>NC_133502.1:324166-643333 GCF_049354715.1 Callithrix jacchus | reverse complement strand
AGTTGGTTTATATACTACAAAACAGAGTAGAATGAGGCATTGTATATTTTTTCTAACAGACTATATTCAGAGCCATTTTGTTTTAACTTTGGGGTGCTTGATATTATTTAGATTTTTTTTGATTAGCGTAAAATAAGAATTTCGGTATTTTACATGCGAGAGAATATTGAGGTGGTGTATATACTCCGTAACAGAGTAGCAAAAAGCATTGTATATTTTCTCTGACAGATTATAATCAGAGTAATTTTGCTTTTCACATTCGGGTGCCTAGATAATATTTAGATTTTTTTCGATTCAGGTAAAATTAAAATATCGGTATTTTATATGAGAGAGCATACTGAGTTGCTGTATATACTCCAAAACAGAGTAGAATAAGGCATTGTATATTTTTTATGACAGATTCTATTCAGAGCAATTTTGCTTTTAATATTAAGGTGCCTATATAATATATAGATTTCTTTCGATTCGCTTAAATATAGAATTTCTGTATTTTACATGAGAGAGAATATGGAGATGGGGTATATACTCCAAAACAGAGTAGAAATTGGCATTGTATATTTTTTCTGATAGATTATTTTCAGAGCAATTTTGCTTTTAACATTCGGGTACCTAGATAATATTTAGATTTATTTTGATTCACATAATTTTGAATTTCTGTATTTTACATGAGAGAGCACACTGAGTTGGTGTATATACTCCAAAACGGAGTAGAATAGGACATTGTATATTTTTTCTGACAGATTGTATTCAGAGCAATTTTGCTTTTAACATTGGGGTGCCTAGATAATATTTAGATTTTTTTCGATTCGCTTAAATATACAATTTCTGTATTTTACAGGAAAGAGCATATGGAGTTGGTGTATATACTCCAAAACAAAGTAGAATAGGGCATTGTATAGTTTTTTCTGAAAGATTATATTCAGCACAATTTTGTTTTTAACATTGGGGTGCCTAGATAATATTTAGATTTTTTTCGATTCACGTAAAATTAGAATTTCAGTATTTAACATGAGAGATCATACTGAGTTGGTGTATATACTCCAAAACAAAGTAGAATAAGGCATTGTATATTTTTTCTAAGAGACTATATCCAGAGCCAGTTTCATTTAACTTAAAGGCGCTTAGATATTATTTATATTTTTTTCGATTTGCATAAAATTAGAATTTCGGTATTTTGCATGAGACAGCATATTGAGTGGGTGTAAATGCTCCAAAACAAAGTAGAATAGGGCCTTGTATATTTTTTCTGACAGATTATATTCAGAGCAATTCTGTTTTTAACGTTGGGGTGACTAGATAATATGTAGATATTTTCGATTCGGGTAAAATTAGAATTTCTGTATTTTACATGAGAGAGCATGCTGAGTGGGTTTATATACTCCAGAAAGAGTAGAATAGGGCATTGTATATTTTTTCTGACAGAATATATTTAGACCAATTTTGTTTTTAACATTGGGGTGCCTAGATAATATTTACATTATTTCGATTCGGGTAAAATTAGAATTTTTTTTATTTTACAGGAGAGCGTATTGAGTTAGTTTATATACTACAAAATGGAGTAGAAAAGGGCATTGTTTATTTTTTCTAAAAGTTTGTATTCAGAGCAATTTTGCTTTTAACATTGGGGTACCTAGATAATATTTAGATATTTTTCGATTCACTTTAATATCGAAATTCTGTATTTTACATGAGAGAGCATATGAAGTTGGTGTATATACTCCAAAACAGAGTATAATAGGGCATTGTGTATTTTTTCTGACAGATTATATTAGGAGAAATTTTTTTTTACATTGGGATGACTAGATAATATTTAGGTATTTTCGATTCAGGTAAAATTAGAATTTCGGTATTTTACATGAGAGAGCATTCTGAGTTGGTTTATATACTCCAAGACAGAGTAGAATAGGACATTGTATATTTTTTCTCACAGATTATATTCAGAGCAATTTTGTTTTTAACATTCGGGCGCCTAGATACTATTTAGATTCATTTTGATTCACGTAATTTAGAATTTCTGTATTTTACATGAGAGAGCATACTGAGTTGGTGTATATATTCCAAAACAAAGTAGAATAGGACATTTTATATTTTTTCTGACAGATTGTATTCAGAACAATTTTGCTTTTACCATTGGGGTGTCCAGATAATATTTAGATTTTTTCGATTCATGTAAAATTAAAATTTTGGTATTTTACATGAGAGAGCATACTGAGTTGCTGTATATACATAAAAACAGAGTAGAATAGGGCATTGTATATTTTTTTCTGACAGATCATATTCACAGCTATTTTGTTTTTAACATCTGGGTGCCTAGATAATATTTAGATTTTTTCTCTTTGGGTAAAATTTGAATTACTGTATTTTACATTATAGAGCATATTGAGTTGGTGTATATACTACCGAACAGAGTAGAAAAGGGCATTGTATATTTTTTCTGACAGATTATATTCAAAGCAATTTTGCTTTTAACATTGAGGTGCCTAGATAATATTTAGATGTTTTTCGATTCGCTTAAATATAGAATTTCTGTATTTTACATGAGAGAGCATATGGAGTTGGTGTACATACTCCAATACAGAGTAGAAATGGGCATTATATATTTTTCCTAAAGACTGTATTCAGAGCAATTTTGTCTTAATTTTGGGGTGCCTAGATATTATTTAGATTTTATTCAATTCACGTAAATGTGGAATTTCTGTATTTTACATGAGAGAGCATATGGAGTTGGTGTATATACTCCGAAACAAAGTAGAATAGGACATTGTATATTTTTTATGACATATTATATTCAGACCAATTTTGATTATAACATTGGGGTGCCTACCTATTATTTATATTTTTTTTGATTCGCATAAAATTAAAATTTTGGTACTTTACATGAGAGAGCATATTGAGTTTGTGTATATAGTCCAAAACAGATTAGAAATGGGCATTGTATATTTTTTCTGACAGATTATTTTCAGAGCAATTTTGCCTTTAACATTCGGGTGCCTAGATAATATTTAGATTTATTTCGATCAAGGTAAAATTAGAATTTTGTTATTTTACAGGAGAGAGCATACTGAGTTGGAGTATATACGACAAAAAAGAGTAGAATAGGGCATTGTATATTCTTTCTGACAGAATATATTCAGAACAATTTTGCCTTTAACATTGGAGTGCCTAGATAATTTTTCATTTTTTTTCGATTCGCTTAAATATGGAATTTCTGTATTTTACATGAGAGAGCATACTGGGTTGGTGTATATACTCCAAAACAGAGTAGAATAATGCATTGTATATTTATTCTAACAGATTTTATTCAGAGCCATTTTCTTTTAACTTTGGAAAGCCTAGATTTTTTTTTATTTTTCTCAATTCACGAAAAATTAGAATTTCGGTATTTTACATGAGAGAGCATACTGAGTTGGTGTACATACTCCAAAACAGCGTAGAATAAGGCATTGTATATTTTCTCTAACAGACTGTATTCAGAGCCATTTTCTATTAATTTTGGATCGCCTAGATATTATTTAGATTTTTTTCGATTTCCGTAAAATTAGAATTTTGGTATTTTACATGAGAGAGCATATTGAGTTGGTGTATATACTCCAAAACAGAGTAGAAAAGGGCATTGTATATTTTTTGTGACAGATTATATTCAGAGCAATTTTGCTTTTATCATTGGGGTGCCTAGATAATATTTAGATCTTTTCGATTCGGGTAAGATTAGAATTTCTTTATTTTACATGAGAGAGCATTCTTAGTCAGTGTATATACTCCAAAACAAAGTAGAATAACGCATTGTATATTTTTTCTGACGGATTGTATTCAGAGCAATTTTTCTTTTAACATTGGGGTGCCTAGATAATATTTAGATTATTTTCGATTCACGTAATTTTAGAAATTCGGTATTTTACATGAGAGAGCATACTGAGTTGGTGAATATACTCCAAAACAAAGTAGAATAAGGCATTGTATATTTTTTCTAACAGACTATATTCAGAGCCATTTTCTTTTATGTTTGGGGATCCTAGATATTATTTAGATTTTTTTCGAATCACGTAATATTAGAATTTCGGTATTTTATATTAGAGAGCATATTGAGTTGGTGTATACATTCCGAAACAGAGTAGAAAAAGTATTGTATATTTTTTCTGACAGATTATATTCAGAGCAATTTTGCGTTAAACATTGGGATGCCTAGATAATATTTAGATTTTTTTCGATTCACGTAAAATTAGAATTTCGGTATTTGACATGAGAGAGCTTACTGAGTTGGTGTATATTCTCCAAAACAGAGTAGAATAGTGCATTGTATATTTTCTCTGACAGATTATATTCAGAGCAATTTTGTTTTTAACATTGGGGTGCCTAGATAATATTTAGACTTTTTTCGATTCACGTAAAATCAGAATGTCGGTATTTTATATTAGAGAGCATACTGCGTTGGTGTATATATTACAAAAAGGAGTAGAATAAGGCATTTTATATTTTTTCTAACAGACTATATTCAGAGCCATTTTCTTTTAACTTTGGGGAGCCTAGATATTATTTAGAATTTTTGATTCGCGTAATTTATTATTTCGGTATTTTACATTAGAGACCATATTGAGTTGGTGTATATACTCCAAATCAGAGTAGAAAAGGGCATTGTATACTTTTTCAGACAGATTATATTCAGAGCAATTTTGCTTTTAACATTCGGGTGCCTAGTTAATATTTAGATTTTTTTCGATTCACGTAAAATTAGAATTTCGGTATTTTACATGCGAGAGCATACTGAGTTGGTGTATATACTCCAAAACAGAGTAGAATAAGGCATTGTATATTTTTTCTAACAGACTATATTCAGAGCCAATTTCGTTTAACTCTGGGGCGACTGAACAATATTTAGACTTGGGTCGATTGGCGTAAAATATGTATTTTGGTATTTTACATGAGAGAGCTTATTGAATTGATTTATATACTACAAAACAGAGTAGAATAGGGCATTGTATACTTTTTCTGAAAGAGTATATTCAGAGAAATTCTGTTTTTAACATTGGGGTGCTTAGATAATATGCAGATTTATTTCGATTCACTTAAATACAGAATTTCTGTATTTTACATGAAAGAGCATACAGAGTTGGTGTATATATTCAAAAATAGCGTAGATTAAAGCATTGTATATTTTTTATAACAGATTATATTCAGATTTATTTTCATTTAACTTTGAGGCGCCTAGATATTATTTAGATCCTTTTCGATTCGCGTAAAATTTGAATTTCGGTATTTTACATGAGAGAGCATATTGAGTCGGTTTAGATACTCCAAAGCCACATAAAATAGGTCATTGTATATTTTGTCTGACAGATTATATTCAGAGCAATTTTATTTTTAATATTGCGGTGCCTAGATAATATTTACATTTTATTCGATTCACGTAAAATTAGAATTTCGTTATTTTACATGAGAGAGCATGCTGTGTTGGTGTATATACTCCAGAAAGAGTAGAATAGGGTACTGTATATTTTTTCTCACAGATTTTATTCAGAGCAATTTTGCTTTTTACATTAAGGTGCCTAGATAATATTTAGATTTTTTTCGATTCGCTTAAATATAGAATTTCTGTGTTTTACATGAGAGAGCATATGTGGTGTCTGTATATAATACAAAAGAGAGTAGAATAGGGCATTGTATATTTTTTCTGACAGATCATATTCAGAGTAGTTTTGTTTTTAACATTGGGGTTCCTAGATAATATTCAGATTATTTTCGATTTCATTAAATATATAATTTCTGTATTTAACATGAGAGAGCATATTGAGTTGGTGTATATTCTCCAAAACAGCGTAGATCAAGGCATTGTATATTTATTCTAACAGACTATATTCATAGCTATTTTCATTTAACTTTGGGGCTTCTAGATATAATTTAGATTTTTTTCAAATCGCGTAAAATTAGAATTTCTGTATTTTACATGAGAGAGCATATAGAGTTAGTGTATATACTCCAAAACAGAGTAGAAAATGGCATTGTATATTTTTTCTGACAAAGTATTTTCAGAGCAATTTTGCTTTTGACATTCGAATGCATAAATAATATTTAGATTTTTTTTGATTCCCGTAAATTTAGAATTTTGGTATTTTACATAAGAGAGCATACTGAGTTGGTGTATATACTCCAAAACAAAGTAGAATAAGACATTGTCTATTTTTTCTAACAGACTATATATAGAGCCATTTTCTTTCAACTTTGGGGCACCTACATATTATATAGGTTTATTTCGATTCACGTAAAATTAGAATTTCCGTATTTTACATTAGAGAGCATATTGAGTTGGTGTATATATTACAAAACAATTTAGAATAGGGCATTGTATATTTTCTCTTACAGAGTATATTCAGAGCAATTTTGTTTTTAACATTGGAGTGCCTAGATAATATTTAGATTTTTTCGATTCGGGTAAAATTAGGATTTCTGTACGTTACATGAGAGAGCATATTGGGTTCGTGTATATACTACAACACAGAGTACAAAAGAGCACTGTATATTTTTTCTGACAAATTAAATTCAGAGAAATTTTGCTGTTAACATTGGCGTGCCTAGGTAATATTTAGATTTTTTTCGATTAACGTAAATTTAGAATTTCGGTATTTTACATGAGAGAGCATACAGAGTTGGTGTATATACTCCAAAACAAAGTAGAGTAGGGCATTGTATATTTTCTCTAACATATTATATTAAGAGCAATATTGCTTTTAACATTGGGGTGCCTAGATAATATTTAGATTTTTTTCGATTCACATAAAATTAGAATTTCGGTATTTTACATGAGAGAGCATACTTAGTTGGTGTATATAATCCAAAAGAGAGTAGAATATGGCATTGTATATTTTTTCTAACAGACTATAGTCAGAACCATTTTCTTTTAACTTTGGGGTGACTAGATATTATTTAGATTCTTTCCATTCACGTAAAATTTGAATTTCGGTGTTTTAAATGACAGAGCATATTGAGTTGGTGTATATACTCCAAAACAGAGTAGAAAAGTGCATTGTATATTTTTTTTGACAGAATATATTCAGAGCAATTTTGCTTTTAACATTGGGGTGCCTAAATAATATTTAAATTTTTTTTATTTGCTTTAATATAGAATTTCATTATTTTACATGAGAGAGCATACTGAGTTGGTTTATATACCCCAAAACAGAGTAGAATAAGGCATTGTATATTTTTTATAACAGAGAATATTCAGAGCCATTTTCTTTTAACTTTCGTGAGCCTAGATATTATTTAGATATTTTTCGATTCGCGTAAAATTAGAATTTCGGTATTTTTCATGAGAGAGCATATTGAGTTGGTGTATATACCACAAAACAGAGTAGAAAAATCATTGTATATTTTTTCTGACAAATTATATTCAGAGCAATTTTGCTTTTAACATTAAGGTGCCTAGATATTATTTAGATTTTTTTCGATTCGCTTAAATATTGAATTTCTGTATTTTACATCAGAGAGAGTATGGAGATGGGGTATATACTCCAAAACAGAGTAGAATAGGGCATTGTATATTTTTTCTGACAGATTATATTCAGAGCAATTCTGTTTTTAACATTGGGTGACTAGATAATATGTAGATATTTTCGATTCAGTTAAATATAGAATTTCTGTATTTTACATGAGAGAGAATATGGAGATGGGTTATATACTCCAGATAGAGTAGAATAGGGCATTGTATATTTTTTCTGACAGATTATATTCAGACCAATTTTGTTTTTAACATTGGGGTGCCTAGATAATATTTACATTTTTTTGATTCGGGTATAATTAGAATTCTTTTATTTTACAGGAGAGCGTATTGAGTTAGTTTATATACTACAAAACGGAGTAGAAAAGGGCATTGTATATTTTTTCTAAAAGATTGTATTCAGAGCAATTTTGCTTTTAACATTGGGGTGCCTAGATTATATTTAGATATTTTTCGATTCACTTAAATATAGAAATTTTGTATTTAACATGAGAGAGCATACGGAGTTGGTGTATATACTCCAAAACAGAGTAGAATACGGCATTGTGTATTTTTTCTGACAGATTATATTCAGAGCAATTTTTTTTTTACTTTGGGTTGCCTAGATAATATTTAGGTTTTTTTGATTCACGTAAAATTAGAATTTCGGTGTTTTACATTAGAGAGCATACTGAGTTGGTTTATATACTCCAAGACAGAGTAGAATAGGACATTGTATATGCTTTCTGACAGACTATATTCAGAACAATTTTGCTTTTAACATTGGAGTGCCTAGGTAATTTTTCATTTGTTTTCGATTCGCTTAAATATGGAATTTCTGTATTTTACATGAGAGAGCATACTGAGTTGGTGTATATACGCCAAAACAGAGTAGAATAATGCATTGTATATTTATTCTAACAGATTTTATTCAGAGCCATTTTCTTTTAACTTTGGGGAGCCTAGAAATTTTTTATATTTTTCTCAATTCATGTAAAATTAGAATTTCGGTATTTTACATGAGAGAGCATACTGCGTTGGTGTACATACTCCAAAACAACGTAGAATAAGGAATTGTATATTTTCTCTAACAGACTGTATTCAGAGCCATTTTCTTTTAATTTTGAATCGCCTAGATTTATTTTGATTTTTTTCGATTTGCGTAAATTTAGAATTTCGGTATTTTACATGTGAGAGCATATTGAGTTGGTGTATATACTCCAAAACAGAGTAGAAAAGGGCATTGTATATTTTTTGTGACAGATTATATTCAGAGAAATTTTGCTTTTAACATTGGAGTGCCTAGATAATATTTAGATCTTTTCGATTTGGGTAAAATTAGAATTACTGTATTTTACATGAGAGAGCATACTTAGTTGGTGTATATACTCCAAAACAGAGTAGAATAACGCATTTTATATTTTGTCTGACGGATTGTATTCAGAGCAATTGTTTTATGTTTGGAGTGCCTAGATATTATTTAGATTTTTTTCGATTCACGTAATATTAGAATTTCAGTATTTTATATGAGAGAGCATATTGAGTTGGTGTATACATTCCGAAACAGAGTAGAAAAAGCATTGTATATTTTTTTCTGACATATTATATTCAGAGCAATTTTGCTTTTAACATTGGGATGCCTAGATAATATTTAGATTTTTTTCGATTCACGTAAAATTAGAATTTCGGCATTTGACATGAGAGAGCTTACTGAGTTGGTGTGTATACTCCAAAACAGAGTACAATAGGGCATTGTTTATTTTTTCTGACAGATTATATTCAGAGCAATTTAGTTTTTAACATTGGGGTGCCTAGATAATATTTAGACTTTTTTCGATTCACGTAAAATCAGAATGTCGGTATTTTATATTAGATAGCATACTGTGTTGGTGTATATATTCCAAAAAGGAGTAGAATAAGGCATTTTATATTTTTTCTAACAGACTATATTCAGAGCCATTTTCTTTTAACTTTGGGGAGCCTAGATATTATTTAGAATTTTCGATTCGCGTAATTTAGTATTTCGGTATTTTACATTAGAGACCATATTGAATTGGTGTATATACTCCAAATCAGAGTAGAAAAGGGCATTGTATACTTTTTCAGACAGATTATATTCAGAGTAATTTTGCTTTTTACATGCGGGTGCCTAGTTCATATTTAGATTTTTTTCGATTCACGTAAAATTAGAATTTCGGTATTCTACATGAGAGAGCATACTGAGTTGGTGTATATACTCCAAAACAGAGTAGAATAAGGCATTGTATATTTTTTCTAACAGACTATATTCAGAGCCAATTTCTTTTAACTCTTGGGCGACTGGACAATATTTAGACTTTCGTTGATTGGCGTAAAATAAATATTTTGGTATTTTACATGAGTGAGCATATTGAGTAGGTTTAGATACTCCAAAACAACGTAGAATAGGGCATTGTATATTTTTTCTGACAGATTATGTTCAGAGAAATTTTGCTTTTAGTATTGGGGTGCCTAGATAATATTTAGATTTTATTCGATTCACGTAAATTTAGACTTTTGTTATTTTAAATGAGAGAGCATGCTGAGTTGGTGTATATACTCCTGAAAGAGTAGAATAGGGCATTGTATGTTTTTTTGACAGATTATATTCACAGCAATTTTGCTTTTAACATTGGGGTGCCTAGATAATATTTAGAATTTTTTCAATTCACGCAAAATTTGAATTTCGATATTTTACATAAGAGGAAATTGAGTTGGAGTATATTCTACAGAACAGAGTTGAAAAGGGCACTGTATATTTTTTCTGACAGATTATATTCAGAGCAATTTTGTTTTCTACATTGGGGTGCCTAGGTAATTAGATTTTTCTCAATTCGCTTAAATATATAATTTGTGTATTTTACATGACAGAGCATATGGAGTTGGTGTATATACTCCAAAACAGAGTAGAAAAGTGCATTGTACATTTTCTCTGACAGATTATATTCAGACCCATTTTGCTTTTAACATTGGTTTGCCTAGATAATATTAAGATTTTTTTCGATTCGCTTAAATATAGAATTTGTGTATTTTACATGAGAGAGTATATGGAGTTGGTGTATATACTCCAAAACAGGGTATAAGAGGGCATTTTATGTTTTTTCTGACAGATTATAATCAGAGCAATTTTGCTTTTAAAATTGGGGTCCCTAGATAATATTTAGATTTTTTTCGATTCACGTAAATTTAGAATTTCGGTTTTCTACATGAGAGAGCATACTGAGTTTGTGTATATACTCAACAACAGAGTACAATAAGGCATTGTATATTTTTTCGAACAGATTATATTAAGAGCCATTTTCGTTTAACTTTGGGTTGCCTAGATATTATTTAGATTTATTCGATTCGCGTAAAATTAGAATTTCGGTAGTTTACCTGAGAGAGTATATTGAGTTGGTGTATATACTCCAAAACAGAGTAGAATAGGACATTGTATATTTTTTCTGACAGACTGTATTCAGAGAAATATTGCTTTTAACATTGGGGTGCCTAGATTATATTTAGGTGTTTTTCCATTCACGTAAAATTAGAATTTCGGTATTTTATATGAGAGAGTATACTGAGTTGGTGTATATACTCCAAAACAGAGTAGAAAAGTGCATTGTACATTTTCTCTGACAGATTATATTCAGACCCATTTTGCTTTTAACATTGGTTTGCCTAGATAATATTAAGATTTTTTTCGATTCGCTTAAATATAGAATTTGTGTATTTTACATGAGAGAGTATATGGAGTTGGTGTATATACTCCAAAACAGGGTATAAGAGGGCATTGTATGTTTTTTCTGACAGATTATAATCAGAGCAATTTTGCTTTTAAAATTGGGGTCCCTAGATAATATTTAGATTTTTTTCGATTCACGTAAATTTAGAATTTCGGTTTTCTACATGAGAGAGCATACTGAGTTTGTGTATATACTCAAAAACAGAGTACAATAAGGCATTGTATATTTTTTCGAACAGATTATATTAAGAGCCATTTTCGTTTAACTTTGGGTTGCCTAGATATTATTTAGATTTATTCGATTCACATAAAATTAGAATTTCGGTATTTTACCTGAGAGAGTATATTGAGTTGGTGTATATACTCCAAAACAGAGTAGAATAGGACATTGTATATTTTTTCTGACAGATTGTATTCAGAGAAATATTGCTTTTAACATTGGGGTGCCTAGATTATATTTAGGTGTTTTCCCATTCACGTAAAATTAGAATTTCGGTATTTTATATGAGAGAGTATACTGAGTTGGTGTATATACTCCAAAACACAGCAGAATAAGGCATTGTATATTTTTTCTAACAGAGTATATTCAGAGCCATTTTCTTTTAACTTTGGGGCACCTAGATATTATTTAGATATTTTTCGATTCACGTAAAATTAGAATTTCAGTATTTTACATGAGAGAGCATATTGAGTTGGTGTATATACTACAAAACGGAGTAGAAAAGGGCATTGTATATTTTTTGTGACAAATTATATACAGAGCAATTTTGCGTTTAACATTACGGTGACTAGATAATATTTTGAGTATTTTTGGTTCGCTTAAATATAGAATTTCTCTATTTTACATGACAGAGAATATGGAGATGGTGTATATACTCAAAAACAGAGTAGAATAGGGCATTGTATATTTTTTTCTGACAGATTATATTCAGAGCAATTTTTTTTTCAACACTCTGGTGCCTAGATAATATTCAGATTTATTTCGATTCACTTAAATACAGAATTTCTGTATTTTACATGAGAGAGCATGCAGAGTTGGTGTATATATTCAAAAACAGCATGTATTAAGGCATTGTATATTTTTTATAACAGACTATATACAGAGTTATTTTCATTTCACTTGGGGCACCTAGATATTATTTAGATTTTTTTCGATTCACGTAAAATTAGAATTTCGGTATTTTAAATGAGAGAGCATATTTAGTTGTTGTATATACTACAAAACACACTAGAAAAGAGCACTGTATATTATTCATGACAGATTATATTCAGAGTAATTTTGCTTTTATCATTTGGGTGCCTCGATAATATTTAGATTTTTTTCGATTTGCTTAAATATAGAATTCTGTATTTTACATTAGAGAGCATATGAAGTTGGTGTATATACTCCAAAACAGAGTAGAATAGGGCATTGTATATTTTTTCTGACAGATGAAATTCAGAGCAATTTTTTTTTGAAAAATGGGGTGCCTAGATAATATTTAGATATTTTTCGATTAACATAAAATTAGTATTTCGGTATTGTACATGAGAGAGCATACTGAGTTGGTGTATATACTCCAAAACAGAGTAGAATAAGGAATTGTATATTTTTCCTAAGAGAATATATCCAGAGCCATTTTCATTTAACTTAGGGGTGCCTAGATATTATTTAGATTTTTTTCGATTCGCGTGAAATAAGAATTTCGGTATTTTGCATGAGAGAGCATATTGAGTGGGTATATATACTAAAAAACAGAGTAGAATAGGGCATTGTACATTTTTTTTTGACAGATTATATTCAGAGCAATTTTGTTTTTAACATTGGGGTGACTAGATAATATGTAGATTTTTTCGATTCGGGTAAAATTAGAATTTCGGTATTTTACATGAGAGAGCATACTCAGTTGGTGTATATACTCAAAAACAGAGTAGAATAAGGCATTGTATAGTTTTTATAACAGAATATATTCAGAGCCATTTTGTTTTAACTTTGAGGCGCCTAGATAATATTTAGATCCTTTTCGATTCGCGTAAAATTTGAATTTTGGTATTTTACATGAGAGAGCATATTGAGTTGGTTTAGATACTCCGAAACAACATAAAATAGGGCATTGTATATTTTTTCTGACAGATTATCTTCAGAGCAATTTTATTTTTAATATTGCGCTGCCTAGATAATATTTACATTTTATTCGATTCACATAAAATTAGAATTTTGTTGTTTTACATGAGAGAGCATGCTGAGTTGGTGTATATACTCCAGAAAGAGTAGAATAGGGTATTGTATATTTTTTCTGACAGATTATATTCAGAGCTATTTTGTTTTTAACATTGGTGTGCCTAGATAATATTTACATTTTTTCTATTCGGGTAAAATTGGAATTTATTTTATTTTACATGAGAGCGTATTGAGTTAGTGTATATACCACAAAACGAAGTAGAAAAGGGCATTGTATATTTTTTCTAAAAGATTACATTCAGAGCAATTTTGCTTTTAGCATTAGGGTGCCTAAATAATATTTAGATTTTTTTCGATTTGCTTAAATATAGGATTTTTGTATTTTACATGAGAGAGCATATGGAGTTGGTGTATATACTCCAAAACAGAGTAGAATAGGGCATTGTATATTTTTTCTGAGAAAGTATTTTCAGAGAAGTTTTGTTTTTAACATTGTGGTCCCTAGATAATATTGAGGTTTTTTGATTCACGTAAAATTAGAATTTCGCTATTTTATATGAGAGAGCATACTGAGTTGGTGTATATACTCAAAAACAGAGTAGAATAGGGCATTGTATATTTTTTCTGACAGATTATATTCAGAGCAATTTTGTTTTTACATTGGGGTGCCTAGATAATATTTAGATTTTTTTCGATTCACGTAAATCTAGAATTTCGGTATTTTACATGAGAGAGCATACTGAGTTGGTTTATATACTCCAAAACAGAGTAGAAATAAACATTGTATATTTTTTCTGACAGATTATATTCAGAGAAATTTTGTTTTTAACATTGGGGTGATTAGATAATATTTAGATTTTTTCTATTTTGGTACAATTAGAATTTCTGTATTTTACATGATAGAGCATATTGAGTTGGTGTATATACTACAAAACAGAGTAGAATAGGACATTGTATATTTTTTATGACAGATTGTATTCAGAGCAATTTTGCTTTTAACATTCGGTTGCCTAGATAATATTTAGAGTTTTTTCGATTCACGTAAAATTAGAATTTCGGTATTTTACATGAGAGACCATACTGCTTTGGTGTATATACTCCAAAACAGAGTAGAATAAGGCATTGTATATTTTGTCTTAGAGACTATATCCAGAGCCATTTTCATTTAACTTAGGGGCGCCTATTTATTATTTATATTTTTTTCGATTGGTGTAAAATTAGAATTTCTGTATTTTGCATGAAAGATCATATTGACTGGGTGTATATACTCCAAAACAGACGAGAATAGGGCATTGTATATTTTTTATGACAGATTATATTCAGACCAATTTTGCTTTTAACATTGGGGTGCCTCGATAATATTTAGATTTTTGTCGATTCACGTGAAATTAGAATTTCTGTATTTTACATGACAGAGCATACTGAGTTGGTGTATCTACTCCAAAACAGAGTAGAATAAGGCATTGTACATTTTTTCTAACAGACTATATTCAGAGCAATTTTCTTTTAGCTTTGGGGCGCCAAGATATTATTTAGATTATTTTTGATTCACGTAAAATTAGAATTTCAGTATTTATCCAGAGAGAGCGTATTGAGGTGGTGTATATACAACAAAACAGGGTAGAATAGGGCATTGTATATTTTCTCTGACAAATTATATTTAGAGCAATTTTGCTTTTAACATTGGGATGCATAGATAATATTCAGATTTTTTTCGATTCACTTAAATATAGAATTTCTGTATTTTACATGAGAGAGAATATTGAGTTGGTGTATATACTCCAAAACAAAGTAGAATAGGGCATTGTATATTTTTTCTGACAGATTATATTTAGCGCAATTTTGATTTTAACATTGTGGTGCCTAGATAATATTTAGATTCTTTTCGATTCATGTAAATATAGAATTTCTGTATTTTACATGAGATAGCATATTGCGTGGTGTATATACTCCAAAACAAAGTAGAATAGGGCATTGTATATTTTTTCTGACAGATTATATTCAGAGCAATTTGATTTTCACATTGGGGTGCCTAGATAATATTTAGATTTTTTCGATTCTTGTAAAATTTGAATTTCTGTATTTTACATGAGAGAGCATACAGAGTTGGTGTATATACCCCAAACCAGTGTAGAATAAGGCATTGTATATTTGTTCTAACAGACTATATACAGAGCCATTATATTTTAACATTGGTGCACCAAGATATTATTAAATTTTTTTCGATTCACGTAAAATATAGAATTTCGGTATTTTACATGAGAGAGCATACTTAATTGGTGTATATATTACGAAACAGAGTAGAATAGGGCATTGTATATTTTTTCTGACAGATTATATTCAGAGCAATTTTGTTTTTAACATTGGGGTGCCTAGATAATATTTAGATTTTTTTTGATTTGGTTGAAATTTGAATTTCTTTATTTTACATAAGAGAGCATACAGAGTTGGTGTATATACCCCAAACCAGAGTAGAATAAGGCATTGTATATTTGTTCTAACAGACTATATATAGAGCCATTTTATTTTAACTTTGGTGCGCCTAGATTTTATTTCGATTTTTTTCGATTCACGTAAATTTATAATTTCACTATTTCACGAGAGAGAATATTGAATTGGTGTATATACTCCAAAACAGAGTAGAAAAGGGCATTGTATATTTTTTCTGAGAGATTATATTCGGAGCAATTTTGTTTTTAACATTGGGGTGCCTAGATTATATTTAGATTTTTTTCGATTCACGTAAAATTAGAATTTCTGTATTTTACATTACAGAGCATACTGAGTTGGTGTATATACTCCAAAACAGAGTAGAATAGGGCATTGTATATTTTTTCTGACAGATTATATTCAGAGCAATTTTATTTTTAACATTCGGGTGCCTAGATAATATTTAGATATTATTCAATTCAAGTAAAATAGGAATTTCAGTATTTTACATGAGAGAGCATACTGAGATGGAGTATATACTACAAAACAGAGTAGAATAAGACATTCTATATTTTTCTAACAGACTATATTCAGAGATATTTTCTTTTAACTTCCTGGCACCCAGATATTATTTAGATTTATTTCGATTCGGGTAAAATTAGAATTTCGGTATTTTACATGACAGAGCTTATTGCGTTGGTGTATATACACCAAATCAGAGTAGAAAAGGGCATTGTATATTTTTTCTGACAGATTATATTCAGAGCAATTTTACTTTTATCATTCGGGTCCCTAGATAATATTTAGATTTTTTTCGATTCGCTTAAATGTAGAATTTGTGTATTTTACATGAGAGAGCATATGGAGTTGGTGTATATTCTCCAAAACAGAGTAGAAAAGGGCAATGTATATTTTTTCTGACAGATTATATTTAGAGCCATTTTCTTTTGACTTTGGGGTGCCGAGATATTATTTAGCTTTTATTCGAATTGTGGAAAAGTAGAATTTCGATATTTTATATGAGAGAGCATATTGAGTTGTTGTATATACTTTAAAACATAGTAGAAATGGGCATTGTATATTTTTTCTCACAGATTATATTCGGAGCAATTGTGCTTTTAACATTGGGGTGCCTAGATAAAATTTAGATTTTTTTTGATTAATGTAAAATTATAATTTCCGTATTTTACATGACAGAGCATACTGAATTGGTGTATATACTCCAAAACAAAGTAAAATAGGGCATTGTATATTTTTTCTGTCAGAATATATTAAGAGCAATTTCATTCTTTACATTGGGTTGCCTAGATAATATTTAGATTTTTTCAATTCGGGTAAAATTAGAATATCTGTATTTTACATGAGAGAGCATATTGACTTGGTGTATATTCTACAAAACAGAGTGAAATAGGGCATTGTATATTTTTTCTGACAGATTATATTCAGAGCAATTTTACTGTTAACATTGGTGTGCCTACATAATATTTAGATTTTTTTCTGATTCGCTTAAATATAGAATTTCTGTATTATACATGAGAGAGCATACTGAGTTAGTGTATATACTCGGAAAGAGAGTAGAATAAGGCATTGTATATTTTTTCTAACAGACTCTATTCAGAGCCATTTTCTTTTAAGTTTTGGGCGCCTAGATATTATTTAGATTTTTTTCGATTCACGTAAAATTAGAATTACGTTATTTTACATGAGAGAGCATATTGAGTTGGTGTATATACTGCAAAAATAGTAGAAAAGGGCATTGTATATTATTTCTGACAGATCATGTTCAGAGAAGTTTTGCTTTATACATTGGGGTGCCCAGATTATATTTAGATTTTTTTTGATTTGCCTAAAATTAGTATTTTGGTATTTTACATGAGAGAGCATATTGAGTTGGTGTATATACTCCAAAAATGGTAGAAAAAAGCATTGTATATTTTTTGTGACAGATTATATTCAAAGCCATTGTCCTTTAACATTGGGGTGCCTAGATATTATTTAGATTATTTTCGATTCCTGCAAATTTAGAATTTCGATATTTTACATGAGAGCATATTGAGTTGTTGTATATACATTAAAACAGACTAGAAAAGGGCATTGTTTATTTTTTCTGACAGATTATATTCAGAGCAATTTTGCTTTTAATATTGGGGTGCCAAGATAATATTTAGATATAATTTAATTAGCGTAAATTTAGAATTTTTGTATTTTACATGAGAGAGCATACTAAGTTTGTGTATATACTTCAAAACAGAGTAGAAAAGAGTATTGTATATTTTTTCTGACAGATTATATTCAGCAGCATTTTCCTTTATCATTGGGGTACCTAGATAATATTTAGAATTTTTTTGATTTGCGTAAAATTAGAATTTCAGAAATTTACATAAGAGAGCATATAGAGTTAGTGTATATACTCCAAAAGAGTGTAGAATAGGGCATCATATATTTTTTTGAAAGATTATATTTAGAGCACTTTTGCTTTTAACATTGAAGTGCCTAGATATTATTTAGATTTTTTTCGATTCAGGTAAAATTAGAATTTCCGTATTTTACATGAGAGAGCATATTGAGTTGGTGTATGTACACCAAAACAGAGTAGAATAAGGCATTGTATATTATTTCTGACAGATCATATTCAGAGCAATTTTACTTATAACATTGGGGTGCCTAGATAATATTTAGATTTTATTCGATTCGCATAAATTTAGAATTTCGATATTTTACATGAGAGAGCATATTGAGTTGGTGTATATACCCCCAAAAAAATTAGAAAATAGCATTGCATATTTTTTCAGAGAGATGATATTCAAAGCAATTTAGATTTTAACATTGGAATGCCTAGATAATATTTAGATAATTTTCGGTTCTTGTAAAATTTCAATTTTTGTATTTTACATGGAACAGCATATTGAGTTGGTGTATATATTCCAAAACAAAGTAGAAAAGGCATTGTATATTTTTTCTAGCAGATTACATTCAGAGCAATTTTCCTTTTAACATTAGGGTGCCTACATAATATTTAGAATTTTTTTAATTTGCATAAATTTATAATATTGGTATTTTACATATGAGAGCATATTGAGTTGGTGTATATACTACAAAACAGAGTAGGAAAGGGCATTGTATATTTTCTCTGACAGATTATATTCAGAGCAATTTTTATTTTAACATTGGGTTGCCTAAATAATATTTAGATTATTTTCGATTTGCGTAAATTTAGAATTTTGGTATTTTACATTAGAGAGCATATTGGGTTGGTGTTTATACTGCAAAAAAGAATAGAAAACAGCATTGAATATTTTTTTGGACAGATTATATTCACCGCCATTTTCTTTTAACATTGGGGTGCCTAGATAAAATTTAGATTGTTTTCGATTCACGTATAATTAGAATTTCGGTATTTTACATGACCGAGCATATTGAGTGGGTGTATATACTCCAAATCAGAGTAGAAAAGGGCATTGTATATTTGTTCTGACAGATTATATTAAGAGCAATTTTGCTTTTAACATTGCGGTGCCTAGATAATATTTAGATTTTTTCGGTCCATTTAAAATTAGAATTATTTTATTTTACATGAGAGAGCATATTGAGTTGGTGTATATACTCCAAAACAGAATAGAATAGGGCATTGTATATTTTTTTCTGACAGATTACATTAAGAGATAGTTTGGTTTTAACATGAAGGTGCCTAGATAATATGTAGATTCTTTTCGATTCGTGTAAATTTAGAATTTCAGTATTTTACATGAGAGAGCATACTGAATTGGTGTATATACTCCAAAACAGAGTAGAATAGAGCATTGTATATTTTTTCTGACAGGTTATATTCAGAGCAATTTTGTTTTCAACATTGGGGTGCATAGATAATATTTAGATATTTTTCAATACACGTAAAATGTGAATTTCGGTATTTTACATGAGAGAGCATATTGAGTTGCTGTATATACCACAAAACAGAATAGAAAAGGGCATTGTATATTTTTTTGACAGATTATATTCAGAGCAATTTTTCTTTTAACACTGCGGAGCCTAGATAATATTTAGATTATTTCTATTCGGGTAAAATTAGAATTTCTCTATTTTACATGATAGAGCATATTGAGTTGATGTATATACTACAAAACAGAGTAGAATAGGACATTGTATATTTTTTCTGACAGATTATATTCAGAGCAATTTTGCTTTTAACATTCGGGTGCCTAGTTAATATTCAGATTTTTTTCAATTCACGTAAAATTAGAATTTTGGTATTTTACTTGAGAGAGCACATTGACTTGGTGTATATACTCAAAAACAGAGTAGAAATAAGCATTATATATTTTCTCTAACAGACTGTATTCAGAGCCATTTTCTTTTAACTTTGGGGTGCCTAGATATTATTTAGATTTTATTCAATTCGCGTAAAATTGAATTTCGGTATTTTAAATGAGAGAGCATACTGAGTTGGTATATATACTCCAAAACAAAGTAGAATAAGGCATTGTATATTTTTTCTAACAGACTATATTCAGAGCCATTTACTTTTAACTCTGAAGAACCTAGATATAATTTAGATTTTTTTCGATTCGCGTAAAATTGGAATTTCGGTATTTTACGTGAGAGAGCATATGGAGTTGGTTTATATACTCGAAAACGCATTAGAATAGCACATTGTATATTTCTTCGGACAGATTGTATGCAGAGCAATTTTGCTTTTAACATTGTGGTGCCTGGATAATATTTAGGTGTTTTTCGATTCACGTAAAATTAGAATTTCGGTATTTTAAATGAGAGAGCATTCTGAGTTGGTATATATACTCCAAAAAAGAGTAGAATAGGGCATTGTATATTTTTTCTGACAGATTATATTCAGAGCAATTTCTTTTTTAACATTGGGGTGCCTAGATAATATTTAGATTTTTTCTATTCGGGTAAAATTAGAATTTCTGTATTTTACATGATAGAGCATATGGGGTTGGTGTATATCCTCCAAAACAGAGTAGAATAGGGCATTGTATATTTTTTCTGACAGATTATATTCAAAACTATTTTGTTTTTAACATTGCGGTGCCTAGATAATATTTAGATTTTTTTCGATTCACGTAAATATAGAATTTCTGTATTTTACATGAGAGAGCATATTGGGTTGGTGTATATCCTCCAAAACAGAGTAGAATAGGGCATTGTATATTTTTTTCTGACAGATTATATTCAAAACTATTTTGTTTTTAACATTGCAGTGCCTAGATAATATTTAGATTTTTTTCAATTGACGTAAAATTAGAATTTTTGTATTTTACATGAGAGAGCATACTGAGTTGGTGTATATAATCCAAAACAGAGTAGAATAAGGCATTGTATATTTTTTCTTACAGACTATATTCAGAGCCATTTTCTTTTAACTTTCGGGCGCCTAGATATTATTTATATTTTTTCCATTAGAGTTAAATTAGAATTTTGGTATTTTACTTCAGAGAGCATATTGAGTTGGTTTATATATTCCAAAATACTGTAGAAAAGGGCATTGTATATTTTTTCTGACAGATTATATTCAGAGCAATTTTGCTTTTTACATTGGGGTCCCTAGTAAATATTTATATTTTTTTTGATTCATGTAAATTTAGACTTTCAGTATTTTACATGAGAGAGCATACTGAGTTGGTGTATATACTCTAAAACAGAGTAGAAAAGGGCATTGTGTATTTTTTTTTGAGAGACTATATTCAGAGCAATTTTGCTTTTAACATTGGGGTGCCTATATAATATTTAGATGTTTTTCGATTCACGTAAATTTAGAATTCCGGTATTTTACATGAGAGAGCATACTGAGTTGGTGTATATACTCCAAAACAGAGTAGAATAGGGCATTGTATATTTTTTCTGACAGAATATAATCATAGCACTTTTGTTTCTAAAATTGGTGTGCCTAGATAATATTTAGATTTTTTTCGATTCACGTAAATATAGAATATCTGTATTTTACATGAGAGAGCATATGGAGTTGGTGTATATACTCTAAAACATAGTAGAATAGGGCATTGTATATTTTCTATGACAAATTATATTCAGAGAAATTTTGTTTTTAACATTGGGGTGCCTAGATAATATTTAGATTTTTCAATTCGGGTAAAATTAGAATTTCTGTATTTTACACGAGAGAGCATACTGAGTAGGTGTATATACTACAAATCAGAGTAGAATAAGGCATTGTATATTTTTTCTAACAGACTATATTCAGAGCCATTTTCTTTTTACTTTGGGGCGCCTAGATATTATTTATTTTTTTTTTGGATGCCCGTAAAATTAGAATTTCTGTATTTTATATGAGAGAGCACATTGCGGTGGTGTATATACTCCAAAAAAGAGGAGAAAAGGGCATTGTATATTTTTTCTGACAGATTATAATCAGAGCAATTTTGCTTTTACCATTCGGGTGCCTAGATAATATTTAGATTTTTTTCAATTCACGTAAAATTAGAATTTCGGTATTTTACATGAGAAAGCATACTGACTTTGTGTATATACTCCAAAACAGAGTAGAATAGGGAATTGTATGTTTTTTCTGACAGATTATATTCAGAGAAATTTTGTTTCTAACATTCGGGTGCCTAGAAAATATTTAGATTTTTTCGTTTTGGGTCAAATTAGAATTTCTGTATTTTACAAGAAAGAGCGTATTGAGTTTGTGTATATATTAAAAAACAGAGTAGAAAAGGGCATTGTATATTTTTTCTGACAGATTCCATTCAGAGCAATTTTGCTTTTAACATTGGGGTGCCTATATAATATATAGATATTTTGATTCGCTTAAATATAGAATTTTTGTATTTTACGTGAGAGGGAATATGGAGTTGGTGTATATACTCCAAAACAGAGTAGAATAGGGCATTGTATATTTTTTCTGACAGATTATATTCAGAGCAACATTGCTTTTAACATTGGGGTGCCTAGATGGTCTTTAGGTTTTTTTCCATTAATGTAAAAATAGAATTTCGGTATTTTACATGAGAGAGCATATTGTGTTGGTGTATATACTCCAAAACAGAGTAGAATAGGGCATTGTATATTTTTTCTCACAGATTATATTCAGAGCAACTTTGCTTTTAACATCAAGGTGCCTAGATAATATTTAGATTTTTTTCGTTTAATGTAAAATTAGACTTTACATGAGAGAGCATACTGAATTGGTGTATATACTCCAAACAGAGTAGAATTAGGTATTGTATATATTTCTAACAGACTATCTTCAGAGCCAATTTTTTTTTACCATTGGGGCGCCTAGATATTATTTAGATTATTTTTGATTCGCGTAAATTTTAATTTCGTTATTTTACATTAGAGAGCATATTGAGTTGGTGTATATAGTCCAAAACAGAGTAGAAAAGGGCATTGTATATTCTTTCTGTCAGATTATATTCAGAGCAATTTTGCTTTTAACATTGGGGTGCTTTGATAATATTTAGATTTTTTTCGATTCACATAAAATTAGAATTTCGGTATTTTACATGAGAGAGCATACTAAGTTGGTGTATACACTCCAAAACAGAGTAGAATAGGGCATTGTATATTTTTCCTAACACACTATATTTAGAGCCATTTTGTTTTAACTTTGGGGCGCCTAGATATTATTTAGATTTTTTTCCATTCGCATAAAGTTAAAATTTCGGTATTTTACATGAGGGAGCATATTGAGTTGGTGTATATACTCCAAAACAGAGTAGCAGGAAGCATTCTATAATTTTTTTGACAGATTATATTCAGAGCAATTTTGTTTTTAACATTGGGGTGCCTAGATAATATTTAGATTTTTTTCGAATCACGTAAAATTGGAATTTCGGTATTTTACACGAGAGAGCATACTGAGTTGGTGTATATACTCCAAAACAGAGTAGAACAGAGCATTGTATATTTTGTCTGACAGATTATATTAAGAGCAATTTTGTTTTTAACATTGGGGTGCCTAGATTATAATTAGATTATTTTTGATTCACGTAAATTTAGAATTTCGGTATTTTACATGAGAGAGCATATTGAGTTGGAGTATATACTTCAAAACATAGTAGAAAAGGGCATTGCATATTTTTTCTTACAGATTATATTCAGAGCAATTTTGCTTTTAACATTGGCGTGCCTAGATAATATTTAGATTTTTTTGAATTCACGTAAATATAGAATTTCTGTATTTTACATGAGAGAGCATATGGAGTTTGTTTATATCCTCCAAAACATAGTAAAAAAGGGCATTGTATATTTTTTTGGACAGATTATATTCAGAGCAATTTTGTTTCTGAAATTGGTGTGCCTAGATTATATTTAGATTTTTTTGATTCAGGTAAAATTAGAATTTCTGTGTTTTACATGAAAGAGTATATTGAGTTGGTGTATTTACTACAAAACAGAGTAGAAAAGTGCATTGTATATTTTTTAGGACAGATTGTATTCAGAGCAATTTTGCTTTTAACATTGGCTTGCCTAGATAATATTTAGATTTTTTTCGATTCGCTTAAATGTAAAATTTCTGTATTTTACATGAGAGAGCAAACTGAGTTGGTGTATATACTCCAAAGCAGAGTAGAATAGAGCGTTGTATATTTTTTCTGACAGACTATATTCAGAGCAATTTTGTTTTAACATTGGGGTGCCTAGATAATATTTAGGTTTTTTTCGATTCACGTAATAGTAGAATTTCGGTATTTTACTTGAGAGAGCACACTGAGTTGGTGTATATACTCCAAAACAGATTAGAATAAGGCATAGTATATTTTTTCTAACAGACTATATTCAGAGCCGTTTTCTTTTGACATTGGGGCGACTAGATATTATTTAGATTTTTTTGATTCACGTTAAATTATAATTTAGGTTTTTTACATGAGAGAGTATTTGGAGTTGGTGTATGTATTTCAAAACAAAGTAGAAAAGGGCATTGTATATTTTTTATGACAGATTATATTCAGAGCAATTTTTCTATTGACATTGGGGTGCCTATATATTATTTAGATTTTCTTCGATTCACGTAAAATTAGAATTTCGGTATTTTACATGAGAGAGCATACTTAGTTTGTGTATATACTCCAAAACAGAGTAGAATAGGGCATTTTATATTTTTTGTGACAGATTATAATCATAGCACTTTTGTTTCTAAAATTCATTGCCTAGATAATATTTAGATTTTTTTTGATTCACGTAAATATAGAATATCTCTATTTTACATGAGAGAGCATATGGAGTTGGTGTATATCTTCCAAAACAGAGTAGAATAGGGCATTGTATATTTTTTCTGACAGATTATATTCAGAACAATTTTGTTTTTAACATTTGGGTGCCTAGATAATATTTACATTTTTTTCAATTGACGTAAAATTACAATTTCTGTATTTTACATGAGAGCATAATGAGTTGGTGTATATACTCCAAAACAGAGTAGAATAAGGCATTGTATATTTTTTCTAACAGACTATATTCAGGGCCATTTTCTTTTAACTTTCGAGCGCCTAGATATTATTTAGATTTTTTTCGATTAGCATAAAATTAGAATTTTGTTATTTTACATGAGAGAGCATATTGAGTTGGTTTATATATTCCAAAATATTGTAGAAAAGGGCATTGTATATTTTTTCTGACAGATTATAATGAGAGTAATTTTGCTTTTAACATTCGGGTGCCTAGATCATATTTAGATTTTTTTCGATTCACGTAAAATTAGAATTTCGGTATTTCACATGAGAGAGCATACTGACTTGGTGTATATACTCCAAAACAGAGTAGCATAGGGCATTGTATATTTTTTTTGACATATTATATTCAGAGCAATTTTGTTTTTAACATTGGGGTTCCTACATAATATTTAGATTTTCTTCGATTCACGTAAAATTAGAATTTCGGTATTTTACATGAGAGCATAGTGAGTTGGTGTATATACTTCAAAACAGAGTAGAATAAGGCGTTGTATATTTTTTCTAACAGACTATATTCAGAGTCATTTCCTTTTAATATTGGGGCAGCTAGATATTATTTAGATTTTTTCGATTCACGTAAAATTAGAATTTAGCTATTTTATATTATAGAGCATATTGAGTTGGTGTATATACGCCAAAAAAGAGTAGAAAAGGGCATTGTATATTTTTTCTTACAGATTATATTCAGAGCAATTTTGCTTTTAACATTGGGGTGCCTAGATAATATTTAGATTTTTGTCGATTCACGTAAATTTAGAATTTCTCTATTTTACATGAGAGACCATGGTGAGTTGGTGTATATAGTCAAAAACAGAGTAGAATATGGCATTGTAAATTTTGTCTAAGAGATTATAATCAGAAAAATTTTGCTTTTAACATTCGGGAGCCTAGATAATATTTAGATTTTTTTCAATAAACGTAAAATTAGAATTTCGGTGTTTTACATGAGAGAGCATACTGTTTGTGTATATACTCCAAAACAGAATAGAATAGGGTATTGTATTTATTTCTCACAGATTATATTCAGAGCAATTTTGTTTTTAACATTGGGTTGCCTAGGTAATATTTAGATATTTTCGATTCACGTAAAATTAGATTTTTGGTATTTTACGTGAGAGAGCATAATAAGTTGTATATACTCTAAAACAAAAAAGAAGAGAACATTGTATATTTTTTCTGACATTATATACAGAGCAATTTTGTTTTTAACATTGGAATGCCTACATAATTAGATTTTTTTGATTTGGTTAAAATTAGAATTTCTGTATTTTACATGAGAGAGCATATTGAGTGTGTGTATATATTACAAAACAGAGTAGAAAAGGGCATTGTCTATTTTTTCTGACAGATTATATTCTGAGTATTTTTTCTTTTAACATTGGGGTGCCTATATAATATATAGATTTTTTTCGATTCACTTAAATATAGAATTTCTGTATTTTACATGAGAGAGAATATGGAGTTGGTGTATATACTCGAAAACAAAGTAGAATAGGGCGTTGTATATTTTTTATGACAGATTATATTCAGCGGAATATTTCTTCTAACATTGGGGTGCCTAGATAATATTTAGATTTTTTTCGATTCACGTATAATTAGAATTTCTGTATTTTACATGAGAGAGCATACTGAGTTGGTGTATATACTCCAAATCAGAGTAGAATAAGGCATTATATGTTATTTCTAACTGACTATATTCAGAGCCATTTTTGTTTAACTTTGGGGCGCCTAGATATTTTATAGATTTTTTTCGATTCGTGTTAAATTAGAATTTCGGTATTTTACATGAGAGAGCATATGGAGTTGAGGTATATATTTCAAAACAAAGTAGAAAAGAGCATTGTATATTTTTTCTGACAGATTATATTCAGAGCTATTTTGCTTTTAACATTGGGGTGCCTATATAATATTTAGATTTCTTTCGATTCACGTAAAATTAGAATTTCGGTATTTTACATGAGAGAGCATACTGAGTTGGTGTATATACTCCAAAACAAAGTTGAATAGGGCATTGTATTTTTTTTCTGACATATTATATTCAGAGAAATATTGCTTTTGACATTGGGGTGCCTAGAGTATATTTAGATTTTTTTCGATTCACTTAAATATAGAATTTCTGTATTTTATATTAGAGAGCATATGGAGTTGGTGTATGTACTCCAAAACAGAGTAGAAATGGGCATTTTAAATTTTTTCTGACAGATTATACTCAGAGCAATTTTGTGTTTAACATTGAGGTGCCTACATAATATTTAGATTTTTTTCGATTCGCTTAAATATAGAATTTTTGTATTTTACATGAGAGAGCATATGGAGATGGTGTATATATTCCAAAACAGAGTAGAATAGGGCATGTTACATTTTTTCTGACAAAATATATTTCGAACAATTTTGCTTTTAACATTGGGGTGCCTAGAAAATATTTAGATTTTTTCGATTCGGTTAAAATTAGAATTTCGGTATTTTACATGAGAGAGCAAAATTAGTTGGTGTATATACTTCAAAACAGAGTAGAATAAGGCATTGTATATTTTCTCTAACAGACTATATTCAGAGCCAATTTCCTTTAACTTTGGGGCTCCTAGATATTATTTAGATTTTTGTGATTCGTCTAAAATAAAAATTTCTGTATTTTATATAAGAGAGAATATTGAGTTGGTGTATATTCTCCAAATCAGAGTAGAGAGGGCATTGTATATTTTTTCTCACAGATTATATTCAGAGCAATTTTGCTGTTATCCTTGGGGTGCCTAGATAATATTTAGATTTTTCGATTCGGGTAAAGTTAGAATTTCTGTATTTTACACGAGAGAGCATACTGAGTTGGTGTATATACTACAAAAGAGAGTACAAAAAATCATTGTATGTTTTTTCTGACATATTATATTCAGAGCAATTTTGCTTTTAACATTGGGGTGCGTATATAATATTTAGATTTATGTCGATTTGCTTAAATATAGTATTTCTGTATTTTACATGAGAGAGCCTATTGAGTGGTTTATATACTCCAAATCAAAGTAGAAGAGGTCATTGTATATTTTTTCTGAGAGATTATATTAAGAGCAATTTTGTTTTTAACATATGGGTGCCTAGATAATATTTAGATTTTTTTCGATTCACGTAAATACAGAATTTCTGTATTTTACATGAGAGAGCATATGGAGTCGGGGTATATCCTCCAAAACAGAGTAGAATAGGGCATTGTATATTTTTTCTGACAGATTATATTCAGAAAAATTTTGTTTTTAACATTGGGGTGCCTAGATAATATTTAGATTTGTTTTAGATTCACGTAAATTTAGAATTTCTGTATTTTACATGAGAGAGCTTACTGAGTTGGTGTATATACTCCAAAACAGAATAGAATAAGGCAAGGTATATTTTTTCTAACAGAGTATATTCAGAGCCATTTTCTTTTAACTTTGGGGCTCCTAGATATTATTTAGATATTTTTTGATGCGCGTAAAATTAGAATTTCGGTATTTTACATGAGAGAGCATATTGCGGTGGTTTATATACTCCAAAAAAGAGGAGAAAAGGGCATTGTATATTTTGTCTGACAGATTTAATCAGAAATTTTTCTCGTAACATTCGGGTGCATAGATAATATTTAGATTTTTTTCGATTCATGTAAAATTATAATTTCTGCATTTTACATGACAGAGCATACTGATTTGGTGTATATACTCCAAAACAGAGTAGAATAGGGCATGTTATATGTTGTCTCACAGATTATATTCAGAGCAATTTTGTTTTTAACATGGGGGTGCCTAGATAATATTTAGATTTTTTCAATTCGTGTAAAATAACAATTAAGGTATTTTACATGAGAGAGCATATGGAGTTGGTGTATATACTCCAAAACAGAATAGAAAAGGGCACTGTATATTTTTTCTGACAGATTATATTCTATGCAATTTTGCTTTTAACATTGCAGTGCCTAGATAATATTTAGATTTTTTTCGATTCACGTAAATTAAAATTTCGGTATTTTACATGAGAGAGCATACTGAGTTGGTGTATATACTCCAAAACAGAGTAGAAAAGGCGTTGTATATTTTTTCTGACAGATTATATGCAGAGAAATTTTGTTTTTAACATTGGGGTGCCTATATAATATTTAGTTTTTTTCGATTCGGGTGAAATTACAATTTCTATATTTTACATGAGAGAGCATACTGAGTTGGTGTATATACTACAAAACAGATTAGAATAGGGTATTGTATATTTTGTCTGACAGATTATATTCAGAGCCATTTTGCTTTTAACATTGGGGTCCCTAGATAATATTTAGATTTTTTTGGATTTGCTTAAATATAGAATTTCTGCATTATACATGATATAGCATATTGAGTTGGTGTATATATTCCAAAACAGAGAAGAAAATTGCATTGTATATTTTTTCTGACAGATTATATTCAGAGAAATTTTGCTTTTAACATTGGGGTGCCTAGATAATATTTAGATTTTTTTCGATTCATGTAAAATTAGAATTTCGGTATTTTACATGAGAGAGCATACTGAGTTGGTGTATATAATCCAAAACAGAGTACAATAGGGCATTCTATATCTTTTCGGACAAAATATATTCAGAGCAATTTTGCTGTTAACATTGGGGTGCCTAAATTATATTTACATTTTATTCATGCTTAAATATAGAATTTCTATATTTTACATTAGAGAGCATATGGAGTTGGTGTATATACTCCAAAACAAAGTAGAATAGGGCATTGTATATCTTTTCTGACAGATTATTTTCAGAATAATTTTGTTTTTAACATTGGGGTGCCTAGATGATATTTAGATTTTTTTCGATTCACGTAAATTTATAACTTTGGTATTTTACTTGAGAGAGCATACTGAGTTGGTGTATATACTCCAAACAGAGTAGAATAAGGCAATGTATATTTTTTCTAACAGACTATATTCAGAGCCATTTTCTTTTAACTTACCGACGCCTAGATATTATTGAGATTTTTTCTATTCGCCTAAAATTAGAATTAAGTATTTTACATGAGAGAGCATATGGAGTTGGTTTATATACTCCAAAACAGAGTAGAAAAGGGCATTGTATATTTTCTCTGACAGATTATATTCAGACCAATTTTGCTTTTAACATTGGGGTGCCTAGATAGTATTTAGATTTTTTTCAATTCACGGAAAATTAGAATTTCTGTATTTTACATGAGAGAGCATATTGAGTTGGTGTATATACTCAAAAACAGAGTAGAAATGGGCATTGTATATTTTTTCTGACAGATTATTTTAAGAGCAATTTTCCTTTTAACATTCGGTCGCCTAGATAATATTTAGATTTATTTTGATTCTCGTAATTTAGAATTTCGGAATTTTATATAAAGAGGATACTGTGTTGGTGTATATAATCCAAAACAGAGTAGAATAAGGCATTGTATATTTTTTCTAACAGACTATAATCATAGACACTTTCTTTTAATTTTGGGGTGCCTAGATATTATTTAGATTTTTTTCGATTCGCGTAAAATTAGAATTTCGGTGTTTTACATGAGAGTGCATATTGAGTTGGTGTATATACTCGAAAACAGAGTAGAAAATGGCATTGTATATTTTTTATGACAGATTATATTCAGAGCAATTTTGCTTCTTACATTGGGGTGCATAAATAATATTTAGATATTTACGATTCTGGTAAAATGAGAATTTCTGTATTTTACATGAGAGAGCATACTGAGGTATTGTAAATACTCCAAAACAGAGTAGAATAAGTCATTGTATATTTTCTCTAACAGACTATATTCAGAGCCATTTTCTTTTAATTTTGTGGCGCCAAGATATTATTTAGATTTTTTTCAATTCACGTAAAATTAGAATTTCGGGATTTTACATGGCATCAAATTGAGTTGGTGTATATACTTCAGAAAAGAGTAGAAAAGGGCATTGTATATTTTTTCTGACAGATTATATTCAGAGCAATTTTGCTTTTAACATTGGCGTGCCTAGATAATATTTAGATTTTTTTCGATTCGCTTAAAATATAGAATTTCGGTATTTTACATGAGAGAGCATACTGAATTCGTGTATATATTCCAAAACAGAGTAGAATAGAGCATTGTATATTTTTTCTGACAGATTATATTCAGAGCAATTTTGTTTTAAACGTTGGGGTGCCTAGATAATATTTAGATTTATTTCGATTCACGTAAATATAGAATTTTTGTATTTTACAGGGGAGAGCATATGGAATTGGCGTATATTCTCCAAGACAAAGTAAAATAGGGCATTGTATATTTTTTCTGACAGATTATATTCAGAAAAATTTTGTTTTTAACATTGTGGTGCCTAGATAATATTTGGATTTTTTTAATTCAAGTAAAATTATAATTTCTGTATTTTACATAAGAGAGCATACTGAGTTGATGTCTCTACTCAAAAAAAGAGTACAATAAGGCATTGTATATTTTTTCTAACAGACTATATTTAGAGCCATTTTCTTTTAACTTTGGGGTGACTAGATATTATTTAGATTTTTTCGATTAGCGTATAATTAGAATTTCTGTATTTTACATGAGAGAGCATATTGAGTGTGTGTATATATATTAAAACAGAGTAGAGAAGGGCATTGTATATTTTTTCTATCAGATTATATTCAGAGCAATTTTGCTTTTTACATTGGGGTGCCTAGATAATATTTAGATTTTTTTCGATTCACGTAAAATTAGACTTTCGGTATTTTACATGAGAGAGCATACTGAGTTGGTGTATATAATTCAAAACAAGTAGAAAAGGGCATTATATATTTTTTCTGACAGAATATATTCAGAGCAATTTTGCTGTTGACATTGGGGTGCCTAAATAATATTTACGTTTTATTCATTCGCTTAAATATAAAATTTCTATATTTTACATGAGAGAGCATATGGAGTTGGTGTATATACCCCAAAACAAAGGAGAATAGAACATTGTATATTTTTTCTGACAGATTATATTCAGAACAGTTTTGTTTTAAACATTGGGGTGCCTAGATGATATTTAGATTTTTTTCGATTCACGTAAAGTTATAACTTCTGTATTTTACTTGAGAGAGCATACTGAGTTGGTGTATATACTCCAAAACAGAGTAGAATTAGGCATTGTATATTTTTTCTAACAGACTATATTCAGCGCAATTTTCTTTTAACTTACGGACGCCTAGATATTATTGAGATTTTTTCTATTCGCGTAAAATTAGAATTAAGTATTTTACATGAGAGAGCATATGGAGTTGGTTTATATACTCCAAAACAAAGTAGAAAAGGACATTATATATTTTTTCTGACAGATGATATTCAGAGCATTTTTGCTTTCAACATTGGGGTGCCTAGATAATATTTAGATTTTTGTCGATTCACGTAAACTTAGAATTTCGGTATTTTACATGAGAGAGCATACTGAGTTGGCGTATATACTCCAAAACAAAGTAGAATAGGTCATTGTATATTTTTTCTGAGAGATTATATTCATAGCAATTTTGTTTTTAAAGTGGGTTGCCTAGATAATATTTAGATTTTTTTCGATTCACGTATATATAGAATTTCTGTATTTTACATGAGAGAGCATATGGAGTTGGTGTATATCCTACAAAACCAAGTAGAATAGGGAATTTTATATCTTTTCTGAAACATTATATTAAGAGCAATTTTGCTTTTAACACTGGGGTGCCTAAATAATATTTACGTTTTTTTCATTCGCTTAAATATAGAATTTCTGTATTTTACATGAGATACCATATGGAGTTGGTGTATATAATCCAAAACAGAGTAGAACAGGGCATTGTATATTTTTTTCTGACAGATTATATTCAGAACAATTTTGTTTTTAACATTGGGGTGCCTAGATAATATTTAGTTTTATTTCGATTAACGTAAATTTAGAATTTCTATATTTTACATGAGAGAGCATACTTAGTTGCTGTATATACTCCAAAACAGAGTAGAATAAGGCATTGTATATTTTATATAACAGACTATATTCAGAGTCATTTTCTTTTAACTTAGGGGTGCCTAGATATTATTTAGATTTTTTTCAATTCGCGTGAAATTAGAATTTTGGTATTTTACATGAGAGAGCATATGGAGTTGGTGTATATATTCCAAAACAGCGTAGAACAGAACATTGTATAAATTTTTTTATAGATTATATTCAGAGCAATTTTGCTTTTAACATTAAGGTGCCTAGATAATATTTAGATATTTTTTGATTCACGTAAATTTAGAATTTCTGTATTTTACATGAGAGAGAATACTGAGTTGGTGTATATACTCCAAAACAGAGTAGAATAAAGCATTGTATATGTTTTTTGAAAGATTATATTCAGAGCAATTTTTTTTTTTAATTCAGGTGCCTAGAAAATATTTGGATTATTTTCAATTCGCGTAAATATAGAATTTCTGTATTTTTAATAAGAGAGCATATGGAGTTGGTGTATATACTCCAAAACAACGTAGAAAAGGCATTGTATATTTTTTCTGACAGATTATATTCAGAGAAATTTTGCTTTTAACATTCGGGTGCCTAGATAATATTTAGATTATTTTCGATTCACGTAAAATTAGAATTTCTGTATTTTACATGAGTGAGCATACTGAGTTGGTTTATATACTCCAAAACAAAGTAGAATAATGCATTGTATGGTTTTTCTAACAGACTATATTCAGAACCATTTTCTTTTGACTTTAAGGCGCCTAGATATTATTTAGATATTTTTCGATTCGCATAAAATTAAAATTTCGGTATTTTACATCAGAGAGCATATTGAGATGGTGTATATACTCAAAAACATAGTAGAAAAGGGCATTGTATATTTTTTCTTACAGATTATATTCAGACCAATTTTGCCTTAAACATTGGGGTGCCTAGATAATATTTAGATTTTTTTAGATTCACATAAATATAGAATTTCTGTATTTTACATGGGAGAGCATAAGGAGTTAATGTATATCCTCCAAAAAAGAGTAGAATAGTGCATTGTATATTTTTTATGAAAGATTATATTCGGAACAGTTTTGATTTTAACATTTGGGTGCCTAGATAATATTTAGATTTTTTTTCGAATCACATAAAATTAGAATTTCTGTATTTTACATGAGAGATCATACTGAGTTGGTGTATATATTTCGAAACTGAGTAGAATAGGGCACGTTATATGTTTTCTGACATATTATATGCAGAGCAATTTTGTTTTTAACATTGGGGTGCCTGTAAAATATTTAGATTTTTTTCGATTCATGTTAATTTAAAATTTCCTTACTTTACATCAGAGAGCATACTGAGTTGGTGTATATACTCCAAAACAGAGTAGAATAAGGCATTGTATATTTTTTCTAACAGACTATATTCAGAGTCATTTTCTTTTAACTTTGGGGCGCCAAGATATTATTTAGATTTTTTTCGATTTGCGTAAAATTAGAATTTCGGTATCGTACATGAGAGAGCATATTGAGTTGGTGTATATACTACAAAACAGAGTAGAAAAGGGCATTGTATATTTTCACTGACAGATTATATTCAGAGCAATTTTGCTTTTAACATAGAGGTGCCTAGATAATATTGAGATTTTTTTGATTTGCTTAAATATAGAATTTCTTTATTTTACATTACAGAGCATATGGAGTTGGTGTATATACTCAAAAACAGAGTCGAATAGGTCACTGTATATTTCTTCTGACAGATTGTATTTAGAGCAGTTTTGTCTTTAACATTGGGGTGCCTAGATAATATTAAATAGTTTTCGATTCGCGTATAATTATAATTTCTTTATTTTACTTGAGAGAGCATATTGAGTTGGTTTATATACTACAAAACAGCGTAGAAAAGGGCATTGTATATTTTTTCTGACAGTTTATATTCACAGCAATTTTTATTTTAACATTGGGGTTCCGAGATGATATTTAGATTTTATTCGATTCGCTTAAATATTGATATTCGGTATTTTACATGAGAGAGCATATGGAGTTGGTGTATATACTCGAAAACAGAGTAGAATAGGGCATTGTATAGTTTTTCTGACAGCTTATATTAAGAGCAATTTTGTTTTTAAAATTTGGGTACCTAGATAATATTTAGATTTTTTTGGATTCACGTAAAATTAGAGTTTTGGGATTTTACATGAGATAGCGTACTGAGTTGGTGTATATTCTCCAAAACAGGGTAGAATAAGGTAGTGTATATTTTTTCTAACAGACTATATTCAGAGCCATTTTCTTTTAACTTTGGGGCGCCTAGATATTATTAATATTTTCTTCGATTCGCGTAAATATAGAATTTCTGTATTTTATATGAGAGAGCATACTGAGTTGGTGTATATAATACAAAACAGAGTAGATTAGGGCATTGTATATTTTTTCTGACAGATTATATCCAGAGCAATTTTGCTTTTAACATTGGGGTGCCTAAATAATATTTATATTTCTTTCGATTCACTTAAATATAGAATTTCTGTGTTTTACATGAGAGGGCATATGGAGTTGGTGTATATACTCCAAAAGTGAGTAGAATAAGGCATTTTCTATTTTTTATAACAGACTATATTCAGAGATATTTTGTCTTAACTTTCGGGGCCTAGATATTATTTAGATTTTTTTAGATTCACGTAAAATTAGAATTTCGCTATTTTACATGAGAGAGCATATTGAGATTGTGTATATACTCCAAAACAGAGTAGAAAAGGGCATTGTCTATTTTTTCTGACAAATTCTATTAAGAGCAATATTTCCTTTAACATTGGGGTGCCTAGATAATATTTAGATTTTTTTCGATTCGCTTAAATATAGAAATTTTGTATTTTACATGAGAGAGCATATGGAGTTGGTTTATATAATCCAAAACAGAGTAGATTTGGGAATTGGATATTTTTTCTGACAGATAATATTCAGAGTAATTTTGTTTTTACCATTGGGGTGCCTAGATAATATTTAGATATTTCGATTCGCTTAAATATATAATTATTGTATTTTACATGAGAGAGCATATGGAGTTGCTGTATATACTCCAAAACGAAGTAAAATAGGGCATTGTATATGTATTCTGACAGCTTATATTCAGAGAAATTATGTTTTTAACATTGGGGTGCCTAGATAATATTTAGATCTTTTTCGATTCACTTAAAATTAGAATTATGGTATTTTACATGAGGGAGCATACTTAGTTGGTTTATATACTCCAAAACAGAGTAGAATAAGGCATTGTATATTTTTCCTGACAGACTATATTCAGAGCCATTTTCTTTTAATTTTGGGCGCCTAGATATTGTTTAGATTTTTATCGATTTGCATAAAATTAGAATATCGGGATTTTACATGAGACAATATTGATTTGCGGTATATACTCTGAAATAGAGTAGAAAAGGGCATTGTGTATTTTTTCTGAGAGAATATATTAAAAGCAATTTTTTTTTAACATTGGGTTGCCTAGATAATATTCAGATTTTTTCGATTTGGGTAAAATTTGAATTTCTGTATTTTACATGAGAGAGTGTAATGAGTTGGTGTATATACTCCAAAACAGAGTAGAATAGGGCATTGTGTATTTTTTCTAACACACTGTATTCAGAGCAATTTTGCTTTTAACATTAAGGTGCCTATATAGTATACAGATTTTTTTCGATTCGCTTAAATATAAAATTTCTGTATTTTATGTGAAAGAGAATATGGAATTGGTGTATATACTGCAAAACCGAGTAGAATAGGGCATTGTATATTTTTTATGACAAATTATATTCAGAGTAATTTTGTTTTTAACACTGGGTTGCCTAGATAATATTTAGATTTTTTTTGACTCACGTAAAATTAGAATTTCGGTATTTTATATGAGAGAGCATATTGAGTTGGGGTATATACTTTAAAACATAGTAGAAAAACGCATTGTATATTTTTTCTTACAGATTAAATTCAGAGCAATTTTGCTTTTAACATTGGGGTACCTAGATAATATTTAGATTTTGTCGATTCACGTAAATATAGAATTTCTGTATTTTACATGAGAGAGCATATGGAGTTGGTATATATACTAAAAAACAGAGTAGAATAGGGCATTATATATTTTTTGTGAAATATTATATTCAGAACAATTTTGTTTTTAACATTGGGGTGCTTAGATAATATTTGGATTTTTTTCGATTCACGTAAAATTAGAATTTCTTTATTTTACATGAGAGAGCATACTGGGTTGGTGTATATACTACAAAACAGAGTAGAATAGGGCATGTTAAATGTTTTCTGACAGATTATATTCAGAGCAATGTTGTTTTTAACATGGGGGTGCCTACATAATATTTAGATTTTTTTCGTTTCACATAAAATTATAATTTTGGTATTTTACATGAGAGAGCATACTGAGTTGGTGTATATACTCTAAAACAGAGTAGAAAAAAGCATTGTGAATTTTTTCTGAGAGATTATATTCAGAGCAATTTTGTTTTTAACATTGGGGTGCCTAGATAATATTTACATTTTTTTCGATTCACGTAAATATAGAACTTCTGTATTTTACATGAGAGAGCATATGGAGTTGGTGTATATCCTCCAAAACAAAGTAGAATAAGGCATTGTATATGTTTTCTGACAGATTATATTCAGAACTATTTGGTTTTTAACATGGGGGTGCCTAGATAATATTTAGATTTTTTTTAATTAAGGTAAAATTAGAATTTCTGCATTTTACGTGAGAGAGCGTATTGAGTTGGTGTATATACTCCAAAACAGAGTAGAATAGGGCATTGTATATTTTTTCTGACAGATTTTATTCAGAGCAATTTTGCTTTTAACATTAAGGTGCCTATATAATATATAGATTTTTTTCGATTCACTTAAATATAGAATTTCTGTATCTTTCGTGAGAGAGAATATGGAGTTGGTGTATATCCTCCAAAACAGAGTAGAATAGGGCATTGTATATTTTTTCTGACAGATTATATTCAGAGCAACTTTGCTATTAACATTGGGGTGCCTAGATAATATTTGGTTTTTTTTCAATTCACGTAAAAATAGAATTTCTGTATTTTAAAAAAGATAGCATATTGAGTTGGTCTATATACTCCAAAACATAGTAGAAAAGGGCATTGTATACTTTTTCTTACAGATTATACTCAGAGCAATTTTGCTTTTAACATTGGGGTGCCTAGATAGTATTTAGATTTTTTTCAATTCACATAAATATAGAATTTCTGTATTTTACATGAGAGAGCATATGGAGTTGGTGTATATCCTTCAAAACAAAGAAGAATAGGACATTTTATATTTTTTCTGACAGACTATATTCAGAACAACTTTGTTTTTAACATTTTGGTGCCTAGATAATATTTAGATTTTTTTCGATTCACGTAAATATAGAATTTCTGTATTTTACATGAGAGAGCATATGGAGTTGGTGTATATCCTTCAAAACAGAGAAGAATAGGGCATTTTATATTTTTTTTGACAGGCTATATTCAGAACAATTTTGTTTTTAACATTTTGGTGCCTAGATAATTTTTAGATTTTTTTCGATTCACGTAAAATTAGAATTTCTGTATTTTACATGAGAGAGCATACTGAGTTGGTGTATATACTCCAAAACAGAGTAGAATAGGGCATGTTATATGTTTTCTGACAGATTATATTCAGGGCAATTTTGTTTTTAACATTGGGGTGCATAGCTAATATTTAGATTTTTTCGATTCGGATAAAATTAGAATTTCTGTATTTTACAAGAGAGAGCGTATTTAGTGTGTGTATACATTACAAAACAGAGTAGAAAAAAGCACTGTCTATTTTTTCTGACAGATTATATTCTGAGCATTTTTGCTTTTAACATTGGGGTGCCTATATAATATCTAGATTTTTTTCGATTTGCTTAAATATAGGATTTCTGTATTTTACATGAGAGAGAATATGGAGTTGGTGTATATACTCGAAAACAGAGTAGAATAGAACGTTGTATAGCTTTTCTGACAGATTATATTCAGAGCAATATTTCTTTTAACATTGGGGTGCCTAGATAATATTTAGATTTTCTTCGATTCACGTATAATTCGAATTTCTGTAGTTTACATGAGAGAGCATACTGAGTTGGTGTATATACTCCAAAACACAGTAGAATAAGGCATTGTATGTTTTTTATAACAGACTATATTCAGAGCCATTTTCGTTTAACTTTGGGGCGCCTAGATATTACAAAGATTTTTTTCGATTCGTGTAGAATTAGAATTTCGATATTTTAAATTTGAGAGCATATTGAGTTGGGGTATATATTTCAAAACAAAGTAGAAAAGGGCATTGTATATTCGTTCTGACAGATTATATTTAGAGCAGTTTTGCTTTTAACATTGTGGTGCCTATATAATATTTAGATTTCTTTCGATTCGCTTAAATATAGAATTTTTGTATTTTACATTAGAGAGCATACGGAGTTGGTGTATGTACTCCAAAACAGAGTAGAATAGGGCATTTTAAATTTTTTCTGACAGATTATACTCAGAGCAATTTTTTTTTTAACATTGGGGCACCTAGATAATATTTAGATTTTTTTCGATTCGCTTAAATATAGAATTTTTGTATTTTACATGAAAGAGCATATGGAGATGGTGTATATATTCCAAAACAGAGTAGAATAGGGCATGTTACATTTTTTCTGACAGATTATATTTCGAGCAATTTTGCTTTTAACATTGAGGTGCCTAGATAATATTTAGATTTTTTCAATTCGGTTAAAATTAGAATTTGGGTATTTTACATGAGAGAGCATAATTAGTTGGTGTATATACTCCAAAACAGAGTAGAATAAGGCATTGTATATTTTCTCGAACAGACTATATTCAGAGCCATTTTCCTTTAACTTTGTGGCTCCTAGATATTATTTAGATTTTTGTGATTCACGTAAAATAAGAATTTCGGTATTTTATATAAGAGAGCATATTGAGTTGGTGTATATTCTCCAAAACAGAGTAGAAAAATGCATTGTATATTTTTTCGGACAGATTATATTCAGAGCAATTTTTCTGTTAACCTTGGGGTGCCTAGATAATATTTAGATTTTTTTTGATTCGCTTAAATATAGAATTTGTGTATTTTACATGAGAGAGCATATGAAGTTGGTGTATATACTCCAGTACAGAGTAGAATAGGGAATTGTATATTTCTTCTGACAGATTATATTCAGAGCAATTTTGTTTTTAACATTGGGGTGCCTAGATAATATTTAGATTTTTCGATTTGTGTAAAATTAGAATTTCTGTATTTTACACGAGAGAGCATACTGAGTTCGTGTATATACTACAAAACAGAGTACAAAAAAGCATTGTATATTTTTTCTGACAGATTATATTCAGAGCAATTTTGCTTTTAACATTGGGTTCCCAATATAATATTTAGATTTTTTTCGATTCGCTTAAATATACAATTTCTGTATTTTAAATGAGAGAGCATATGGAGTTGGTGTATATACTCCAAAACAGAGTAGAATAGGGCATTGTATATTTTATCTGACAGATTATATTCAGAACAATTTTGTTTTTAAAATTCGGGTGCCTAGATAATATTTAGATTTTTTCAATTCACGTAAATTTAGAATTTCACTATTTTACATGAGAGAGCATACTGAGTTGGTATATATACTCCAAATCAGAGTAGAATAAGGCATTGTATATTTTTTCTAACAGACTATATTCAGAGCCATTTTCTTTTAACTTTGGGGTGCCTAGATATTATTTAGATATTTTTCGATTCACGTAAAATTTGAATTTCGGTATTTTCCATGAGAGAGCATATTGAGGTGTTGTATATACTCCAAAACGAATTAGAAAAGGGCATTGTATATTTTTTCTGACAGATTTTATTCAGAGCAATTTTGCTTTTAACAATGCGGTGCCTAGATAATATTTAGATTTCTTTCTATTCACGTAAAATTAGAATTTTGGTATTTTACTTTAGAGAGCATACTGAGTTGGTGTATATACTCCAAAAAAGAGTAGAATAGGGCATTGTATAATTTTTCATACAGATTATATTAAGAGCAATTTTGTTTTTATCATTGGGGTGCCTATATAATATTTAGATGTTTTTGATTCGGGTAAAATTAGACTTTCTGTATTTGAAATGAGAGAGCATACTGAGTTCTTGTATATACAACAAAAGAGAGTACAAAAGGGCATTGTATATTTTTTCTGACATATTATATTCAGAGCAAGTTTGCTTTTAACATTGGGGTGCCTAGATAATATTTCTATTTTTGGCGATTCGCTTAAATATAGAATTTCCGTGTTTTACATGAGAGAGCATATTGAGTTGGTGTATGTACTCCAAAACAGAGTAGAATAGGTAATTGTATATTCCTTCCAATAGATTATATTCAGAGCAATTTTGTTTTTAACATTGGGGTTCCTACAAAATATTTAGCTTTCTTTCGATTCTCATAAAATTAGAATTTCGGTATTTTACAGGAGAGAGCATATTGAGTTGGTGTATATACTGCAAAACATAGTAGAAAAGGGCATTGTATATTTTTTCTTACAGATTATATTCAGAGCAATTTTGCTTTTAACATTGGAGTGCCTAGATAATATTTAGAATTTTTTCGATTCACGTAAATATAGAATTTCTATATTTTACATGAGAGAGAATATGGAGTTGGTGTATATCCTCCAAAACAGAGAAGAATAGGGCATAGTATATTTTTTCTGACAGATTATATTCAGAAAAATTTTGTTTTTAACATTGGGGTTCCTCGATAATATTTAGATTTTTTTCGATTCACGTAAAATTAGAATTTCTGTATTTTACATGAGAGAGCATACGGAGTTGGTGTATATACTCCAAAACAGAGTAGAATAGGGCATGTTTTATGTTTTCTGACAGATGATATTTAGAGCAATTATGTTTTTAACATTGGGGTGCCTAGATAATATTTAGATTTTTTTCGATTCTCGTAAAATTAGAATTTTGATATATTACATGAGAGAGCATATGGAGTTGGTGTATATCCTCCAAAACAGAGTAGAATAGGGCATTGTATATTTTTTCTGACAGATTATATTCAGAACTATTGTGTTTTTGAAATTGGGCTGCCTCGATTATATTTAGATTTCTTTCAATTCACGTAAAATTAGAATTTCCGTGTTTTACGTGAGAGAGCATACTGAGTCGATGTATATACTCCAAAAAAGAGTAGAATAAGGCATTGTATATTTTTTCTAATAGACTATCTTTTTTTTTTTTTACGTTTTCTAAGAAGTTTTATTGAGGTATAATTTACATATCATAAAGTTCACTCATGCTAAGCATACAACTCATTGAATTTTAGTGTATTTATGGAGTTGTACAATCATCACAATCTAGTTTTAGAACATTTCCGTTATTCAAAAAATCCTTTGTGTCCATTTATATTTACTCCCTATTTCCACCTCCTGTCCTATCTTCAGAGCCATTTTCTTTTAACTTACGGATGCCTAGATATTATTGAGATTTTTTCTATTCGTGTAAAATTAGAATTTACTATTTTACATGAGATAGCATATTGAGTTGGTGTATATACTTTAAAACAGACTAGAATAGGGCATTGTATATTTTTTCTGACAGATTATATTCAGAGCAATTTTGCTTTTAACATTGGGTGGCCTAGATAATATTTAGATTTTTTTCGATTCGCTTAAATATTGAATTTCTGTATTTTACATAAGAGAGCATACTGAGTTGGTGTATATACTACAAAACAGAGTAGAAAATGACATTGTATATTATTTCAGACAGATTATATTCAGAGCAATTTTGTTTTTAACATTGGGTTCCCTAGATAATATTAGGTTATTTAGATTCACGTAAAATTATAATTTCGGTGTTTTACATTAGAGAGCATACTGAGTTGGTGTATATACTCCAAAACAAAATAGTATAAGGCAGTGTATATTTTTTCTAACAGACTATATTTAGAGCCATTTTCTTTTAACTTTGGGCACCGAGATATTATTTAGATTTTTTTCGATTCACGTAAAATTAGAACTTCAGTATTTTACATGAGAGACAATATTTAGTTGGTGTATATACTCCAAAATAGAGTAGAAAAGGGTATTCCATATTTTTGCTGACAGATTATATTCATAGAAAATTTGCTATTAACATATCGGTGCCTAGATAATATTTAGATTTTTTTTGATTCACGTAAAATTAGAATTTCGATATTTTACACGAGAGAGCATACTGACTGGTGTATATACTCCAAAAAAGAGTAGAATAAGGCATTGTACATTTTTTCTAACAGACTATATTCAGAGCCATTTTCTTTTAACTTTGGGGCGCCTAGATATTATTTAGATTTTTTTCGATTCATGTAAAATTAGAATTTCAGTATTTTATATGATAGAGCATATAGAGTTGGTGTATATACCCCATAACCGAGTAGAAAAGGGCATTGTATATTTTGTCTGACAGATTATAATGAGAGCAATTTTGCTTTTAACATTCGGGAGCCTAGATCATATTTAGATTTTTTTGATTCATGTAAAATTAGAATTTCGGTATTTTACATGAGAGACCGTACTGAGTTTGTGTATGTACTCCAAAACAGAGTAGAAAAAGGCATTGTATATTTTATCTGACAAATTATGTTCAGAGCAATTTTGCTTTTAACATTGGGGTGCCTAGATAATATTTACATTTATTTCGATTCTCTTAAATAAAGAATTTCTGTATTTTACATGAGAGAGCATATGGAATTGGTGTATATACTCCAAAAAAGAGGAGAATAGAACATTGTATATTTTTTCTGACAGATTATATTCAGAGCAATTTTGTTTTTAACATTGGGGTGCCTAGATAATATTTAGATTTTTTCAATTCGGGTAAAATTAGAATTTCTTTATTTTACATGAGAGAGAATACTGAGTTCGTGAATATACTCTAAAACAGAGAAGAATAAGGCATTGTATATTTTTTCTAACAGACTATATTCAGAGCCATTTTCTTTTAACTTTGTGGCACCTAGATATTATTTAGATTTTTTTCGATTCGCAAAAAATTAGAATTTCTGTATTTTACATGAGAGAGCCAATTGAGATGGTGTATATACTCCAAAACAAAGTAGAAAAGGGCATTGTATATTTTTTCTGACAGATTATATTCAGAGAAATTTTGCTTTTAACATTCGGGTGCCTATATAATATTTAGATTTTTTTCAAATCACGTAAAATTAGAATTATGGTATTTTACGTGAGAGAGCATACTGAATATGTGTATATACTCCAAAACTGAGTAGAATAAGGCATTGTATATTTTTTCTAACAGACTATATTCAGAAACATTTTCGTTTTACTTTGGGGCGCCTAGATATTATATAGATTTTTTCAATCACGTAAAATTAGAATTTCGGTATTCTACTTGAGAGAGCTTATTGAGTTGGTGTATATACTCCAAAACAGAGTAGAAAAGGGCATTGTATATTATTTCTGACAGATTATATTCAGAGCAATTTTGCTTTTAACATTGGGGTGCCTAGATGCTATTTAGATTTTTTTCGATTCACGTAAAATTAGAATTTCGGTATTTTACATGAGAGAGCATACTGACTGGTGTATATACTCCACAACAGAATAGAATAAGGCCTTGTATATTTTTTTAACAGACTATATTCAGAGCCATGTTCTTTTAGCTTTGGGGCGCCTAGATATTATTTAGATTTTATTCGATTCACGTAAACTTAGAATTTCGGTATTTTACATGAGAGAGCATACTTAGTTTGTGTATATACTCAAAAACAAAGTAGAATAGGGCATTGTGTATTTTCTCTGACAGATTATATTCAGAGCAATTTTGTTTTTAACATTAAGGTTTCTAGATAATATATAGATTATTTTCGTTTTGGGTAAAATTAGAATTTCGGTATTTTACATGAGAGTCCATATTGAGTTGGTGTATATACTCCAAAAAAGAGTAGAAAAGGGCATTGTATATTTTTTCTGACAGATCATACTCAGAGCAATTTTGCTTTTAACATTGGGATGCCTAAATAATATATAGAATTCATTCGATAAGAGTCAATTTATAATTTCAGTATTTTACATGTGAGAGCATATTGAGTTGGTGTATATACTTCACCACAGAATAGAATAGGGCATGGTATATTTTTTCTGACAAATTATATTCTGAGCAATTTTTTTTTAACATTGGGGTGCCTAGATTATATTTAGATTTTTTTGAATCGGGTAAAATTAGAATTTCTGTATTTTACATGAGAGAGCACACTGAGTTTGTGTATATACTACAAAACAGAGTAGAAAACGGCATTGTATATATTTTCTAACAGACTATATTCAGAACCATTTTCTTTTAACTTTGGAATGCCTAGATTTATTTAGATTTTTTTTGATATGCATAAAATTAAAATTTCTGTATTTTACATGAGAGAGCATATTGAATTTGTGTATATAATCCAAAACAGAGTAGAAAAGGGCATTGTATATTTCTTCTGACAGATTATATTCACAGCAATTTTGTTTTAAACATTGGGGTGCCCAGATAATATTTAGATTTTTTCGATTCGGGTAAAATTTGGTTTTCGGTATTTTACATGAGAGAGCATACTTAGTAGGTGTATATACTCCAAAACAGAGTAGAATAAGGCATTGTATATTTTTTGTAACAGACTATATTCAGAGTTATTTTCTTTTAAGTTTGGGGCGCCTAGATATTATTTAGATGTTTTTCGATTTGCGTTAAACCAAAATTTCGGTATTTTACATGAGAGAGCGTACTGAGTTGGTGTATATACTCCAAAACAAAGTAGAATAGGGCATTGTATATTTTTTCTGACAGATTATATTCAGAGCAATTTTGTTTTTAACATTGGGGTGCCTAGATAATATTTAGATTGTTTCGAATCGGGTAAAATTAGAATTTCTGTATTTTACATGAGACAGCATACTGAGTTGGTGTATATAGTATAAAACAGAGTAGAAAAGGGCATTGTATATATTTTCTAACAGACTATATTTAGAGCCATTTTCTTTTAACTTTGGGGTGCCTAGATTTATTTAGATTTTTTGTAATATGCGTAAAATTAAAATTTCTGTATTTTACATGAGAGAGCATATTGAGTTGTATATAATCCAAAACAGAGTAGAAAAGGGCATTGTATATTTCTTCTGACAGATTATATTCAGAGCAATTTTGCTTTTAACATTCGGGTGCCTAGATAATATTTAGATTTTTTTCGATTGATGTGAAATTAGAATTTCTGTATGTTACATGAGAGAGCATACGGAGTTGGTGTATATACTCCAAAACAAAGTAGAATAGGTCATTGTATATTTTTTCTGACAGATTATATTCAGAGAAATTTTGTTTTAAACATTGGGGTGCCTAGATAATATTTAGATTTATTCGATTCGTGTAAAATTAGTATTTTTGTATTTTACATGAGGGAGCATATTGAGTTTTTGTACATACTATAATACAGAGTAAAAAAGGGCATTTTATATTTTTTCGGGCAGATTATATTCAGAGCAATTTTACTTTTAACATTGGGGTGTCTAGATAATATTCAGATTATTTTTGATTCGCTTAAATATAGAATTTCTGTATTTTACATGAGAGAGCATATGGAGTTGGTGCATATACTCCAAAACAGAGTAGAATAGGGCATTGTATATATTTTTCTGACAGATTATATTCAGAGCAATATTGTTTTTAACATTGGGGTGTCTTGATACTATTTAGATTTTTTCGATTCACATAAAATTATAATTTTGGTATTTTACATGAGAGAGCATACTGTGTTGGTGTATATACTCCAAAACAAAGTAGAATAAGGCATTGTATATTTTTTCTAACAGACTATACTCAGAGCCATTTTATTTTAACTTTGGGGTGCCTAGATAATATTTAGATTTTTTATGATTCGGGTAAAATTAGACTTTCGCTATTTTACATGGGAGAGCATACTGGGTTGGTCTATATACTCCAAAACAGAGTAGAATAAAGCATTGCATATTTTTTTTAACAGACTATACTCAGAGCCATTCTGTTTTAACTTTGGGGCACCTAGGTATTATTTAGATTTTTTTTGATTCATGTAAAATTAGAATTTCGGAATTTTACATGAGAGAGCATATTGAGTTGGTGTATATACTCCAAAACAGAGTAGAAAAGGGCATTGTATATTTTTACTGACAGATTATATTCAGAGCAATTTTGCTTTTCACATTGGGGTGCCTAGATAATATTTAGATTTAATACGATTCACGTAAATATAGAATTTCTGTATTTTACATGAGAGAGCATATTGAGTTGGTATATATCCTCCAAAACAGAGTAGAACAGGGCGTTGTATATTTTTTCTGACAGATTATATTCAGAACAAATTTGTTTTTAACATTGGGGTGCCTAAATAGTATTAAATTTTTTTCTATTCGTGTAAATTTAGAATTTTGATATTTTACATGAGAGAGCATATTGAGTTGGTGTATATACCCCAAAGCACAGTAGAAAAGGGCATTGTATATTTTGTCTAACAGATTATATTCAGAGCAATTTTGCTTTTAACATTGGGGTGCCTAGATAATATTTATATATTTTTCAATTCGACTAAATTTAGAAATTCGGTATTTTACATGAGAAAGCATATTGATTTGGTGTATATACTCCAAAACAAAGTAGAATAGGACATTGTATATTTATTCTGACAATTTATTCAGAGCAATTTTCCTTTTAACATTGGGGTGCCTAGATAATATTTAGATTTTTTTCGATTGCCGTAAAAATAGAATTTCAGTATTTTACATGATAGAGCATATTGAGTTGGTATATATACTCCAAAACAAAATAGAAAATGGCATTTTGTATTTTATCTGAGAGATCATATTCAGAGAAATTTTGCTATAAACATTGGGGTGCCTAGATAATATTTAGATTTCATTCAATTAGCGTAAAGTTATAATTTCGGTATTTTATATGAGAGAGCCTATTGAGTTGGTGTATATACTTCAAAACATAGTAGAAGAGGGCATTGTATATTTTTCCTGACAGATTTTATTCAGAGAAATTTTGCTTTTGACATTGGAATGCCTATAAAATATTTGGATTTTTTTCGGTTCGTGAAAAATTAGAGTTTCGGTATTTTACATGAGAGAGCATATTCAGTTGGTGTATATACTCAAAAACAAAGTAGAAGAAAGCATTTTATATTTTTTCTGACAGACTATATTCAGATAAATTTTGCGTTGTACATTGTGATGCTTAGGTAATATTTAGTTTTTTTTCAATTTACGTAAAATTAGAATATTTTTTTACATGAGAGAGCATATTGAGTTGGTGTATATACTGCAAAACAGAGTAGAATAAAACATTGTATATTTTTTCTGACATATTATATTCAGAGACATTTTCTTTTATCCTTGGGGTGCCAAGATAATATTTAGGTTTCATTCGATTATCATAAATTTATGATTTTGGTATTTTACATGAGAGAGTATATTGAGTTGGTGAATATACTCCAAAACAAAGTAGAAAAGGGCATTGTATATTTTTTCTGACAGATTATATTTAGAGCAATTTTGCTTTTAACATTGGGGTGACTAGATGATATTTAGATTTTTTTCGATTATGTAAATTTATAATTCCGGTATTTTACATGAGAGAGCATATTCACTTGGGGTATATACTCCAAAACAAAGTAGAAAAGGGCCTTGTATATTTTTTCTGACAGATTATATTCAGAGCAATTTTGCTTTTAACATTGGGGTGCCTAGAAAATCTTTAGATTTTTTTTGATTCACGTAAATTTAGAATTTTGGTATTTTACATTAGAGAGCATATTGAGTTGCTGTATATACTCCAAAACAGAGTAGAAAAAAGCATTGTGTATTTTTTCTGACAGAATATATTCAGAGAAATTTTGGTTATAATATTGGAATGCCTAGATAATACTTAGAAATTTATCGGTTCGTGTAAAACTAGAATTACTGATACTTACAGGGGAGAGCATATTGAGTTGGTGTATATACTCCAAAACAGATTAGAAGAAGGCATTATGTATTTCTTATGACAGATGACATTCAGTCCAATTTTGCTTTTAACATTGGGTTACCTAGATTATATTTAGATTTTTTTCGATTCGAGTTAAATTAGAATTTCGGTATTTTACATGGGAGAGTATATTGAGTTGGTGTATATACTCAAAAAAGAGTAGAAAAGGGCATTGTATATATTTTCTGACAGATCATACTCAGAGAAATTTTGCTTTTAACATTGGGGTGCCTAAATAATATTTAGATTTCATTCGATAACTGTCAATTTATAATTTCAGTATTTTACATATGAGGGCATATTCAGTTGGTGTATACTCCATAACAGAGTAGAATAGGGCATTGTATATTTTTTCTGACAGATTATATTCAGAGCAATTTTGTTTTTAACATTGGGGTGCCTACATAATATTTAGATATCTTATGATTCGCTTAAATATAGAATTTCTCTATTTTAAATGAGAGAGCATATGAAGTTGGTGCATATACTCCAAAAGAGTGTAGAATAAAGCATTGTATATTTTTTCTGACAGATTATATTCAGAGCAATTTTGCTTTTACCGTTGGGGTGCTTAGATAATATTTAGATTCTTTTCGATTCACATAAATCTAGAATTTCGGTATTTTACATGAGAGAGCATACTGTGTTAATGTATAGACTCCAAAACAGAGTAGAATAGGGCATTGTATATTTTTTCTGACAGACTATATTCAGATAAATTTTGTTTTTAACATTTTGGTGTCTAGATAATATTTAGATATTTTTGATTCGGGAAAAATTAGAATTTTGGTATTTTACATGAGACAGCATATTGAGTTGGTGTATATACTCTAAAACAGATTAGAAGAAGGCATTATATATTTCTTATGACAGATTACATTCAGTCCAATTTTGCTTTTAACATTGGGTTACCTAGATTATATTTAGATTTTTTTCGATTCGAGTTAAATTAGAATTTCGGTATTTTACATGGGAGAGTATATTGAGTTGGTGTATATACTCAAAAAAGAGTAGAAAAGGGCATTGTATATATTTTCTGACAGATCATACTCAGAGAAATTTTGCTTTTAACATTGGGGTGCCTAAATAATATTTAGATTTCATTCGATAACTGTCAACTTATAATTTCAGTATTTTACATATGAGAGCATATTCAGTTGGTGTATATATTACATAACAGAGTAGAATAGGGCATTGTATATTTTTTCTGACAGACTATATTCAGAGAAGTTTTGTTTTTAACATTGGGGTTCCTAGATAATATTTAGATTTTTTTCGATTTGCTTAAATATAGAATTTCTGTATTTTACCTGAGAGAGCATATGGGGTTGATGTATACACTAGAAAACAGAGTAGAATAGGGCGTTTTATATTTTTTTCTGACAGATTATATTCAGAGCAATTTTTTCTTTAACATTGGGGTGCCTAGATAATATTTAGATTGTTTTCGATTCACGTAAAATTAGAATTTTGGTATTTTACATGAGAGAGCACACTGAGTTGGTGTATATACTCCAAAACCGGGTAGAATAAGGCATTGCATATTTTTTCTAAAAGAGTATATTTTGAGCCAGTTTCTTTTTACTTTGGGGTGCCTAGATATTATTTAGATTGTTTTCGATTCGCGTAAAATTTTAATTTCTGTATTTTACTTGAGAGAGCATATTGAGTTGGTTTATATACTACAAAAAAGCGTAGAAAATTGCACTGTATATTTTTTCTGACAGATTGTATTCACAGCAATTTTGCTTTTAACATTGGGGTTTCTAGATAATATTTAGATTTTTTTCGATTCGCTTAAATATTGATATTCGGTATTTTACGTGAGAGAGCATACTGAGTTGGTGTATATACTACAAAACAGAGTATAATAGGCCATTGTATATTTATTCTGACAGATTATATCCAGAGCAATTTTGCTTTTCACATTGGGGTGCCTAAATAATATTGATATTTTTTTCGATTCGCTTAAATATAGAATTTCTGTATTTTACATGAGAGGGCATATGGAGTTGGTGTATATACATTAAAACAGAGTAGAATAGGGCATTGTATATTTTTTCTGACAGATTATCTTCAGAGCAGATTTGTTTTTAACATTGGGGTGACTAGATAATATTTAGATTTTTTCGATTCAGGTGAAATTAGAATTTCTTTATTTTACATGAGAAAGCATAAGGAGTTGCTGTATATACTTTAAAACAGAGTAGAATAGGGCATTGTATATTTTATCTGACAAATTATATTCAGAGAAATTATGTTTTTAACATTGGGGTGCCTAGATAATATTTAGATTTTTTTCCATTCACGTAAATTAAGAATTTCTGTATTTTACATGAGAGAGCATACTGAGTTGGTCTATATACTCCAAAACAGAGTAGAATAAGGCATTGTTTTTTTTTTTTCTAACACACTATATTGAGAGTCATTTCCTTTTAACTTTAGGGCGCCTAGATATTATTTAGACTTTTTCGATTCACGTAAAATTAGAATTTAGCTATTTTACATGAGAGAGCATATTGAGTTGGTATATATACTACAAAACAGAGTATAATAGGGCATTGTATATTTTTACTGAAATATTATATTCAGAACAATTTTGTTTTTAACATTGGGGTGCCTAGATAATATTTAGATTTTTTTCGATTTACGTAAAATTAGAATTTCTTTATTTTACATGAGAGAGCATACTGAGTTGGTGTATATACTCCAAAACAGAGTAGAATAGGGCATGTTATATGTTTTCTGACAGATTATATTCAGAGCAATGTTGTTTTTAACATGGGGGTGCCTAGATAATATTTAGATTTTTTTCGATTCATGTAAAATTAGAATTTCGAAATTTTACATGAGAGAGCATACTGAGTTGGGGTTTATACTCTAAAACAGAGTAGAAAAAAGCATTGTGTATATTTTTGAGAGATTATATTCAGAGCAATTTTGTTTTTAACATGGGGGTGCCTAGATAATATTTAGATTTCTTTCGATTCACGTAAAAATTAACTTCTGTATTTTACATGAGAGAGCATATGGAGTTTGTTTATATCATCCAAAACAATTTAGAATAGGGCATTGTATATTTTTTCTGACAGATTATATTCAGAACAATTTGGTTTTTAACATTGGGGCGCCTAGATAATATTTAGATATTTTTAAATTCAGGTAAAATTAGAATTTCTGAATTTTACATGAGAGAGCCTATTGAGTTGTTGTATATACTCCAAAACAGAGTAGAATAGGGCATTTAATATTTTATATGACAGACTACATTCAGAGCAATTTTGCTTTTAACATTGGGGTGCCTAGATAATATTTAGATTTTTGTCGATTCACGTAAATTTAGAATTTCTGTATTTTACATGATAGAGCATACTGAGTTGGTGTATACACTTCAAAACAGAGTAGAATTGGGCATTGTATATTATTTTGACAGATTATATTCAGAGCAATTTTGTTTTTAACATTGGGGTGCCTAGAGAATATTTAGATTTTTTTCGATTCGCTTATATATAGACTTTCTGTATTTTACATTAGAGAGCATATTGAGTTGGTGTATATACTCCAAAACAGAGTAGAATAGGGCATTTTAAATTTTTTCTGACAGATTATACTCAGACCAATTTTGTTTTTAGCATTGGGGTGCCTAGATAATATTTAGATTTTTTTCGATTCGCTTAATTATTGAATTTTTTTATTTTACATGAGAGAGCATATTTAGTTGGTGTATGTACTCCAAAACAAAGTAGAATAAGGCATTGTATATTTTCTCTAACAGACTATTTTCAGAGCCATTCTCTTTTAACGTTGGGGAGCCTAGATAATATTTAGATTTTTTTTAGATTCACATAAAATTAGAATTTCGGTATTTTACATGAGAGAGCATACTGAGTTGGTGTATATACTCCAAAACAGAGTAGAATAGGGCATTGTATATTTTGTCTGACAGATTATAATCAGAGCAAATTGCTTTCAACATTCGGGTGCTTAGATTATATTTAGATTTTATTCGATTCATGTAAAATTAGAATTTCGGTATTTTACATGAGAGAGCATACTGAGTTGGTGTATATACTCCAAAACAAAGTAGAATAGGGCATTGTATAGTTTTTCTGATACGTTATATTCAGAGCAATTTTGTTTTTAACATTGGGTTGCATAGATAATATTTAGAGTTTTTTCCATTCACGTAAAATTAGAATTTCTGTATTTTACATGAAAGAGCAAACTATGTTGGTGTATATACTCTAAAACAGAGTAGAATAGTGCATTGTATATTTTTTCTTACAGATTATATTCAGAGAAATTTTGTTTTTAACATTGGGGTGCCTAGATAATATTTATATTTTTTCGATTCGGGTAAAATTAGAATTTCTGTATTTTACATGAGAAAGTGTATTGAGTTGGTGTATATATTACAAAACAGAGTAGAGAAGGGCATTGTATCTTTTTTCTGACAGATTATATTCAGAGCAATTTTGCTTTCAACATTGTGGTGCCTAGATAATATTTAGATATTTGTCGATTCACGTAAATTAAGAATTTCGGTATTTTACATGAGAGACCATACTGAGTTAATGTATATACTGCAAAAAAGAGTAGAATAGGGAATTGTATTTTTTTTCTGACAGATTATATTCAGATCAATTTTGTTTTTAACACTGGCGTGCCTAGATAATATTTAGATCTTTGTCAATTAAAGTAAAATAAGAATTTTGGTTGTTTACATGAGAGAGCATACTGAGTTGGTGTATATACTTCAAAAGAGAGTAGAATAGAACATTGTATATTTTTTCTTACAGATAATATTCAGAGCAATTTCGTTTTTAACATTGGGGTGCCTAGATAATATTTAGAATTTTTCGATTTGGGTAAAATTTGAATTTCTCTATTTTACATGAGAGAGCATATTGAGTTTGTGTATATACTTCAAAACAGGGTAAAAAATGGCATTGTATATGTCTTCTGACAGATTATATTCACAGCCATTTTTCTTTTAACATTGGGGTGCCTAGATAATATATAGAATTTTTTGATTCGCCTAAATAAGGAATTTCTGTATTTTACATGAGAGAGAATATCGAGTTGGTATATATACACCAAAACACAGTAGAAGAGGATATTGTATATTTTTTCTGACAGGCTATATTCAGAGCAATTTTGTTTTTAACATTGGGGTGCCTAGATAATACTTAGATTTTTTTCGATTCTCGTAAAATTAGAATTTTGGTATTTTAAAGGAGATAGCATATTGAGTTGGTGTATATACTACAAAACATAGTAGAAAAAGGCATTGTATATTTTTTCTTACAGATTATATTCAGAGAAATTTTGCTTTTAACATTGGGGTGCCTAGATAATATTTAGATTTTTTTCGATTCACGTAAATATAGAATTTCTGTATTTTACATGAGAGAGCATATTGAGTGTATATCCTCCAAAACAGAGAAGAATAGGGCATTGTATATTTTTTCTGAGAGATTATATTCAGAACTATTTTGTTTTTAACATTGGGGTGCCTAGATAATATTTAGATTTTTTTCGATTCACGTAAATTTAGAATTTCTGTATTTTACATGAGAGTGCAGATTGAGTTGGTATATATACTTTAAAACAGAGTAGAATAGGGCATGTTGTATGATTTCTGACAGCTTATATTCAGAGCAATTTTGTTTTTGACATTGGGGTGCATAGATAATATTTAGATTTTTTCGATTCGCTTAAATATAGAATTTTTGTATTTTTCATGAGAGAGAATATGGAGTTGGTTTATATACTCCAAAACAGAGTAGAATAGGGCATTGTATATTTTTTCTGACAGATTATATTTAGAGCAATTTTGTTTTTAACATTGGGGTGCCTAGATAATGTTTAGATTTTTTTCGATTCACGTAAAATTAGTATTTCGGTATTTTACCTGAGAGAGCATACTGAGTTGGTTTATATACTCCAAAATAGAGTAGAATAGGGCATTGTATATTTTTTCTGACAGATTTTTTCAGAGCAATTTTGCTTTTAACATTAATGTGCCTATATAATATATAGATTTTTTTCGATTCGCTTAAATATAGAATTTTTGTATTTTACGTGAAAGAGAATATGGAGTTGGTGTATATACTGCAAAACAGAGTAGAATAGGGCATTGTATATTTTTTCTGACAGATTATATTCAGAGGAATTTTGTTTTAAACACTGGGTTTAATAGATAATATTTAGATTTTTCAGTTCACGTAAAATTTGAATTTCGGTATTTTACATGAGAGAGCATATTGAGTTGGTTTATATACTCCAAAACATAGTAGAAGAGGGCATTGTATATTTTTTCTTATAGATTAAATTCAGAGCAATTTTTCTTTTAACATTAGGGTGCCTAGATAATATTTAGATTTTTGTCGATTCACATAAATATACAATTTCTGTATTTTACATGAGAGAGCATATGGAGTTCCTATATATACCACAAAACAGAGTAGAATAGAACATTGTATGTTTTTTCTGAAATATTATATACAGAACAATTTTGGTTTTAACATTGGGGTGCCTAGATAATATTTACATATTTTTCGATTCACGTAAAATTAGAATTTCTGTATTTTACATGAGAGAGCATACTGAGTTGGTATATATACTCCAAAACAGAGTAGAATAGGGCATGTTATATGTTTTCTGACAGATTATATTCAGAGCAATGTTGTTTTTAACATGGGGGTGCCTAGATAATATTTAGATTTTTTTCGATTCGCGTAAAAATTGAATTTCGGTATTTTATATGAGAGAGCATATTGAGTTGGTTTATATACTCCAAAACAGAGTAGAAAAGGGCAGTGTATATTTTTTCTGACAGAATATATTCAGAGCAATTCTGCTTTTAACATTGGGGTGCCTAGATAATATTTAGATTTTTTTCGATTCGCTTAAATATAGAATTATTCTATTTTACATGAGAGAGCATATGGAGTTGCTGTATATACTCAAAACCAGAGTAGAATAAGACATTGTATATTTTTTCTAACAGACTATATTCAGAGCCATTTTCTTTTAACTTTGGGGCCCCTAGATAATATTTAGATTTTTTTCGATTCGCGTAAAATTAGAATTTCGGTATTTTACATGAGAGAGCATACTGAGTTGGTGCATATAATACAAAACAGAGTAGAATAAAGCATTGTATATTTTTCTGACAGATTATATTCAGAGCAATTTTGCTTTTAACATTGGAATGCCTGGACAATATTTAGATTTTTTTCGATTCACGTTAATTAAGAATTTCGGTATTTTACATCAGAGAGCATACTGAGTTGGTGTATATACGCCAAAAGAGAGTAGAATAAGGCATTGTATATTTTTTCTAACAGGCTATATTCAGAGTCATTTTCTTTTAACTTTGGGGTGCCGAGATATTATTTAGATTTTTTTCGATTTGCGTAAAATTAGAATTTCAGTATCGTACATGAGAGAGCATATTGAGTTGGTGTATATACTACAAAACAGAGTAGAAAAGGGCATGGTACATTTTCACTGACAGATTATATTCAGAGCAATTTTGCTTTTAACATAGAGGTGCCTAGATAATATTGAGATTTTTTTCGATTTGCTTAAATATAGAATTTCTTTATTTTACCTGACAGCTCATATGGAGTTGGTGTATATACTCAAAAACAGAGTCGAATAGGTCACTGTATATTTTTTCTGACAGATTGTATTTAGAGAAATTTTGTCTTTAACATTGGGGTGCCTAGATAATATTTAGATTGTTTTCGATTCACGTAAAATTATAATTTCGGTATTTTACTTGAGAGAGTATATTGAGTAGGTTTATATACTACAAAACAGCGTAGAAAAGGGTATTGTATATTATTTCTGACAGTTTATATTCACAGCAATTTTTCTTTTAACATTGGGGTTCCTAGATGATATTTAGATTTTTTTTGATTCGCTTAAATATGGATATTCGGTATTTTAAATGAGAGAGCATATGGAGTTGGTGTATATACTCCAAAAAAGAGTAGAATAGGGCATTGTATAGTTTTTGTGACAGATTATATTCAGAGCAATTTTGTTTTTAAAATTTGGGTACCTAGATAATATTTAGATTTTTTTCGATTCACGTAAATTTAGAGTTTTGGTATTTTACATGAGATAGCATACTGAGTTGGTGTATATTCTCCAGAACAGAGTAGAATAAGGTAGTGTATATTTTTTCTAACAGACTATATTCAGAGCCATTTTCTTTTAACTTTGGGACGCCTAGATATTATTAAGATTTTCTTCGATTCGCGTAAATGTAGAATTTCGGTATTTTACATGAGAGAGCATACTGAGTTGGTGTATATACTACAAAACAGAGTAGAAAAGGGCATTGTATATTTTTTCTGACAGATTATATCCAGAGCAATTTTGCTATTAACATTGGGGTGCCTAAATAATATTTATATATTTTTTGATTCGCCTAAATTTAGAATTTCTGTATTTTACATGAGAGGGCATATGGAGTTGGTGTATATACTCCAAAACTGAGTAGAATAAGGCATTTTCTATTTTTTCTAACAGACTATATTCAGAGATATTTTCTCTTAACTTTCGGGGGCCTAGATATTATTTAGATTTTTTTCGATTCACGTAAATGTAGAATTTCTGTATTTTACATGAGAGAGCATATGGAGAGGGTGTATATCCTCCAAAACAGAGAAGAATAGGGCATTGTATATTTTTTCTGAGAGATTATATTCAGAACAATTTTGTTTTTAACTTTGGGGTGCCTAGATTATATTTAGATTTTTGTCGATTCACGTAAATATAGAATTTCTGTATTTTACATGAGAGAGCATATGGAGTTGGTATATATACTACAAAACAAAGTAGAATAGGGCATTGTATATTTTTAATGAAATATTATATTCAGAACAACTTTGCTTTTAACATTTGGGTGCCTAGATAATATTTAGATTTTTTTCGATTCACGTAAAATTAGAATTTCATTATTTTACATGAGAGAGCATACTGAGTTGGTGTATATACTCCAAAACAGAGTAGAATAAAGTATTGTATATTTTTTCTGACAGATTATATTCAGAGCAATTTTTTTTTAACATTGGGGTGCCTAGATAATATTTGGGTTTTTTTCGATTCACGTCAATATAGAATTTCGGTATTTTACCTGAGAGAGCATACTGAGTTGGTGTATATACTCCAAAACAGAGTAGAATAGGGCATTGTATATTTTGTCTGACAGATTATAATCAGAGCAATTTTGCTTTTAAAATTCGGGTGCTTAGATAATATTTAGATATTTTTCGATTCATGTAAAATTAGAATTTCGGTATTTTACATGAGAGAGCATACTGAGTTGGTTTATATACTCCAAAACAGAGTAGAATAGGGCATTGTATATTTTTTCTGACAGATTATATTCAGAGCAACTTTGCTTTTAACATCAAGGTTCCTAGATAATATTAAATTTTTTTCGATTAACGTAATATTCGGATTTCGGTATTTTACATGAGAGAGCATACTGACTTGGTGTTTATACTCCAAAACAGAGTAGAATTTGGTATTGTATATATTTCTAACAGACAATCTTCAGAGCCAGTTTCTTTTGCCATTGGGGCTCCTAGATGTTATTTAGATTTTTTTCAATTCATGTAACTTTGAATTTCGGTATTTTACATTAGAGAGCATATTGAGTTGCTGTATATAGTCCAAAACAGAGTAGAAAAGGGCATTGTATATTCTTTCTGTCAGATTATATTCAGAGCAATTTTGCTTTTTACATTGGGGTGCTTCGATAATATTTAGATTTTTTTCGATTCACGTAAAATTAGAATTTCTATATTTTACATGAGAGAGCATACTGAGTTGGTGTATATACCTCAAAACAGAGTAGAATAAGGCATTGTATATATTTTCTAACACACTATATTTAGAGCAATTTTGTTTTAACTTTGGGGCGCCTAGATATTATTTAGATTTTTTTCCATTCGCATAAAGCTAAAATTTCGGTATTTTACATGATTGAGCATATTGAGTTGGTTTATATACTCCAAAACAGAATCGCAAAAAGCATTTTATAATTTTTTGACAGATTATATTCAGAGCAATTTTGCTTTTAACATTGGTGTGCCTAGATAATATTTAGATTTTTTTCAATCCACGTAATTTATAATTTCGGTATTTTACATGAGAGAGCATACTGAGTTGGTGTATATACTCCAAAACAGAGTAGAACAGAGCATTGTATATTTTATCTGACAGATTATATTCAGAACAATTTTGTTTTTAAAATTGGGGTGCCTAGATAATATTTAGATTTTTTCGATTCGCATAAATTTTCAATTTCAGTATTTTACATGAGAGAGCATACTGAGTTGGTATATATACTCCAAATTAGAGTAGAATCAGGCATTTTCTTTTTCTTACAGACTATATTCAGAGCTATTTTCTTTTAACTTTGGGGCGCCTAGAAATTATTTATATGTTTTTAGATTCACATAAAATTTGAATTTCGGTATTTTCCATGAGAGAGCATATTGAGGTGTTGTATATACTCCACAACAGAGTAGAAAAGGGCATTGTATATATTTTCTGACAGATTTTATTCAGAGCAATTTTGCTTTTAACTTTGGGGTGCCTAGATAATATTTAGATTTCTTTCTGTTCACGTAAAATTAGAATTTAGGTATTTTACATTAGAGAGCATACTGAGTTGGTGTATATACTCGAAAACAGAGTAGAATAGGGCATTGTATATTTTTTCTTACAGATTATATTCAGAGAAATTTTGTTTTTATTATTGGGTGCTTATATAATATTTAGATGTTTTCGATTCGGGTAAAATTAGAATTTCTGTATTTTACATGAGGGAGCATACTGAGTTCGTGTATATACTACAAAACAGAGTAGAAAAGGGCATTGTATATTTGTTCTGATATATTATATTCAGAGCAATTTTTTTTTTAACATTGGGGTGCCTAGATAATATTTAAATTTTTGTTGATTCGCTTAAATATAGAATTTCTGTATTTTACATGACAGAGCATATTGAGTTAGTGTATGTACTCCAAAACAGAGTAGAATAGGTCATTGTATATTTTTTCCAACAGATTATATTCAGAGCAATGTTGTTTTTAATATTGGGGTGCCTAGATAATATTTAGATTATTTTCGATTCACGTAAATATAGAATTTCTGTATTTTACATGAGAGAGCATATGGAGTTGGTGTATATCCTCCAAAACAGAGAAGAATAGGGCATTGTATATTTTTTCTGACAGATTATATTCAGAACTATTTTGTTTTTAACATTGGGGTGCCTAGATAATATTTAGATTTTTTTCAATTCACGTAACTTTAGAATTACTGTATTTTACATGACAGAGCATACTGAGATGGTTTATATACTTTAAAACAGAGTAGAATAAGGCATTGTATATTTTTCTAACAGACTATATTCAGAGCCATTTTCTTTTAGCTTTCGGGCACCTAGATATTATTTAGATTTTTTTCGATTAGCGTAAAATTAGAATTTTGGTATTTTACATGAGAGAGAATATTGAGTAGGTTGGTATATTCCAAAATATTGTTGATAAAGGCATTGTATATTTTTTCTGACAGATTATATTCAGAGCAATTTTGCTTTTTACATTGGGGTCCCTAGATGATATTTAGATTTTTTTCTATTCACGTAAAATTAGACTTTCGTTATTTTACATGAGAGAGCATACAGAGTTTGTGTATATACTCTAAAACAGAGTATAAAAGGGCATTGAGTATTTTTTCTGAGAGATTATATTAAGAGCAATTTTGTTTTTAACATTGGGGTGCCTAGATAATATTTAGGTTTTTTCCGATTCACGTAAAATTAGAATTTCGGTATTTTACATGAGAGAGCATACTGAGTTGGTGTATATACTCCAAAACAGAGTAGAATAAGGCATTGTATATTTTTTATAACAGACTATATTCAGAGCCATTTTTTTTAACTTTGGGGCACCTAGATATTATTTAGATTTTTTTGATTCACATAAAATTATAATTTAGGTTTTTACATGAGGGAGCATATGGAGTTGGTGTATGTATTTCAAAACAAAGTAGAAAAGGGCATTGTATATTTTTTCTGACAGATTATATTAATAGAAATTTTGCTTTTAACATTGGGGTGCCTATATAATATTTAGATTTTTTACGATTCACGTAAATATAGAATATCTGTATTTTACATGAGAGAGCCAATTGAGTTGGTGTATATCTTTCAAAACAGAGTAGAACAGGGCATTGTATATTTTTTCTGACAGATTATATTCAGAAGAATTTTGTTTTTAACATTTAGGTGCCTAGATAATATTTAGATTTTTTTCGATTCACATAAATTTAGAATTTCTGTATTTTACATGAGAGAGCATATGGAGTTCGTGTATATACTCCAAAACAAAGTAGAATAGGGCATTGTATATTTTTTCTGACAGATTATATACAGAGAAATCTTGTTTTTAACATTGGGGTGCCTAGATAATATTTAGATTTTTCAATTCGGGTAAAAGTAGAATTTCTGTATTTTACACGGGAGAGCATACTGAGTTGGTGTATATACTAGAAAACATAGTAGAATAAGGCATTGTATATTTTTTCTAACAGATTATATTCAGAGCCATTTTCTTTTTACTTTGGAGCACCTAGATATTATTTAGGTTTTTTTCGATGCGCATCAAATTAGAATTTCTGTATTTTATATGAGAGAGCATATTGCGGTGGTGTATATACTCCAAAACAGAGAATAGGAAATTGTATATTTTTTCTGAGAGATTATATTCAGAGCCATTTTGTTTTTAACATTGGTTTGCCAACATAATATTTAGATTTCCTTCGATTCACCTAAAATTAGAATTTTGGTATTTTACCTGAGAGAGCATACTAAGTTGGTGTATATACTCTAAAACAGAACAGAATAGGGCATTGTATATTTTTTCTGACACATTATATTCAGAGAAATTTTGTTTTTAACATTGGGGTGCCTAGATAGTATTTAGATATTTTTGGATTCACGTAAAATTAGAGTTTCGGTATTTTACATGAGAGAGCATACTGACTGATATATATACTCCACAAAAGAGTAGAATAAGGTTTTGTATATTTTTTTTAACAGACTATATTCAGAGCCAAGTTCTTTTAGCTTTGGGGCGACTGGATATTATTTAGATTTTTTTCGATTCACGTAAACTTAGAATTTCTGTATTTTACATGAGAGAGCATACTTAGTTGGTGTATATACTCCAAAACAATGTAGAATAGGGCATTGTATATTTTCTCTGACAGATTATATTCAGAGCAATTTTGTTTTTAACGTTGGGGTTTCTAGATAATATTTAGATTTTTTCGATTCACGTAAAAATAGAATTTCTGTATTTTACATGAGGGAGCATATTGAGTGGTGTATATACTCCAAAACAAAGTAGAATATGACATTGTATATTTTCTCTGAGAGATTATATTCAGAGCAATTTTGTTTTTAACATTGGGGTCCCTAGATAACATATAGATTTTTCGATTGGCGTAAAATTAGAATTGTTGTATTTTACATGAGAGAGCATACTGAGTTGGTGTATATATCCAGAACAGAGTAGAAAAGGCATTGTATATTTTTTCTGACAGATTATATACAGAGCAATTTTGTTTTTAACATTGCGGGGCCTAGATATTATTTATATTTTTTCGATTCGGGCAAAATTTGAATTCCTGTATTTTACATGATAGAGCATATTGAGTTTTTGTATATACTACAAAACAGAGTAGAAAAGGGTATTGTATATTTTTTCTAAGAGATTATATTCAGAGCCATTTTCTTTTAACTTTGAGGCGCCTAGATATCATTTAGATTTTTATCGATTCGCATAAGATTACAATTCCGGTATTTTACATGAGAGAGCATATTGAGTTGGTGTATATACTCCAAAACTGAGTAGAAAAGGTCATTGTATATTTTGTCTAACAGATTATATTCAAAGAAATTTGGTTTTTAACATTTGGGGTGCCTAGATAATATTTAGATTTTTTTCGATTCGCTTAAATATAGAATTTCGGTATTTTACAAGAGAGAGCATATTGAGTTGGTGTATATACTCCAAAACAGAGTAGAATCGGGCATTGTATATTTTTTCTGACAGATTATATATAGAGAAATTTTGTCTTTAACATTTGGGTGCCTAGATAACATGTAGATATTTTTCAATTCACGTAAAATTAGAATTTCGCCATTTTAAATGAGAGAGCATACTGAGTTGGTGTATATACTGCAAAACAGAGTAGAATAGGGCATTGTATATTTGTTCTGACAGATTATATTCATAACCATTTTGTTTTTAATATTGGGGTGCCTAGATAATATTTAGATTTTTTCCATTTGGGTAAAATTTGAATTTCTTTATTTTACATGAGAGAGCATATTGAGTTGGTGTATATATTACAAAACAGAGAAGAAAAGGGCATTGTATATTTTCTCTGACAGATTATATTCAGAGCAATTTTGCTTTTAACATTGGGGTGCCTACATAATATACAGATCTTTTTTGATTCGCTTAAATATACTATTTCTGTATTTTACATGAGAGAGAATATTGAGTTGGTGTATATACTCCAAAACAGAGTAGAATAGGGCATTGTATATTTTTTCTGACAGATTATATCAGAGCAATTTTTTTTTAACATTGGGGTGCCTAGATAATATTTAGATTTTTGCGATTCGGGTAAAATTAGAATTTCAGTAATTTACATGATAGAGCATATTTAGTTGGTGTATATACTACAAAACAGAGTAGAAAAGGGCATTCTATATATTATCTGAGAAATTATATTCAGAGCAATTTTACTATTAACTTTGGGGTGCCTAGATAATATTTGGATTTATTTTGATTCACGTAAAATTAAAATTTCAGAATTTTACATGAGGGAGCATACTGAGTTGGTGTATATACTCCAAAAGAGAGTAGAATAAGGCATTGTATTTTTTTTTCCAAAAGACTATATTCAGAGCCATTTTCTTTTAACATTGGGGTGCCTAGATATTATTTAGATGTTTTTCGATTCACGTAAAATTAGAATTTCGATATTTTACATGAGAGAGCATATTGAGTTGGTGTATATACTTCAAAACAGAGTAGAAAAGAGCATTGAATATTTTTTCGGAGAGACTATATTCAGAGCAATTTTGCTTTTAACATTGGGGTGCCTAGATAATTTTTAGATTTATTTCAATTCGCTTAAATATAGAATTTCGGTGTTTAACATGAGAGAGCATATGGAGTTGGTGTATATACTCCCAAACAGAGTAGAATAGGGCACTGTATATTTTTTCGGACAGATTATATTCAGAGCAATTTTGCTTATAACATTTGGGTGCCTAGATAATATTTAGATTTTTTCAATTCAGGTAAAATTAGAATTTCTTTATTTTACATGAGGGAGCATATTGAGTTGGTGTATTTACTACAAAACAGATTAGAAAAGGGCATTGTATATTTTATCGGACAGACTATGTTCAGAGAAATTTTGCTCTTAACATTGGCATGCCTAGGTAATATTTAGATTCTTTTCGATTCGCTTAAATGTAGAATTTCTGTATTTTACATGAGAGAGCATACTGAGTTGGTGTATATATTTCAAAACAGAGTAGAATTGGGCATAGTATATTTTTTCTGACAGAGTATATTCAGAACAATTTTGCTTTTAACATTGGGGTGCCTAGAGAATATTTAGATTTTTTTGCGATTCGCTTAAATAAAAATTTCTGTATTTTACATTAGAGAGCATATTGAATTTGTGTATATACTCCAAAACAGAGTAGAATAGGGCATTTTAAATTTTTTGTGACAGATTATACTAAGAGCAATTTTGTTTTTAACATTGGTGTGCCTAGATAATATTTAGATTTCTTTCAATTCGCTTAAATATTGAATTTTTTTATTTTACATGAGAGAGCATATGGAGATGGTGTGTATATTCCAAAAAAGAGTACAATAGGGCATGTTATATTTTTCCTAACAGATTATATTCAGAGCAATTTGGTGTTTAACATTGGGGTTCCTAGATAATATTTAGATTTTTGAATTCGGGTAAAATTATAATTTCTGTATTTTACACGAGAGAGAATACTGAGTTGGTGTATATACTCCAAAACAGAGTAGAACAGAGCATTGTATATTTTATCTGACAGATTATATTAAGAGCAATTTTGTTTTTAACATTGGGGTGCCTAGATAATATTTAGATTTTTTCAATTCACGCAAAATTAGAATACTGTATTTTACATGAGTGAGCATACTGAGTTGGTTTATATACTCCAAAACAAAGTAGAATAGGTCATTGTATATTTTTTCTGACAGATTATATTCAGAGCAATTTTGTTTTTAACATTGGGGTGCCTAGATAATATTTAGATTTATTTCGATTCACGTAAATATAGAATTTATGTATTTTACAGGGGAGAGCATATGGAATTGGCATATATCCTCCAAAACAGAATACAATACGGCATTGTATACTTTTTCTGACAGATTATATTCAAAAAAATTTTGTTTTTAACATTGTGGTGCCTAGATAATATTTTGATTTTTTTTAATTCAAGTAAAATTAGAATTTCTGTATCTTATATAAGAGAGGATACTGAGTTGGTCTATATACTCCAAAAAAGAGTACAATAAGGCATTGTATATTTTTTCTAACAGACTATATTTAGAGCCATTTTCTTTTAAATTTGGGGCGCCTAGATATTATTTAGATATTTTGATTAGTGTAAAATTAGAATTTCTGTATTTTACATGAGAGAGCATATTGGGTGTGTGTATATATTTCAAAACAGAGAAGAAAAGGGCATTGTATATTTTTTCTGACAGATTATATTCAGAGCAATTTTGCTTTTTACATTGGGGTGCCTAGATAATACTTAGATTTTTTTCGATTCACGTAAAATTAGACTTTCGGTATTTTACATGAGAGAGCATACTGAGTTGGTGTATATAATCAAAAACAGAGTAGAATAGGGCATTGTATATTTTATCTGACAGATTATATTCAGAGAAATTTTGCTGTTGACATTGGGGTGCCTAAATAATATTTACGTTTTATTCATTCGCTTAAATGTAGAATTTCTATATTATACATGAGAGAGCATATGGAGTTGGTGTATATACCCCAAAACAAAGTAGAATAGGGCATTGTATATTTTTTCGGAGAGATTATATTCAGAACAGTTTTGTTTTTAACATTGGATGCCTAGATGATATTTAGATTTTTTTCGTTTCACGTAAAATTATAACTTCTGTATTTTACTTGAGAGAGCATACTGAGTTGGTGTATATACTCCAAAACAGAGTTGAATTAGGCATTGTATATTTTTTCTAACCGACTGTATTCAGAGCCATTTTCTTTTAACTTACGGACGCCTAGATATTATTGAGAATTTTTCTATTCGCGTGAAATTAGAATTAAGTATTTTACATGAGAGAGCATATGGAGTTGGTTTATATACTCCAAAACAAATTAGAAAAGGGCATTGTATATTTTTTCTGACATATTATATTCAGAGCAATTTTGCTTTCAACATTGGGGTGCCTAGATAATATTTGGATTTTTGTCGATTCACGTAAACTTAGAATTTCGGTATTTTACATGAGAGAGCATACTGAGTTGGTGTATATACTTTAAAACCGAGTAGAATAGGGCATTGTTTATTTTTTATGACAGATTATATTCAGAGGAATTTTGTTTTTAACATTGTGGTTCCTATATAATATTTAGATATTTTTGATTCTTGTAAAAGTAGAATTTCTGTATTTTACATCAAAGAGCATACTGAGTTGGTGTATATACTACAAAACAAAGTAGAAAATGACATTGTATGTTTTTTCTGACAGATTATATTCAGAGCAATTTTGCCTTTAACATTGGGGTGCCTAGATAATATTTAGATTTTTTTCGATTCACCTAAAATTAGAATTTCGGTATTTTACATGAGAGAGCATACTGACTTGGTTTATATACTCCAAGACAGAGTAGAATAAGGCATTGTGTATTTTCTCTGACCGATTATATTCAGAGCAATTTTGCTTTTAACATTGGGGTGCCTAGATAATATTTGGATTTTTTTACATTCGCGTAAAATTAGAATTTCGTCATTTTACATGTGGGAGTATATTGAGTTGGTGTATATTACGCAAAACAGTGTAGAAAAGGGTATTGTATATTATTTCTGACATATTATATTCAGAGCAATTTTACTTTTCATGTTGGGGTTCATAGATAATATTTAGATGTTTTTCAATTCCCGTAAAATTGAATTTGGTAATATACATGAGAGAGCATATTGAGTTGGTGTATATACTCCAAAACAAAGTAGAATAGGGCATTGTATATTTTTTATGACAGATTATATTCAGATACATTTTCTTTTTATATTGGGGTGCCTAGATAATATTTAGAATTTTTTCGATTCGCCTGTATATAGAATTTTTGTATTTTACCTTAGAGAGCATATTGGGTCGGTGTATATACTTCAAAACGGAGTAGAAAAGGGCATTGTATATTTTTTCTGAAAGATTATATTCAGAGCAATTTAGCTTTTAACATTTGGGTGCCTAGATAATATTTATATTTTTTTCGATTCGCTTAAATGTAGAATTTCGGTATTTTACATGAGAGAGCATATTGAGTTGGTTGATATACTCTAAAACAGAGTAGAAAAGGGCATTGTGTATTTTTCTTGATGGATTATAATCAGAGCAATTTTGCTTTTAACATTGGGGTGCCTAGATAATAATTAGATGTTTTTCGATTCAGGTAAAATTAGAATTTTTGTATTTTACATGAGAGAGCATATTGAGTTGGTGTATATACTCCAAAAAAGAGTAGAAAACGTCATTGTGTATTTTCTGTGACAGACTCTATTCAGAGCAATTTTGCTTTTAACATTGGGTTGCCTAGATAATTTTTAGATTTTTTTCGATTTGCGTGTATATATAATTTCTGTATTTTACATGAGAGAGCATATTGGGTTTGTGTATATACTCCACAAAAGGGTAGAAATGGGCATTGTATATTATTTCTGACAGATTATATTCAGGGCAATTTTGCTTTTCATATTGGGGTTCCTAGATTGTATTTAGATTTTTTTCTATTCCCGTAAACTTAGAATTTTGGTAATTTACATGAGAGAGCATATTGAGTTGGTGTATATACTCCAAAACAAAGCAGAATATGGCATTGTATATTTTTTCTAACAGACCATATTCAGAGCCATTTTATTTTATCTTTTGTATGCCTAGATATAATTTAGATTATTTTCGATTCACGTAAAATTAGAATTTCGGTATTTTACATGAGAGAGAATATTGAGTTTGATTATATACTCCAAAACAGAGTAGAAAAGGGCATTGTAAATTTTTCCGACAGATTATATTCAGAGCAATTGTGCTTTTAACATTGTGGTGTCTAGATAATATTTAGATTTTATTCGATTCACGTAAATTTAGAATTTATGTATTTTACATGAGAGAGCATACTGAGTTGGTGTATATACACCAAAACAGAGTAGAATAAGGCATTGTATATATATTCTAACAAACTATATTCAGAGCAATTTTCTTTTATATATGGGGTGCCTAGATACTATTTACATTTTTTTTGATTTGCGTAAAATTAGAATTTCGGTATTTTACATGAGAGAGCATACTGTTGATGTATATACTCCAAAAGAGAGTAGAAAAGGGCATTGTATATTTTTTCTGACAGATTATATTCAGAGCAATTTTTCTGTTAACCTTGGTGTGCCTAGATAATATTTAGATTTTTTTCGATTTTCTTAATTATAAAATTTCTCTATTTTACATGAGAGACCATATGGAGTTAATGTATATACTCCAATACAGAGTCGAAAAGGGCATTGCATATTTTTTCTGACAGACTATATTCAGAGCAATTTTGTTTTTAACATTGGGGTGCCTAGATAATATTTACATTTTTTCGATTCGGGTAAAATTAGAATTTCTGTATTTTACATGAGAGAGCATACTGAGTTGCTGTATATACTCTAAAACAGAGTAGAATAAGGCATTTTATATTTTGTCTAACAGACTATGTTTAGAGCAATATTTTTTCTACTTCGGGGCTTCTAGATATTATTTAGATTTTTTTCGATTCACGTAAAATTCGATTCTCTGTATTTTACCTAAGAGCATATTCAGTTGGTGTATATACGCCAAAACATAGTAGAAAAGAGCATTGTATATTTTTTCTGAAAAATAATATCAAGAGCAATTTTGCATTTAACATTCGGGTGCCTAGAAAAAATTTAGATTTTTTTCGATTCACGTAGAATTAGAATATCGGTATTTTACATAAGAGAGCATACTGAGTGGGTGTATATACTCCAAAAGAGAGTAGAATAAGGCATTGTATATTTTTTCTAACGGACTATATTCACAGCCATTTTCTTTTATCTTTGGGACGCCTAAATATTAGTTAAATTTTTTTCGATTCGAGTATAATTTGTATTTCGATATTTTACATGAGAGAGCATATTGAGTAAATTTATGTACTCCAAAACATAGTAGAATAGAGCATTGTATTTTTTTCTGAAAGATTATATTCAGAGGAATTTTGCTTTTAACATTTGGGTGCCTAGATAATATATAGATTTTTTTCGATTCGATTAAATATAGAATTTCTGTATTTTACATGAGAGAGCATAGGGAGTTGGTGTATATACTCCAAACAGAGTAGAATAGGCCATTGTGTATTTTTTATAACAGACTATATTCAGAGCCATTTTCTTTTTACGTTGCGGTGCCAGATATTATTTAGATTATTTTCGATTTGCATAAAATTAGAATTTCAGTATTTTACATGAGAGAGCATATTGAGTTGGAATATATATTCCAAAACAGTGTAGAAAAGAACATTATATATTTATTCTGACAGATTATATTCAGAGCAATTTTGCTTTTCACATTGGGGTCTCTAGATAATATTTAGATTTCATTCGATTCACGTAAAATTAGAATTTCGGTATTTTTCATGAGAGAGCACACTGAGTTAGTGTATATACTCCAAAACCGAGTAGAATAAGGAATTGTATAATTTTTCTTACAGACTATATTCAGATCAATTTGCTTATATCGTTTGGGCGCCTAGATATAATTTAGATTTTTTTCGATTCGTGTATAATTAGAATTTCATTATTTTACAGGAGAGAGCATATTGAGTTGGTGTATATACTCCAAAACAGTGTAGATAGGGGCATTTTATATTTTATCTGACAGATTATATTCAGAGCAATTTTTCTTTTAACATTGGTGTGCCTAGATAATATTTAGATTTATTTCGATTCGCTTAAATATATTATTTCTGTATTTTATATGAGAGAGCATATGGAGTTGGTATATATACTCAAAAAACAGAGTAGAATAGGACATTGTATATTTTTTCTGACAGATTATATTCAGAGCAATTTTGTTTTTAACACTGGGGTTCCTAGATAATATTTAGATTTTTTTCGATTCACTTAAATAAAGAATTTCTGTATTTTACATGAGAGAGCATATGGAGTTGGTGTATATACTCAGAAACAGAGTAGAATAGGGTACTGTATATTTTCTCTGACAGATTATTTTCAGAGCAATTTTGCTTTTAACATTGGGGTGCCTAGAAAATATTTAGATTATTTCGATTCGGGTAAAATTAGAATTTCTGTATTTTATATTAGAGAGCATATTGAGTTGATGTATATACTACAAAACAGAGTAGGAAAGGGCATTGTATATTTTTTCTGACAGATTATATTTAGAGAAATTTTGCTTTTAACATTGGGGTGCCTAGATAATATTTAGAATTTTTTCGATTTGCTGAAATATAGAATTTATATATTTTACATGAGAGAGCAACTTTGGTTGGTGTATATTCCCCAAAACAGAGTAGAATAGGGCATTGCATATTTTTTCTCACAGATTATATTCAGAGCAATTTTGTTTTTAACATTGGGGTGCCTAGGTAATATTTAGATTTTTTTCGATTCACATAAATTTAGAATTTCTGTATTTTACATGAGAGAGAATACAGAGTTGGTGAATATACTCCAAAACAGAGTAGATTAGGACATTGTATATTTTTATGAGAGATTATATTCAGATCAATTTTGTTCTTAACATTGTGGTGCTAGATAATATTTAGATTTTTTTCGATTCACTTAAATATAGAATTTCTGTAGTTTATATGAGAGAGCATATGGAGTTGGTGTATATATTCCAAAACAGAGTAGAATAAGGCATTGTATATGTATTCTAAAAGACTATATTCAGAGCCATTTTCTTTTAACCTTGGGGCGCCTATTTAGATTTTTTTCAATTCACGTAAAATTATAATTCCCGTATTTACATGAGAGAGCATATTGAGTTGGTGTATATACTCCAAAACAGAGTAGAAATGGGCATTGTATATTTTTTATGACAGATTATATTTAGAGCAATTTTACTTTTAACATTGGGGTGCCTAGATAATATTTAGATTTTTTTCGATTCACGTAAATTTAGAATTTCGTTATTTTACATGAGAGAGCATACTGAGTTGGTGTATATACTACAAAACAGAGTAGAATAAAGCATTGTATATTGTATCTAACAGACTATATTCAGAGCCATTTTCTTTTAACTTTGGGGTGCCTAGATAATATTTAGATTTTTTTCGGTTCGTGTAAATTTAGAATTTTGGTATTTTACATGAGAGAGCATATTGAATTGGTGTATATTTTCCAAAACGGAGTAGAAAAGGGCATTGCATATTTTTTCTGACAGATTATATTCAGAGCAATTTTGTATTTAACATTGGTGTGCCTAGGTAATATTTAGATTTTTTCGATTTGGGAAAAATTAAAGTTTCACTATTATATGTAAGGGTGCATACTGAGCTGGTGTAAATAATCCAAAACAGAGTAGAATAAGACGTTGTATATATTTTTTAGAGCTTATACTCATAGCCATTTTTTTTTAACTTTGGGGCACCTAGACATTCTTTAGATTATTTTCGATTCGCATAAAATTAGAATTTTGTATTTTTCATGAGAGAGCACACTGAGTTGGTGTATATACTCCAAAACAGATTAGAAAAGGGCAGTGTATATTTTTTCTGACAGATTATATTCAGAGCAATTTTGCATTTAACATTGAAGTGCCAAGATAATATTTAGATTTTTTTCGATTCGCTTAAATATAGAATTTCTTTATTTTACATGAGAGAGCATATGGAGTTGGTGTATATACTCCAAAACAGAGTAGAATAGGGCATTGTATATTTTTTCTGACAGATTATTTTTAGCGCAATTTTTTTTTAACATTGTGGTACCTAGATAATATTTAGATTTTTTTCGATTCACTTAAATATAAAATTTCTGTATTTTACATGAGAGAGCATATGGAGTTGTTGTATATACTCCAAAGCAGATTAGTCTAGGGCACTGTATATTTTTTCTGATAGATTATATTCAGATCAATTTTGTTTTTTACATTAAGCTGCCTAGATAATTTTTAGATTTTGTCCATTTGGGTAAAATTTGAATTTCTGTATTTTACATGCGAGAGCACACTGAGTTGGTGTATATATTTCAAAACAGAGTAGAATAAGGCATTGTATATTTTTTCTAACAGACTATATTGGGAGCCATTTTCTTTTAACTTTTGGGTGCCTAGATATTATTTAGATTTTTTTGATTCGCGTAAAATTAGAATTTCGGTATTTTACATAATAGAGCATACTGAGTTCGTGTATATGCTCCAAAACACAGTAGAATAAGGCATTGTATATTTTTTCTAACGTACTATATTCAGAGCCATTTTCTTTTAACTTTGGGGCGCCTACATATTATTTAAATGTTTTTCGATTCGTGTAAAATTAGAATTTCGGTATTTTACATGAGAGAGCATATTGAGTTGGTGTATATACTACAAAACAGAGTAGAAAAGTGCATTGTATATTTTTTCTGAGAGATTATATCAGAGCAATTTTGTTATTAACATTGGGGTGCCTAGATAATATTTAGATTTTTTTCGATTCACGTAAAATTAGAAAGTCGGTATTTTACTTGAGAGAGCATACTGAGTTCGTGTATATTCTCCAAAACAGACTAGAAAAATGCATTGTGTATTTTGCAAACAGACTACATTCAGAGCCATTTTCTTTTAACTTTAAGGTGAGTAGATATTATTTAGATTTTTTTCGATTCGCGTAAACTTAGAATTTCTGTATTTTACATGAGAGAGCATATTTAGTTGGATTATATAATCCAAAACAGAATAGATAAGGGCATTGAATATTTTTTCTGACAGATTATATTCAGAGCAATTTTGCTTTTAACATTGGTGTGCCTAGATAATATTTAGATTTCTTCCGATTCACGTAAAATTAGAATTTCCGTATTTTACATTAGAGAGCATACTGAGTTGGTATATATACTCCAAAACAAAATAGAATAACGCATTGTATATTTTTTCTAACAGACTATATTCAGAGGCATTTTGTTTTAACTTTGGGTCACCTAGATATTATTTAGAGATTTTTAAATTCTAATAAAATTAGAATTTCTGTATTTTACATGAGAGAGCATATTAAGTTATTTTATATACTACAAAACTCAGTAGAAAACGGCATTGTATGTTTTTCCTGACAGATTATATTCAGAGCAATTTTGCTTTTAACATTGGGGTGCCGAGATAATATTTAGATTTTTTTTGATTCGCTTAAATATAGAATTTCTGTATTTTACATGAAAGAGCATATGGAGTCGCTGTATATACTCCAAAACCAAGTAGAATAGGGCATTGTGTATTTTTTCTGACAGATTATATTCAGAGCAATTTTGTTTTTAGCATTGGGGTGCCTAGATAATATTTATATTTTTTCGATTTGGGTAAAATTTGAATTTCTGTATTTTACATGAGAGACCAAACTGAGTTGGTGTATATACTCCAAAACAGAGTAGAATAAGGCTTTGTATATTTTTTCTTACAGACTATTTTTACAGCCATTTTTTTTTTTAACTTTGGGACACCTAGATATTATTTACATTATTTTCCATTCGTGTAAAATTACACTGTCGGTATTTTACATGAGACAGCATTTTGAGTTGGTGTATATACTGCAAAACAGAGTAGAAGAGGGCATTGTATATTTTTTCTGATAGATTATATTCAGAGCAATTTTGCTTTTAACATTAAGGTGCCTAGATTATATTTAGAACTTTCTCGATTCGCTTAAATATACAATTTCTGTATTTTACATGAGAGAGCATATGGAGTTGGTGTATATACTCAAAAACAGAGTAGAATAGGGTATTGCATATTTTTTCTGACAGATTATATTAAGAGCAAGTTTGTTTTTAACATTGGGGTGCCTAGATAATATTTAGATTTTTTTCAATTCGCTTAAATATAGAATTTCTTTATTTCACATGAGAGAGCATACGGAGTTGGTGTATATACCCCAAAACAGAGTAGAATAAAGTATTGTATATTTTTTCTGACAGATTATATTCAGAGCAATTTTGCTTTAACATTGGGGTGCCTAGATAATATTTAGATTTTTTTCGATTCACGTAATATTTGAATTTTGGTATTTTACATGAGAGAGCATAGTGAGTTGGTGTACATACTCCAAAACAGAGTAGAATAAGGCATTGTATATTTTTTCTAACAGACTATATTCAGAATCATTTTCTTTTTACTATGGGGCGCCTAGATATTATGTAGATTTTATTCGATTCACGTTAAATTATAATTTCGGTATCTTAAATGGTAGAGCATATTGAGTTGGTGTATATACTCCAAAACAGAGTAGAATAGATCATTGTATATTTTTTCTGACAGATTATATTCAGAGCAATGCTGTTTTTATCATTGGTGTTCCTAGATAATATTTAGATTTTTTCAATTTGGGTAAAATTAGAATTTCTGTATTTTACATCAGAGAGCATACTGAGTTGGTGTACATATTACAAAACATAGTAGAATAAGGCATTGTATATTTTATCTATCAGACTATATTCAGAACCATTTTCTTTGAACTTTGTGGTGCCTAGATATTATTTAGATATTTTTCAATTCGCGTACAATTAGAATTTTGGTATTTTACATGAGAGAGCATATTGATTCGGTGTATATACTCCAAAACAGAGTAGAAAAGGGAATTGTATATTTTTTATGACAGATAGTATTCAGAGCAATTTTGCTTTTAACATTGGGCTGCCTAGATAATTTTTAGATTTTTTTCGATTCGCGTAAATTTAGAATTTCTGTATTTTACATGAGAGTGCATATTGAATTGGTGTATATTCTCCAAAACAGAGTAGCAAGAAGCATTGTATATTTTTTATGACAGATTATATTCAGAGAAATTTTACTTTTAACATTGGGGTGCCTTGATAATATTTAGATTTTTTTCGATTCGTGTAAAATTAGAATTTCGGTTTTTTACATGAGAGAGCATAAGGAGTTGGTGTATATATTCCAAAAAAGAGTAGAATAGGGCATTGTATATTTTTTCTGACAGATTATATTAAGAGCAATTTTGTTTTTAACATTGGGGTGCCTAGATAATATTTAGATTTTTTCGATTTGGGTAAAATTAGAGTTTCACTATTTTACATGAGGAAGCATACTGAGTTGGTTTATATACTCCAAAACAAAGTAGAATAAGACATTGTATATTTTGTCTAACAGACTATATTCAGAGCCATTTTCTTTTAACTTTGGGGTGCCTTGATATTATTTAGATTTTATTCGATTCGCGTAAAATTAGAATTTCTTTATTTTACATGAGAGAGCATATTCAGTTAATGTATATACTCCAAAAGAGAGTAGAAAAGGGCATTGTATATTTTTTCTAACAAATTATATTCAGCAATTTTGTTTTTAACATTAAGCTGCCTAGATAATTTGTAGATTTTTTTCGGTTCGGGTAAAATTAGAATTTCTGTATTTTACATGGGAGAGCACACTGAGTTGGTGTATATAATTCAAAAGAGAGTAGAATAAGGCATTGTATATTTGTTCTAACATACTATATTCAGAGCCATTTTCTTTTAACTGAGTTGGTGTATACACTCCAAAACAGAATAGAATTAGGCTTTGTGTATTTTTTCAAACAGACTATATTCAGAGCCATTTTATTTTAACTTTGGGGTGCCTAGATAATATTTAGATTTTTTTCGATTCACGTAAATTTAGAATTTTGGTATTTTACATGAGAGACCATACTGAGTTGGTGTGTATACTCCAAATCAGAGTAGAATAAGGCATTGTATATATTTTCTAACAGACTATATTCAGAGCCATTTTCTTTTAACTTTGGGGCGCCTGGATATTATTTAGATTTTTTTCAATTCGCGTAAAATTTGGTTTGGTGTATATACTCCAAAACAGAGTAGAAAAGGGCATTGTATATTTTTTCTGACAGATTATATTCAGAGCAATTTTGTATTTAACATTGGGGTACCTTGATAATAGTTAGATTTTTTCGATTCGGGTAAAACTAGAATTTCTGTATTTTAAATGAGAGAGCATATTGAGTTGGTGTATATACTATAAAACAGAGAAGAAAAGGGCATTATATATTTTTTCTGACAAATTATGTTCAGAGCAATTTTGCTTTTAACATTGGGGTGCCTAGATAATATTTAGTTTTTGTTGATTCGCTTTAATATAGAATTTCTGTACTTTACATGAGAGAGAATATTGACTTTGTGTATATACTCCAAAAAAGCGTAGACTCGGACATTGTATATTTTTTCTGACAGATTATATTCAGAGCAATTTTGCTTTAACATTGGGGTGCCTAGATAATATTTAGATTCTTTTCGATTCACGTATAATTTGAATTTTGCTATTTTACATGAGAGAGCACACTTAGTTGGTGTATACACTCCAAAACAGAGTAGAATAAGGCATTGTATATTTTTTCTAACAGACTATATTCAGACCCATTTTCTTTTAACTTTGGGGCACCTAAATATTATTTAAATTTTTTTCGATTCGTGTAAAATTAGAATTTCGGTATTTTACATGAGAGAGCATATTCGTTTAGTGTATATACTCCAAAACAGAGTAGAAAAGGGCATTGTGTATTTTTTCTGACAGATTATATTCAGAGCAATTTTGTATTTAACATTGGGGTAACGAGATAATAGTTAGATTTTTTCAATTCGGGTAAAATTAGAATTTCTGTATTTTACATGACAGAGTATATTGAGTTGGTGTATATACTATAAAACAGAGAAAAAAAGGGCATTGTATATTTTTTCTGACAAATTATATTCAGAGCAATTTTGCTTTTAACATTGGGGTGCCTAGATAATATTTAGTTATTTTTGATTCGCTTTAATATAGAATTTCTGTACTTTACATGAGAGAGCATATGGACTTTGTGTATATAGTCCAAAACAGCGTAGAATAGGACATTGTATATTTTTTCTGACAGATTATATTCAGAGCAATTTTGTTTTTAACATTTGGGTGCCTAGATAATATTTAGATTTTTTCGATTAGGGTAAAATTTGAATTTCTGTATTTTAAATAAGAGAGCATATTGAGTTGGTGTATATACTCCAAAAGAGAGTAGAAAAAGGCATTGTATATTTTATCTGACAGATTCATTTCAGAGCAATTTTGCTTTTAAGATTGGGGTGCCTAGATAATATATAGGTATTTTTCGATTCGCTTAAATATTGATTTTCTGTATTTTACATGAGAAAGAATATGGAGTTGGTTTATATAATCCAAAAAAAAGTAGATTAGGGCATTGTAATTTTTTTCTGATAAATTATACTCAAATAAAATTTGCTTTTAACATTGGGATGCCTAGATAATATTTAGATTTTTTTCTATTCGGTTAAATATAGAATTTTTTTATTTTACATGAGAGAGCATATGGTCTTTGTGTATATACTCGAAAACAGAGTAGAATAGGGCGTTGCATATTTTTTCTGACAGATTATATTCAGAACAATTTTTTTTTAACATTGGGGTGCCTAGATATTATTTAGATTTTTTTGATTCGGGTAAATTTAGAATTTCGTTATTTTACATGAGAGAGCATACTTAGTTGGTGTATATACTCCAAAACAGAGTAGAATAAGGCATTCTATATTTTCTCTAACAGACTATATTCAGATCCATTTTATTTTAACTTTGGGGTGCCTAGATATTATTAAGATTTCTTTCGATTTGTGTAAAATTATAATTTCAGTATTTTACATGAGAGAGCAAATTGTGTTGGTGTATATCCTCCAAAACATAATAGAAAATGGCATTGTATATTATTTCTGACAGATTATATTCAGAGCAATTTTGCTTTTAACATTGGGGTGCCTAGATTCTATTTAGATTATTTTCGATTCACGTAAAACTAGAATTTCGGTAGTTTACATGGGAGAGCATATTGAGTTGGTGTATATACTCCAAAATAGAGTAGAAAAGGGCATTGTATATTTTTTCTGACAGATTCTATTCAGAGCAATTTTGTTTGTAACACTGGGGTGCCTAGATAATATTTACATTTTTTTCAATTCACGTAAAATTAGAATTTCGGTATATTACATGAGAGAGCATACTGAGTTCGTGTATGTACTCCAAAACAGAGTAGAAAAAGGCATTGTATATTTTCTCTAACACACTATATTCAGAGCCATTTTCTTTTAACTTAGGGGCGCCAGAATATTATTTAGATTTATTTCGATTCACGTAAAATTAGAAATTCGGTATTTTACATAAGAGAGCATATTGAGTTGGGGTATATACTCCAAAACAAAGTAGAAATGGACATTGTATATTTTTTCCGACAGATTATATTCAGAGCAATTTTGCTTTTAACATTGGGGTGCCTAGATAATACTTAGATTATTTTTGATTCACGTAAAATTAGAATTTCGGTATTTTACCTGTGAGAGCATACTGAGTTTGTGTATATACTCCAAAACAGAGCAGAATAAAGCATTGTATATTTTCTCAACCAATGTATATTCAGAGCCATTTTCTTTTAACTTTGGGGAGCCTAGATATTATGTAGATTTTTTTCGATTCACGTAAAATTAGAATTTCAGTGTTTTACATGAGGGAGCATATTGAGTTGGTGTATATACTCCAAAACAGAGTAGAAAAGGGCATTGTATATTTTCTCTTACAGATTATATTCAGAGCAATTTTGTTTTTAACATTGGGGTGCCTAGATAATATATGGATTTTTTTCGTTGCGCTTAAATATAGAATTTCTGTATTTTACATGAGAGAGAATATGGAGTTTGTGTATACACTCCAAAACAAAGTAGAATAGGGCATTGTAAATTTTCTCTAACAGACTATATTCAGAGCCATTTCCTTTTTACTTTGGGGCGCCTAGATATTATTTAGATTTTTTTCGATTCACGTAAAATAAGAATTTCTGTATTTTACATGAGAGAGCATATTGAATTGGTGTATATACTCCAAAACAGAGTGAAATAGGGCACTGCATATTTTTTCTTACAGATTATACTTCAGAGCAAAATTTTTTTAACACTGAGGTGCCTAGATAATATTTAGATTTTTGTCGATCCACGTAAAATTAGAATTTCCGTATTTTACATGAGAGAGCATATTGGTTTGGTGTATATACTCCAAAACAGAGTAGAATAGGGCATTGTATATTTTTTCTGACCGATTATATTCAGCGCAATTTTGCTTTAACATTGGGGTGCCTAGATAATATTTAGATTTTTTCGATTCGGTAAAATTAAAATTTTGATATTTTACATGAGAGCATACTTAGTTGGTGTATATACTCCAAAACAAAGTATAATAAGGCATTGTATATTTTATCTAACAGATTTTATTCAGAGCCATTTTCTTCTAACTTTGGAGCACATAGATATTATTAAGATTTTTTTTGATTCGTGTAAAATTAGAATTTTGGTATTTTACATCAGAGAGCATATTGAGTTGGTGTATATACTCCAAAACAGAGTAGAAAAGGTCATTGTATATTTTTTCTGCCAGATTATGTTCAGAAAAATTTTGCTTTTAACATTGGAGTGCCTAGATAATATTTAGATTTTTTCGATTCGCTTAAATATAGAATTTCTGTATTTTACATGAGAGATCATATAGAGTTGGTGTATATATTCCAAAACAGCATAGAATAGGGCATTGTATATTTTTTCTGACAGACTATATTCAGAGCACTTTTGTTTTTATCATTTGTGTGCCTAGATAATATTTAGATATTTTTGATTCACGTAAAATTAGAAATTCTGTATTTTACATGAGAAAGCATATTGAGTTGGTGTATATACTCCAAAACAGAGTAGTGAAGGGCATTGTATATTTTTTCTGACAGATTATATTCAGAGCAATTTTGCTTTTAACATTGGGGTGCGTGGATAATATTTAGTTTTCTTTCAATTCACATAAAATTAGAATTTCGATATTTTACATGAGAGAGCATAGTGAGTTGGTGTATATACTCTAAAACAGAGTAGAAAAGGGCATTGTATATTCTTTCTTGCAGATATATTCAGAGCAATTTTGCTTTTAAAATTGGGGTACCTAGATAATATATAGATTTTGTTCGATTTGCTTAAATACAGAATTTCTTTATTTTACATGAGAAAGAATATGGAGTTGGTGTATATACTCCAAAGCAGAGTAGAATAGGGCATTGTATATCTTTTCTGACAGATTATACTCAGAGAAATTTTGTTTTTAACATTGTGGTGCCTAGATAATACTTAGATTTTTCTTCGATTCGCTTAAATATAGAATTTCTGTATTTCACATGAGAGAGCATATGGAGTTGGTGTATATACTCCAAAACAGTGTAGAATAAGGCATTGTATATTTCTTTCAACAAACTATATTCACAGCCATTTTCTTTTAACTTTGGGGTGCCTAGATATAATTTAGATTTCTTTTGATTCGCGTAAAATTAGAATTTCCGTGTTTTACATATGAGAGCATATTGAGTTGGTGTATATACTACAAAACAGAGTAGAAAAAGGCATTGTATATTTTTTCTTACAGATTATATTCAGAGCAATTTTGCTTTTAACATTGGGGTGCCTAAATAATACTTAGATTTTTTTGATTCATGTAAAATTAGAATTTCGGTATTTTACATGAGAGAGCATACTGAGTTGGTGTATATACTCCAAAACAGAGTATAATAGGGCATTGTGTATTTTTTCTCACAGATTATATTAAGAGCAATTTTGGTTTTAACATTGGGGTGCCTAGATAATATTTAGATTTTTTCGATTCAGGTAAATTTAGAATTTCTGTATTTTACATGAGAGAGCATACTGAGTTGGTGTATATACTCCAAAACAGAGTAGAATAAGGCATTGTATATTTTTTCTAACAGACTATATTCAGAGCCATTTTCTTTTAACTTTGGAATGCCTAGATATTATTTAGATTCTCTTTCGATATGTGTAAAATTAGAATATCGATATTTTACATGAGAGAGCTTATTGAGTTGGTGTATATACTCCAAAACAGAGTAGAAAAGAACATTGTATATTTTTTCTGACAGATTATATTCAGAACAATTTTGCTTTTAACATTGGGGTGCCTCGATAATATTTAGATTTTATTCGATAGGCTTAAATATAAAATTTCTGTATTTTACATGAGAGAGCATATGGAGTTGGTGTATATACAACGAAACTCAGTAGAATACGGTATTGTATATTTTTTCTGACAGATTATATTCAGAGCAATTTTGTTTTTAACATTGGGGTGCCTACAAAATATTTAGATATTTTCGATTCTGGTAAAATTAGAATTTCGGTATTTCACATGAGAGAGCATACTGATTTGGTGTATATACTCCAAAACAGAGTAGAATAAGGCATTTTATATTGTATCTAAAGGACTGTATTCAAAGCCATTTTATTTTAAATTTGGGGCACCTTGATATTATTTAGATTTTTTTTCGTTTCACGTAAATTTAGAATATCTATATTTTACATGAGAGAGCTTATTGAGTTGGTGTATATACTCCAAAAAAGAGTAGAATAAGGCATTGTATATTTTGTCTGACAGATTATATTCAGAGCAATTTTGCTTTTAACATTGGGGTGCCTAGATAATATTTAGATTTTATTTGATTCGCTTAAATATAGACTTTTATTATTTACATTAGAGAGCATATGGAGTTGGTGTATATACTCCAAAACAGAGTACATAAGGGCATTGTATATTTTTTCTGACATATTATATTCACAGCAATTTTGCTTTTAACATTGGGGTGCCTAGATAATATTTAGATTTTTTTCAATGCACGTAAAATTAGAATTTCAGTATTTTAAATGAGAGAGCATACTGAGTGGGTGTGTGTACTCCAAAACAGAGTAGAATAAGGTATTGTATATATTTTCTAACAGACTATATTCAGAGCCATTTTCTTTTAACTTTGGGGCACATAGATATTATTTAGATTTTTTTTGATTCGCATAAAGTTTGAATATCAGTATTTTACCTGAGAAAGCATATTTCGTTGGTGTATATACTCCAAAACAGAGTAGAAAAGGGCAATAAATATTTTTTCTGACAGATTATATTCAATGCAATTTTGCTTTTAACATTGGGTTGCCTAGATTATATTTAGATTTTTTTCGATTCACGTAAAATTAGAATTTCGGTATTTTACATGAGAGAGCATACTGAGTTGATGTATATACTCCAAAACAGAGTAGAATAGGGCATTGTATATTTTTTCTGACAGATTATATTCAGAGTAATTTTGCTTTTAACACTGGGGTGCCTAGATAATATTTAGATATTTTCGATTCGGCTAAATTAGAATTTCGATATTTTACATGAGAGAGCATACTGAGGTGGTGTATATACTCCAAAACAGAGTAGAATAAGAGATTGTATATTTTTTCTAACAGACTATATTCAGATCCATTTTCTTTTAACTTTGGGCCACCTAGATATTATTTAGATATTTTTTGATTCGCGTAAAATTTGAATTTCGGTATTTTACATGAGAGAGCATATTGAGTTTGTGTACATACTACAAAACAAAGTAGAATAGGGCATTGTATATCTTTTCTGACAGATTATATTCAGAGCAATGTTGCTTTTAACATTGGGTTGCCTAGAGAATATTTAGATATTTTTTGATTCACGTAAAATTAGAATTTCTGTATTTTACATGAGTGAGCAAACTGAGTTGGTGTATATACTCCAAAACAGAGTAGAATAGGGCGTTTTATATTTTGTCTGACAGATTATATGCAGAACAATTTTGCTTTAACACTGGGGTACCTAGATACTATTTAGATTTTCTCGATTCGGGTAAAATTAAAATTTCTGTATTTCACGTGAGAGAGCATACTGATTTGGTGTATATACTCCAAAACAGATTCGAAAAGAATATTGTATATTTTTTCTGACAGACTATATTCAGATCTATTTTGCTTTTAACATTGGAATGCCTAGATAATATTTAGATTTTTTCGATTCGCTTTAATATAGAATTTCTGTATTTTACATGAGAGAGCATATTGAGGTGGTGTATATACTTTAAACAGAATAGAAAAGGTCATTGTATATTTTTGTAACAAATTATATTCAGAAAAATATGGTTTTTAACATTGGGGTGCCTAGATAATATTTAGATTTTTTTCGATTCATGTAAAATTAAATTTCGGTATTTTGTATGAGAGAGCATACTGAGTTGGTCTATATACTCCAATACAAAGTAGAATGAGGCATTGTATATTTTTTCTAACAGACTATATTCAGAGCCATTTTCTTTTAACTTTGGGGCACATAGATATTATTTAGATTTTATTCGATTTGCGTAAAATTAGAATTTCGATATTTTACGTGAGAGAGCATATGTAGTTGGTGTATATACTCCATAACAGAGTAGAACAGGGCATTTCATATTTTTTCTGACATATTATATTCAGAGAAATTTTGTTTTTAACATTGGGGTGCCTAGATAATATTTAGATTTTTTCGATTCTGTTCAAATTAGAATTTCAGTATTTTACATGAGAGATCATATTGTGTTGGTGTATATACTCCAACATAAAGTTGAATAAGGCATTGTATATTTTTTAAAACAGACTATATTCAGAGTCATTTTCTTTTAACTTTGGGGCGTCTAGATATTATTAAGATTTCTTGCCGATTCGCGTAATATTAGAATTTCGGTATTTTATATGACAGAGCATATTGAGTTGGTGTATATACTCCAAAACAAAGTAGAATAGGGCATTGTATATTTTTTCTGACAGATTATATTCAGAGCAATTTTTCTTTTAACATTGTGGTGCCTAGATAATATTTAGATTTTTTTCAATATGCTTAATTATAAAATTTCTCTATTTAACATATGAGAGCATATGGAGTTGATGTATATACTCCAAAACAGAGTAGTATAGGGCATTGTGTATTTTTTCTGACAGATTATATTGAGAGCAATTATTTTTTTAACATTGGGGTGCCTAGGTAATATTTAGATTTTTTTCAATTCACGTAAAATTAGAATTTCGGTATTTTACTTGAGAGAGCATAATGAGTTGGTGTATATACTCCAAAACAGAGTATAAAAGGGCATTGTATATTTTTATCTGACAGATTATATTCAGAGCAATTTTGCTTTTAACATTGGGGTGCCTAGATAATATTTAGATTTTTTTCGATTCGCTTTAATAGAGAATTTCTGTGTTTTACATGAGAGAACATACTGAGTTGGTGTATATACTCCAAAACAGAGTGGAATAGGACATTTTGTATTTTTTCTGACAGTTTATATTCAGAGCAATTTTTTTTAACATTGGGGTACCTAGATAATATTTAGATTTTTATCGATTCACGTAAAATTAGAATTTTGGTATTTTACATGAGAGAGCATACTGAGTTTGTGTATATACTCCAAAACAGAGTAAAATAAGGCATTGTATATTTTTTCTAACAGACTATATTAAGACCCATTTTCTTTTAACTTTGAAATGCCTAGATATTATTTAGATTTTTTTCGATTCGCGTAAAATTAGAGTTTCGGTATTTTACATGAGAGAGCATATTGAGTTGTTGTATATACTGCAAAACAGAATAGAAAAGGGCATTGTATATTTTTTCTGACAGATGATATTCAAAGCAGTTTTGCTTTTAACGTTTGGGTGCTTAGATAATATTTACATTTTTTTCGATTCGCTTAAATATAGAATTTCTGTATTTTACATGAGAGAGCATATGGAGTTGGTGTATATACTCCAAAACAGAGTAGAAAATGGCATTGTATATTTTTTCTGACAGATTATATTAAGAGCAATGTTGCTTTTATCATTGGGTTGCCTAGATAATATTTAGATTTTTTTCAATTCACGTAAATTTAGAATTTTTGTATTTTACATGAGAGAGAAAACTGAGTTGATGTATATACTTCAAAACAGAGTAGAATAAAGCATTGTATATTTTTTTCTGACAGATTGTATTCCGAGCCATTTTCTTTAACTTTGGGGCGCCTAGATATTATTTAGATTATTTTCGATTCGCATAAAATTTGAATTTCGGTATTTTACATGAGAGAGCATATTGAGTTGGTGTATATACTATAAAACAGAATAGAAAAGGGCATTTTATATTTTTGCTGCGATTATACTCAGAGCAATTTTACTTTTAACATTGGGGTTCCTAGATAATATTTAGATTTTTTTTGATACGTATTAATATATTATTTCTGTATTTTACATAAGAGAACATAGTGAGTTGGTTGATATACTCCAAAACAAAGTAGAATAGGACATTGTGTATTTTTTCTGACAGTGCATATTCAAAGAAATTTTGATTTTAACATTGGGTTGCCTAGATAATGTTTAGATTTATATCGATTCACGTAAATTTAGAATTTCCGTATTTTACATGAGAGAGCAAACTGAGTTGGTGCATATACTGCAAAACAGAGTAGAAAAGGGCATTGTATATTTTTGATGACAGATTATATTCAGAGCAATTTTGCTTTTAACAATGGGGTGCCTAGATAATATTTACATTTTTTTCGATTCGCTTAAATATTGAATTTCTGTATTTTACATGAGAGAGCATACTGAGTTGTTGTATATACTCCAAAACAGAGTAGAATAAGGTATTGTATATTTTTTCTAACAGACTGTATTCAGAGCCATTTTGTTTTAACTGTGGGGCGCCTAGATATTATTTAGATTATTTTTCGATTCGTTTAAAATAAGAATATTGATATTTTACATGAGAGAGCCTATTGAGTGGGTGTATATACTCCAAAACAGAGTAGAATAAGGCATTGTATATTTTTTCTAACAGACTATATTCAGTGCCATTTTCTTTTAACTTTGGAGCACCTAGATATTATTTAGATTTTATACGATTTGTGTAAAATTAGAATTTCTGTATTTTACATGAGAGGGCATATTGAGTTGGTGTATATACTACAAAACAAAGTAGAAATGGGCATTGTATATTTTTTGACAGATTATATTCAGAGCAATTTTGTTTTTAACATTGGGGTGCCTAGATAATATTTAGATTTTTTTCGATTTGCTTAAATATAGAATTTCAGTATTTTACATGAGAAAGCATATTGTGTTGTTGTATATACTCTAAAACAGAGGAGAAAAGGGCATTGCATATTTTTTCTGACAGATTATATTCAGAGCAATTTTGCTTTTAACATTGGGTTGCCTAGATAATATTTATATTTTTTTCGATTCGCTTAAATATAGAATTTTTTTATTTTACCTGAGAGAGCATACAAAGTTGGTCTATATACTCCAAAAAAGAGTAGAATAGGGCATTGTATATTTTTTCTGACAGATTATATTCAGAGAAATTTTGTTTTTAACATTGGGGTGCCTAGATAATATTTAGATTTTTTCGATTCGTGTAAAATTTGAATTTCTTTATTTTACATGAGAGAGCATACTGAGTTGGTGTATATAACTCCAAAACAGAGTAGAATAGAACATTGTATATTTTTTCTAACAGAATATTTTCAGAGCCATTTTCTTTGAACTTTGGGGCGCCTAGATATTATTGAGACTTTTTTCGGTTCGGGTAATATTAGAATTTTTGTATTTTACATGAGAGAGCATATTGAGTTGGTCTATATACTCCAAAACAAAGTAGAACAGAGCATTGTATATTTTTTCTGACAGATTATATTCAGAGCAATTTTGTTTTTACCATTGGAGTGCCTCCATACTATTTAGATTTTTTCGATTGGTGTAAAATTAGAATTTCTGTATTTTACATGACAGAGCATACTGAGTTGTTGTATATACTGCAAAACAGAGTAGAATAAGGCATTGTATATTTTTTCTAACAGACTGTATTCAGAGCCATTTTTTTTTAACTTTGGGGCGCCTAGATATTATTTAGATTTTTTTTCGATTCGTTTAAAATAAGAATATCAATATTTTACATGAGAGAGCCTATTGAGTGGGTGTATATATTCCAAAACAGAGTAGAATAAGGCATTGTATATTTTTTCTAAGAGACTATATTCAGTGCCATTTTCTTTTAACTTTGGAGCACCTAGATATTATTTAGATTTTATTTGATTTGTGTAAAATTAGAATTTCTGTATTTTACATGAGAGGGCATATTGACTTGGTGTATATACTACAAAACAAAGTATAAATAAGCATTGTATATTTTTTTGACAGATTATATTCAGAGCAATTTTGTTTCTAACATTGGGGTGCCTAGATAATATTTAGATTTTTTTAGATTCGCTTATATATAGAATTTCTCTATTTTACATGAGAGAGAATATGGAGTTGGTGTATATACTCCAAAACAAAGTAGAATAGGGCATTTTATATTTTTCTGACTGATTATATTAAGAGTAGATTAGGGCATTGTGTATTTTTTCTGACAGATTATATTCAGAGCAATTTTGTTTTTACATTGGGGTGCCTAGATAATACTTAGATTTTTTCGATTCGGGTAAAATTAGAATTTCTGTATTTTATATGAGAGAGCATATTGAGTTGGTGTATATACTCCAAAACAGAGTAGAATAAGGCATTGTATATTTTTTATAACAGACTATATTCAGAGCCATTTTCTTTTAAATTTGCGGCGCCTAGATATTATTTAGATTTCTTTCGATTCACATAAAATTAGAATTTCGGTATTTCACATGAGACACCATATTGTGTTTGTGTATATACTCCAATACAGAGTAGAAAACTGCCTTGTATATTTCTTCTGACAGATTATATTTAGAGCAATTTTGCTTTTAACATTGCGGTGCCTAGATAATAATTAAATTTTGTCGATTGACGGAAAATTAGGATTTCTTTATTTTACCTGAGAGAGCATACTGAGTTGGTGTATATACTCCTAAACAGAGTAGAATAAGTCATTGTTTATTTTTTCCAACAGACTATATTTATAGCCATTTTCTTTTAACTTTGGGGCGCCTAGATATTATTTAGATTTTTTTCGATTCACCTAAAATTAGAATTTCGGTATTTTACATGAGAGAGCATACTGATTTGGTGTATATACTCCGAAATAGAGTAGAATAAGGCGTTGTATATTTTTGCTAACGGAATATATTCAGAGCCATTTTCTTCAACTTTGGGGTGCCTAGATATGATTTAGATTTTTTTCGATATGCGTAAAATTAGAATTTTGGTATTTTACATGAGAGAGCGTATTGAGTTGGTGTATAGATTCCAAAAATAAGTAGAAAAGGGCATTGCTTATTTTTTCTGACAGATTATATACAGAGCAATTTTACTTTTAACATTGGGGTGACTAGATAATATTTAGATTTTTTTCAATTCACGTAAATTTAGAATTTCTCTATTTTACATGAGAGAGCATACTTAGTTGGTGTATACACTACAAAGCAGAGTAGAATAGGGCATTGTATATATTTTCTGACAGATTATATTCAGAGCAATTTTGTTTTTAACACTGGGGTGCCTAGATAATATTTAGATTTTTGTCAATTCACGTAAAATTAAAATTTCGGATTTTACATTAGAGAGGATACTGAGTTAGGGTATATACTCCAAAACACAGTAGAATAGGTCATTGTATATTTTTTCTGACAGATTATATTCAGAGCAATTTTGTTTTTAACATTAAGGTGCCTAGATAATGTTTAGATTTTTTGGATTCGGGTAAAATTAGAATTTCGGTATTTACATGAGAGAGCATAGTTATTTGGTGTATGTACTCCAAAACAGAGTAGAATTAAATATTGTATATTTTCTCTAACAGACTATATTAAGAGCCATTTTCTTTTTACTTTGGGGTGCCTAGATATTATTAAGATTTTATTTGATTCGCGTAAAATTAGAATTTCGTTACTTTACATGAGAAAGCATATTGAGTTGCTGTACATACTCCAAAACCGAGTAGAAAAGGACATTGTATATTTTTTTGACGGATTATTTAGAGAGCAATTTTGCTTTCAACATTGTGTTTCCTAGATAATATTTAGATTTTTTTCAATTCACGTAAAATTAGAATGTCGGTATTTTACATGAGAGAGCATACTGAGTTGGTGTATATACTCCGAAACAGAGTAGAATAGGGCATTGTATATTTTTTCTGACAGACTATATTATGAGCAATTTTGCGTTTAACATTGGGGTGCCTAGATAATATTTAGATTTTTTCAAATCGGGTAAAATTAGAATTTCCTTATTTTACATGAGAGAGCATATTGAGTTGGTGTATATACTGCAAAACAGAGTAGAAAAGGGCATTGTTTTTATTTTTTACAGGTTATATTCAGAGCAATTTTTCTTTTAAACTTGGTGTGCCTAGATAATATATAGATTTATTTCGATTCGCTTAAATATAGAATTTCTGTATTTTACATGAGAGAGATTATGGACTTGGTGTATATACTCCAAAACAGAGTAGAATAGGGCATTGTATGTTTTTTCTGACATATTATATTCAGAGCAATTTTGTTTTTAACATTGGGGTGCCTAGATAATATCTAGATTATTTTCGATTTACATAAAATTAGAATTTTGGTATATTTCATGAGAGAGCATAGTGAGTTGGTATGTATACTCCAAAACAAAGTAGAATAAGGCCTTGTATATTTTTTCTGACAGAGTATACTCAGAGAAATTTTGTGTTTAACATTGGGGTGCCTAGATAATATTTAGATTTTCTTCGATTCGCTTAAATATAGAATTTATGTATTTTACATGAGAGAGCATATTGAGTTGCTGTATATACCCCAAAACAGAGTAGAATAGGCCATTGTATATATTTTCTGACAGATTATATTCAGAGAAATTTTGTTTTTAACATTAGGGTGCCTAGACAATATTTAGATATTTTCGATTCGGGTAAAATTACAATTTCTGTATTTTACATGAGAGACCATACTGAGTTGGTGTATATACTACAAAACAAGATAAAAAAGGGCATTGTATATTTTTACTGACAGATTATATTCAGAGCAATTTTGCTTTTTACACTGTGGTGCCTAGATAATTTTTAGATTTTTTTTGATTCGCTTAAATAAAGAATTTCTGTATTTTACATTAGAGAGCTTATTGAGTTGGTATATATACTTCAAAACAGAGTAGAGTAAGTCATTGTATATTTTTTCTAACAGACTATATTTAGAGCCATTTCCTTTTAACTTTGGGGCACCTAGATATTTAGATTTTTTTCGATTCGCGTAAAATTATTATTTCGGTATTTTACATGAGAGAGCATATTGACTTGGTGAATATACTCCAAAAAAGTAGAAAAGGGCATTGTATATTTTTTCTGACAGATTTTAATCAGAGCAATTTTTCTTTTAATATTAGGGTGTATAGAAAATATTTAGATTTTTTTCGATTCACATAAAATAAGAATTTTGCTATTTTTTATGAGAGAGCATACTGAGTTAGTTTATATACTCCAAAAAAGAGTAGAATAGGGCATTGTATATTTTTTATGACAGATTATATTCAGAGCAATTTTGTTTTTAACATTTGGGTGCCTAGATAATATTTAGATTTTTTCGATTGGGGTAAAATTAGTGTTTCGTATTTTACATGAGAGAGCATATTGAGTTGGTGTATATACTACAAAACAGAGTAGAAAAGGGGATTGTAAAGCTTTTCGGACTGATTATATTCAGAGCAATTTTGCTTTTAACATTTGGATGCCTAGATAATATTTAGATTTTCTCGATTCGCTTAAATATAGAATTTCTGCATTTTACATGACAAAGCATATAGAGTTGGTGTATATACTGTAAAACAGAGTAGAAATGGGCATTGTATATTTTATCTGACAGATTATATTCAGAGCAATTTTGCTTTTAACATTCGGGTGCCTAGATAATATTTAGATTTTTTTCGATTCACGTAGAATTAGAATTTCGATATTTTACATAAGAGAGCATACTGAGTTTTGTATATACTCCAAAACAAAGTAGAATAGAACATTGTATATTTTTTCAGACAGATTACATTCAGAGCAATTTTGTTGTTTACATTGGGTTGCCTGGATAATATTTAAAATTTTTCGATTCGGGTAAAATTTGAATTTCTGTATTTTACATGAGACAGTATATTGAATTGGTTTATATATTATAAAACAGAGTAGAAAAAAGCAGTGTATATTTTTTCGGACAGATTATATTCAGAGCAATTTTGCTTTTAACATTGGGGTGCCTAGATAATATTTAAATTTTTTTCGATTCGCTTAAATATAGAATTTCTATAGTTTAAATTTGAGAGCATATGGAGTTGGTGTATATACTCCAAAACAGAGTAGAATAGGGCATTGTATATATTTTCTGACAGATTTTACTCAGAAAAATTTTGTTTTTAACATTGGGGTGCCTAGATAATTAGATTTTTATTGATTCACGTATAATTAGAATTTCTGTATTTTACATGAGAGAGCATACTGAGTTGGTGTATATACTCCAAAACAGAGTAGAATAAAACATTGTATATTTTTTCCAACAGACTATATTCACAGCCATTTTCTTTTAACTTTGGGGTGCCTAGATATTATTTAGATTTTTTTAATTCGCGTAAAATTATTTCTGTGTTTTACATGAGAGAGCATATGGAGTTAATATATATACTCCAAAACAGAGTAGAATAGGATATTGTATATGGTTTCTGACAGATTATATTCAGAGAAATTTTGTTTTTAACATTCGGGTGCCTAGATAATATTTAGGTTTTTTTTCGACACACGTAAAATTAGAATTTTGGTATTTTACATGAGAGCATTCTGAGTTGGTTTATATACTCCAAAACAGAGTAGAATAAGGCATTGTATATTTTTTACAACAGCCAATATTCACAGCCATTTTCTTTTAATTTTCGGGTGCCTAGATATTATTTAGATTATTTTTGATTCGTGTAAAATAAGAATTTCTGTATTTTACATGAGAGAGCATATTGAGTTGGCGTATATACTACAAAACAGAGTAGAAAAGGGCATTGTATATTTTTTCTGACAGATTATGTTCAGAGCAATTTTGCCTTTAACATTGGGGTGCCTACATAATATTTAGATTTTTTCGATTCGCTTAAATATAGAATTTCTCTATTTTACATGAGAGAGCTTATAAAGTTGGTTTATATATTCCAAAGCAGAGTAGAATAGGGCATTGTATATTTTTTCTGACACATTATACTCAGAGCAATTTTGTTTTAAATATTGTGGTGCCTTGATAATATTTAGATTTTTTCGATTCGGGTAAAATTAGAATTACAGTATTTTACGTGAGGGAGCACACTGAGTTGGTTTATATACTACGAAACAGAGTAGAAAAAGGCATTGTATATTTTATCTGACAGATTATATTCAGTGCAATTTTGCTTTTAACATTGGGGTGCCTAGATTATATTTAGATTTTTTTCGATTCACTTAAATATAGAATTTTTGTATTTTATATGAGAGAGCATATTGAGTTGGTGTATATCCTCCAAAACAGAGTATAATTGGGCATTGTATATTTTTTCTGACAGATTATATTCAGAGCAATTTTGTTTTTAACATTCGGGTGCCTAGATAATATTTAGATTTTTTTCGATTCACGTAAAATTAGAATTTCGGTATTTTAAAATAGAGAGTATACTGAGTTGGTGTATATACTCCAAAACAGAGTAGAATAGGCATTGTATATTTTTTCTAACAGACTATATTCAGAGCCATTTTCTTTTAACCTGGGGTCGCCTAGATATTATTTAGATTTTTTCCATTTCCATAAAATTTGAATTTCGGTATTTTACATAAGAGAGCATATTGAGTTGGTGTATATACTCCATAAAAGAGTAGGATAAAGCATTGTATATTTCTTCTGACAGATTATACTCAGAGCAATTTTGTTTATAACATTGGAATGTCTAGATAATATTTAGATTGTTTCGATTCAAATAAAATTAGAATTACTGTATTTTACATGAGAGAGGATATTGAGTTTGTGGATATACTATAAACAGAGTAGAAAAAAGCAGTGTATATATTTTCGGACAGATTATATTCAGAGCAATTTTGCTTTTAACATTGGGGTGCCTAGATAATATTTAGATATTTTTCGATTCACGTAAAATTAGAATTTCGGTAATTTACATGAGAGAGCATACTGAGTTGGTGTATATACTCCAAAACAAAATAGAATAAGGCATTGTATATTTTTGTAACAGACTATATTTAGAGCCATTTTCTTTTAACTTTGGGGTGCCTAGATATTATTCAGATTTGTTTTGATTCACGTAAAATTAGAATTCCAGTATTTTACATGAGAAAGCATATTGAGTTGGTGTATATACTCCAAATCAGAGTAGAAAAGGGCATTGTATATTTTGTCTGACAGATTATATTCAGAGCAATTTTGCTTTTGACATTCCCGTGCCTAGATAATATTTAGATTTTTTTCGAATCATGTAAAATTGGAATTTCGGTATTTTACATGAGAGAGCATACTGTGTTGGTGTATATACTCCAAAACAGAGTAGAATAAGGCATTGTATATTTTTTTTAACAGAGTATATTCAGAGCCATTTTCTTTAAACTTTGGGGCGCCTAGGTATTATTTAGTTTTTTTCGATTCGTGTAAAATTAGAGTTTCGGTATTTTACATGAGACAGCATATTGTGTTGGTGTATATGCTCCAATACGAAGTAAATAAGGTCATTGTATATTTTATATGACAGATTATATTCAGAGAAATTTTTTTTTTAAATTTTGGTACCTAGATAATATTTAGATTGTTTTCGATTCACTTAAATATGGAATTTCTGTATTTTACATGATAGAGCATATGGAGTTGGTGTATATACTTTAAAACAGAGTAGAATAGAGCATTGTATATTTTTTCTGAGAGATTATATTCAGAGCAATTTTTTTTTAACATTGGGGTGCCTAGAAAATATTTAGATTTTTTTGATTCACGTAAAATTAGAATTTTGATATTTTATATGAGAGAGCAAACTTAGTTGGTGTATGTACGCCAAAACAGAGTAGAAAAAAGCATTGTATTTTTTTTAACAGACTATATTCAGAGTCATTTTCTTTTATTTTTGGGGCGCCTAGATATTATTTAGATTTTTTTTGATATGCGTAAAATTGGAATTTCGGTATTTTGCATGAGAGAGCATATTGAGTTGGTGTATATAATCCAATCAGAGTAAAAAAGGACATTGTATATTTTTTCTGACAGATTATATTCAGAGCAATTTTGCTTTTAACTTTCAGGTGCCTAGATAATATTTAGATTTTTTTTGATTCACGTAAAATTAGAATTTCGGTATTTTATATGAGAGAGCATACTGAGTTGGTGTATATACTGTAAAACAGAGTAGAATAAGGCATTGTATGTTTTTTCTAACAGACTATATTCAGAGCCATTTTTCTTTAACCTCGGGCGCCTAGATATTATTTAGATATTTTCAATTAGAGTGGAATTAGAATTTCTGTATTTTACATGAGAGAGCATTTTTAGTTGGTGTATATACTAAAAAACAGAGTAGAAAAGGGCATTGTATATTTTTTCTGACAGATTATATTCAGATCAATTTTGCTTTCAACATTGAGGTGCCTAGATAATATATAGATTTTTTTGGATTCGCTTAGATATAGAATTTTTGTATTTTACATGAGAGAGCATATTGAGTTGTTGTATATAATCCAAAACAAAGTGGAATAAGGCACTGTATATTTTTTCTAACAGATTATACTTCAGAGCAAATTTTTTTTAACACTGAGGTGCGTAGATTATATTTATATTTTTTTCAATTTACGTAAAATTAGAATTTCGGTATTTTACCTGAGAGATCATACTGAGTTGGTGTATATACTCCAAAACAGAGTAGAATAGGTCATTGTATATTTTTTCTGACAGATTATATTAAGAAAAATTTTATTTTTAACATTGGGTTGCCTAGATAATATTTAGATTTTTTCGATTCGGGTAAAATTATACTTTCTGTATTTTACATGAGAGAGCATATTGAGTTGGTGTATATAATACAAAACAGGGTAGAAAAGGGCATTGTATACTTTTTCTGACAGATTATATTCAGTGTAATTTTACTTTTAACATTCGAGTGCCTAGATAATATTTAGATTTTTTTTGGTTCACGAAAAATTAGAATTTTGGTATTTTACGTGAGAGACCATACGTAGTTGGTGTATATTCTCCAAATCAGAGTAGAATAAGGCATTGTATATTTTTTCTAACAGACTATATTCAAAGCCATTTTCTTTTAACTTTTGGGCGCCTAGATATTATTTAGATTTTTTTTGATTCGCATAAAATTTGAATTTCGGTATTTTACATGAGACAGCATATTGAGTTGTTGTATATACTCCAAAACAGAATAGAAAAGGGCATTGTATATTTTTTCTAACAGATTATATTAAGAGCAATTTTGCTTTTAACATTGTGGTGCCTATATAATATTTAGATTTTTTCAATTCGGGTAAAATTAGAATTTCTGTATTTTACACTAGAGAGCATACTGAGTTGGTGTATATACTCCAAAACTAAGTAGAATAAGGCATTGTATATTTTTTCTAACAGACTATATTCAGAGCCATTTTCTTTTAACTTTGAAGCGCCTAGATATTATTTAGATTTTTTTCGATTCGTGTAAAATTAGAATTTCGGTATTTTACATGAGAGAGCATATTGAGGTGGTGTATATACTCTAATACAGAATAGAAAAAAGCATTGTGTATTTTATCTGACAGACTATAATCACAGTAATTTTTCTTTTAACATTCGGGTGCCTAGATAATATTTAGATTTTTTCGATTCGGGTAAAATTTTAATTTCTGTATGTTAAAAGAGAGAGCATTCTGAGTTGGTGTATATACTCCAAAACAGAGTAGAATAAGGCATTGTATATTTTTTTTGACAGAGTATATTCAGACCAATTTTGTTTTTAATATTGGGGGGCTTAGATAATATTTAGATCTTTCCGATTCACGTAAAATTAGAATTTTTTTAGTTTACATGAGAGAGCATACTTATTTGGTGTATATACTTCAAAACAGAGTAGAATAAAACATTGTATATTTATCTAACAGAATATATTCAGAGCCATTTTCTTTTTACTTTGGGGCACCTAGATATTATTTAGATTTTTTTCGATTCGCGTAAAATTAGAATTTTGGTATTTTACATGAGAGAGCATATTGATTTGGTGTATATACTCCAAAACAGAGTTCAAAAGGGTATTGTATATTTTTTGTGACAGCTTATATTCAGAGCAATTTTGCTTTTAACATTGGAATTCCTAGATAATATATAGAATTTCTTCAATTCGCTTAAATATAGAATTTCTTTATTTTACATGAGAGAATAAGGAGTTGGTGTATATACTCGAAAACAGACGAGAATAGGGCATTCTATGTTTTCTCTGACAGATTATATTCAGAGGAATTTTGTTTTTAACATTGGGGTGACTACATAATATTTAGATTTTTTTTGATTCACGTAAAATTAGAATTTCGGTATTTTACATGACAGAGCATACTGAGTTGGTGTATATACTCCAAAACAAAGTAGAATAAGTCATTGTACATTTTATCTAACAGACTATATTCAGAGTTATTTTCTTTTAGCTTTGGGGCACGTCAATATTATTTAGATTTTTTTCGATTCGCGTAAAATTAGAATTTTGGTATTTTACCTGAGAGAGCATATACAGTTGGTGTTTATACTCCAAAACAGTGTAGAAAAGAGCCTTGTATATTTTTTATGACAGATTATGTTCCCAGCAATTTTGCTTTCAACATTGGGGTGCCTAGATAATATTTAGATTTTTTTTGATTCACGTAAAATTAGAATTTTGGTATTTTACACGAGAGAGCACACTGAGTTGGTGTATAATCTTCAAAACAGAGTAGAATAGGGCATTGTATATTTTTTCTGACAGAATATATTCAGACCAATTTTGTTTTTAACATCGGGGTGCTTGGATAATATTTAGATTTTTTTCTATTCACGTAAATATAGAATATCTGTATTTTACATGAGAGAGCATATTGAGTTGGTGTATATCCTCGAAAACCGAGTAGAATAGGGCATTGAAAATTTTTTCTGATAGATTATATTCAGAACAATTTTGTTTTTAACCTTGGGGTGCCTAGATAATATTTAGATTTTTTTCGATTCACGTAAAATTAGTATTTCTGTATTTTACATAAGAGAGCATAGTGAGTTGGTGTATATACTCCTAAACAGAGTAGAATAAGGCATTGTATATTTTTTCTAACAGACTATATTTAGAGCCATTTTCTTTTAACTTTGGAAAGCCTAGATATTATTTAGATTTTTTTCGATTTGCGTAATATTAGAATTTCGGTATTTTACATGAGAGAGAATATTGAGTTGATGTATATACTACAAAACAGAGTACAATAGGGCATTGTATATTTTTTCGACAGATTATATTCAGAGCAATTTTGCTTTTAACATTGGGGTGCCTAGATAATATTAAATTTTTTTTGATACGCTTAAATATAGAATTTTTGAATTTTACATGAGAGAGCATATGGAGTTGGTGTATATACCACAAAACAGAGTAGAGTACGGCATTGTATATTTTTCTGACAGATTATATTTAGAGCAGTTTCGTTTTAAACATTGGGGTGCATAGATAATGTTTAGATTTTTTTTGATTAGCTTAAATATAGAATTTCTGTATTTTACAAGAGAGAGCATATGGAGTTGGTGTATATACTCCAAAACAGAGTAGAATAGGGCATTGGTTATTTTTTCTGACATATTATATTCAGAGCAGTTTTGCTTTTAACATTTGGGTGCCTATATAATATTTAGATATTTTTGGATTCGCTTAAATAATTTCTGTATTTCACAGGAGAGAGCATATTGAGTTGGTGTATATACTCCAAAACGGAGTAGAATAGGGCATTGTATATTTTTTCTGACAGATTTTATTCAGTGCAATTTTGCTTTTAACATTGGGGTGCCTAGATAATATTTAGATTTTTTCGATTTGCTTAAATATTGAATTTATGTATTTTACTTTAGAGAGCATATGGAGTTGGTGTATATACTCCAACACAGAGTACAATAGGGCATTGTATATTTTTTCTGAAACATTATATTAAGACCAATATTGTTTTTAACATTGGGATGCCTAGATAATATTTAGATTGTTTTCGATTCACGTAAAATAATAATTTCGGTATTTTACATGAGAGAGCATAGGAGTTGGTGTATATACTCCAAAACAGAGTAGAATAGGGCATTGGTTATTTTTTCTGACATATTATATTCAGAGCAGTTTTGCTTTTAATGTTGGTGTGCCTAGATAATATTTAGATTTTTTTCGATTTGATTAAATATAGAATTTCTGTATTTTACATGAAAGAGCATACTGAGTTGGTGTATATACCCCAAAACCGAATAGAATAAGGCATTGTATATTTTTTCTGTCAGATTATATTCAGAGAAATTTTGCTTTTAACTTTGGGGCGCCTAGATAATATTTAGATTTTTTCGATTCAGGTAAAATTACAATTTCTGTATTTTACATGAGAGAGCATATGGGGTTGGTGTGTATACTCCAAAACCGAGTAGAATAGGGCATTGTATATTTTTTATGACAGATTATATTCAGAACAATTTTTTTTAACATTGGTGTGCCTAGATAATATTTAGATTTTTTTGATTCGGGTAAAATTAGAATTTCTGTATTTTACATGAGAGAGCATATGGAGTTGGGGTATAAACTCCAAAACAGACTAGAATAAGGCATTGTATATTTTTTCTATCAGACTATATTCAGAGCCATTTTCTTTTTACTTTGGTGCGGCTAGATAATATTTATATTTTTTTCGGTTTGCGTAAAATTAGAATTTCGGTATTTTACAGGAGAGAGCATGTTGACTTGGTGTATATACTTAAAAACAGAGTCGAAATGGGCATTGTATATTTTCTCTGACAGATTATATTCAGAGCAATTTTGCTTTTAACATTGGGGTGCCTAGATAATATTTAGATTTTTTTCGATTCACGTAAAATACGAATTTCGGTAATTTACCTGAGAGAGCATACTGAGTTGGTGTATATACTCCAAAATAGAGTAGAATAAGGCATTGTATATTTTTTATAACAGACTATATTCAGAGCCATTTTCTTTTAACTTTGGGCCGTCTAGATATTATTTAGATTTTTTTTTGATTAGCGTAAAATTAGAATTTCTGTATTTTATATGAGAGAGAATATTGAGTTGCTGTATATACTACAAAACAGAGCAGAAAAGGGCATTGTATATTTTTTCTGACAGATTATATTCAGAGCAATTTTGCTTTTAACATTGGGGTGCCTAGATAATACTTAAATTTTTTTCGATTCGCTTAAATATAGAATTTCTGTACTTTACATGAGAGAGCATATTGAGTTGGTGTATATACTCCAAAACAGAGTAGAATAGGGCATTGTATATTTTTTTTGACAGATTATATTCAGAGTAATTTTTCTTTTAACATTCTGGTGCCTAGATAATATTTAGATTTTTGTCGTTTTGCTTTAATATAGAATTTCTGTATTTTACATGAGAGAGCATATCGAGTAGGTTTATATACTCGAAAACAGAGTAGAATAGGGCATGGTATATTTTGTCTAACAGATTATATTTAGAGCAATTTTGTTTTTAACATTAAGGTGCCTGGATAATATTTAGATTTTTTTCGATTCATGAAAAATTAGAATTTCGGTATTTTACATGAGAGTGCATACTGATTTGGTTTATATACTCCAAAACAAAGTAGAATAAGGCATTGTATATTTTTTCTAACAGACTATATTCAGAGCCATTTTCTTTTAACTTGGGAGCGCCTAGATACTATTTAGATTTTTTTCGATTCACCTAAAATTAGAATTTCGGTATTTTACATGAGAGAGCATATTGAGTTGGTTTATATACTCCAAAAGCGAGTAAAAAATGGCATTGTATATTTTCTCTGACAGATTATATTCAGAGCAATATTGCTTTTAACATTGCGGTTCTTAGATAATATTTAGACAATTTCGATTCCGGTAAAATTATAATTTCTGTATTTTACCTGAGAGAGCATACTGAGTTGGTGTATATACTCCAAAACAGAGTCGAATAAGGCATTGTATATTTATTCTAACAGAATATATTCAGAGACATTTTCTTCTTACTTTCGGGTGCCTAGATATTAATTAGATTTATTTCAGTTTACATAAATTTAGAATTTCAATATTTTACATGAGAGTGCATACTGAGTTGGTGTATATACGCCAAAATGGAGTAGAATAAGACATTGTATATTTTTTCTAACAGACTATATTTAGAGCCATTTTCTTGTAACTTTGCGGCGCCAAGATATTATTTAGATTGTTATTGATCCACGTAAAATTAGAATTTCGGTATTTTACATGAGAACATATAGAGTTTGTGTATAAACGACAAAACAGAGTATAAAAGGGCATTGTATATTTTTTCTGACAGAGTATATTCAGAGAAATTTTGATTTTAACATTGGGGTGCCTAGATAATATTTAGATTTTTTTCGATTCGCTTAAATATAGAATTTCTGTATTTTACATGAGAGAGCATATGGAGTTGGTGTATATACATCAAAACAGAAAAGAATAGGGCATTGTATATTTTTTCTGACAGATTATATTCAAAGCAATTTTGTTTTTAACATTGTGGTGCCGGGATAATATTTAGATTTTTTCGATTCAGGTGAAATTAAATTTCTCTATTTTATTTTGAGAGTAGACTGAGTTGGTTTTTATACTCCAAAACAGAGTAGAATAAGGCTTGGTATATATTCTCTAACAGAGTGTATTCAGAGCCATTTTCTTTTAACTTTGTGGTGCCTAGATATTATTCACATTTTTTTCGAATCGCGTAAAATTAGAATTTCGGTATTTTACATGAGAGAGTATATTGAGTTGGTGTATATACTCCAAAACAGAGTAGAAAAGGGCATTGTATATTTTCTTTGACAGATTATATTCAGAGCAATTTTTCTTTTAACATTGGGGTGCCTAGATAATATTTAGATTTTTTTCAATTAATGTAAATTTAGAATTTTGGTATTTTACATGAGAGAGCATACTGAGTTGTATATACTCCAAAACAAAGTAGAATAATGCATGGTATATTTTTTCTAACAGAATATATTCAGAGCCATTTTCTTTTAACTTCGGGGCTCCTAGATATTATTTAGATTTTTTTTTCATTCGCGTAAAATTAGAACTTCGGTATTTTACATGAGAGAGCATATTGAGTTGGTTTATATACTAAAAAACAGAGTAGAAAAGAACATTGTATACTTTTTTTTGACAGAGTATATTCACAGCAATTTTGCTTTTAACATTGGGGTGCCTAGATAATATATAGATTTTTTTTGATTCGCTTAAATATAGAATTTCTGTATTTTAAATGAGAGAGAATATGGAGTTGGTGAATGTACTCCAAAACAGAGTAGAATGGAGCATTGTATATTTTTTCTGACAGTTTATATTCAGAGCAATATTGTTTTTAACATTGGGGTGCCTATATAATATTTAGATTTTTTTGATTCTGGTAAAATTAGAATTTCTTTATTTTACATGTGATTGCATGCTGAGTTGTTGTATATACTGCAAAACAGAGTCGAATAAGGCATTGTATATGTTTTCTAACAGACTATATTCAGAGCCATTTTCTTTTCACTTTGGGTTGCCTAGATAATATTTAGATTTTTTTCAATTCACGTAAAATTAGAATTTTGGTATTTTACATGAGAGAGTATATTGAGTTGGTGTATATACCCCAAAACAGAGTAGAATAAGGCATTATATATTTTTTCTAACAGACTATATTCAGAGCCATTTTCTTTTAACTTTGGGGTGACTAGATATTATTTAGATTTTTTTCGATTCACGTAAAATTAGAATTTCGGTATTTTACATGAGCGAGCATATTGTGTCGATGTATATACTCCAAAACAGAGTAGAAAAGGGCATTGTATATTTTTTCCAACAAACTATATACAGAGCAATTTTGCTTTTAACATTGGGGTGCCTAGATAATATTTAGATTTTCTTCGATTCGCTTAAATATAGAATTTCTGTATTTTACATGAGAGAGCAAGTGGAGTTGGTGTATATACTCCAAAACAGAATAGAATAGGGCATTGTATATTTTATCTGACAGATTATATTCAGAGAACTTTTGTGTTTAACACTGTGGTGCCTAGATAATATTTAGATTTTTTCGATTCAGGTAAAATTAGAATTTCTGTATTTTACATGAGAGTGCATACTGAGTTGGTGTATATACTCCAAAAAAAAGTAGAATGAGGCATTGTATGTTTTTGCAAAGAGACTATATTCAGAGCCATTTTCTTTTAACTTTGGGGCGCCTAGATATTATTTAGATTTTTTTCGTTTTGCGTAAAATTAGAATTTCGATATTTTACATGAGAGAGCATACTGAGTTGGTGTATGTACTCCAAAACAGAGTAGAATAAGGCATTGTATATTTTCTCTTGCAAACTTTATTCAGAGCCATTTTCTTTTAACTTTGCGGCACCTAGGTATTATTTAGATTTTTTTCGTTTTGAGTAATATTAGAATTTCGGTATTTTACATGAGAGAGCATATTGAGCTGGTGTATATACCCCAAAATAGAGTAGAAAAGGGCATTGTATATTTTTTCTGACAGACTATATTCAGAGCAATTTTGTTTTTAAAATTGGGGTGCCTAGATAATATTTAGTTTATTTTTGATTCACTTAAATATAGAATTTCTGTATTTTATATGAAAGAGTATATGGAGTTGGTGTATATACTCCAAAACAGAGTAGAATAGGGAATTGTATATTTTTTATGACAGATTATATTCAGAACAATTTGTTTTTAACATTGGGGTGCCTAGATAATATTTAGATTTTTTTCGATTTGCTTAAATATAGAATTTCTTTATTTTAAATGAGAGAGCATACTGAGTTGGTGTATATACACCAAAACTGAGTAGAAGAGGGCATTGTATACATTTTCTGACAGATTATATTCAGAGCAATTTTACTTTTAACATTGTGGTGCTTAGATAATATTTAGATTTTTATCGATATGCGTAAATATACAATTTCTGTATTTTAAATGAGATAGCATATAAAGTTGGTGTATATACTCCAAAACAGAGTGGAATAGGGCATTGTATATTTTTTCTGACAGATTATATTCAGAGCAATTTTGTTTTGAGTATAGGGGTGCCTAGATAATATTTAGGTTTTTTTCAATTCATGTAAAATTAGAATTTCGGTATTTTACGTGGGAGAGCATATTGAGTTGGTATATATACACCAAAATAGAGTGGAATAGGGTATTGTATATTTTTTCTGACAGACTATATTCAGAGCAATTTTGCTTTTAACATTGGGGTGCCTAGATAATATTTAGATTTTTTTCGATTCATGTAAATTTAGAATTTCAGAATTTTTCATGAGAGAGCATATGGAGATTTTGCATATACTCCAAAACCGTGTAGAATAAGGCATTGTATATTTTATCTAACAGACTATATTCAGAGCCAGGTTCTTTTAACTTTGTGGTGCCTAGATATTATTTAGATTTTTTTCGATTGGCGTAAAAGTAGAATTTCTGTATTTTACGTGACAGAGCATATTGAGTTGGTGTATATACTCCAAAACAAAGTAGAAAAGGGAATTGTATCTTTTTCTGACAGATTATATTCAGAGAAATTTTGCTTTTAACCTTGGGGTGCCTAGATAATATTTAGATTTTTTCCGATTGGCGTAAAATTAAAATTTATGTATTTTACATGAGAGAGCATACTTAAGTTGGTGTATATACTACAAAACAAAGTAGAAAAGGGCATTGTATATTTTTTCTGACACATTATATTCAGAGCAATATTGTTTTTAACATTCGGGTGCCTAGCTTATGTTTAGACTTTTTCGATTCGGGTAAAATTAGAATTTCTGTATTTTACATGAGGGAGCATACTGAGTTGGTGTATATACTCCAAAACAGAGTAGAATAAGGCATTGTATATTTTTTCTAACCGACTATATTCAGAGCCATTTTCTTTTAACTTTGGGGCGCCTAGATATTATTTAGATTTTTTTCCATTCACGTAAAATTAGAATTTTGTTATTTTACATGAGAGAGCATATTTAGTTAGTGTAGATACAACAAAACAGAGTGGAATAGGGCATTGTATATTTTTTCTCACAGATTATATTCAGAGAAATTTTGCTTTTGACATTGGGATGCCTAGATAATATTTATATTTTTTTGATTCAGGTAAAATTATAATTTCTGTATTTTACATGAGAGAGCTTATTGAGTTGGTGAATGTACTACAAAACAGAGTACAAAAGGGAATTGTATATTTTTTCTGAAAGATTATATTCAGAGCAATTTTGTTTTTAACATTGTCGTGCCTAGATAATATTTAGATTTTTTCGATTCGGGTAAAATTAGAATTTCTGTATTTTACATGAGAGAGCATACTGAGATGATGTATATACTCCACAACAGAGTAGAATAAGGCACTGTATATTTTTTCAAACAGACTATATTCAGACCCATTTTCTTTAACTTTGGGGTGCCTAGATAATATTCAGATTTTTTTTTGATTCACTTAAAATAAGAATTTCGGTATTTTATATGAGAGGGCATATGGAGTTGGTGTATATACTCCAAAACAGAGCAGAATAGGGCATTGTATAATTTTTCTGACAGATTGCATTTAGAGAAATTTTGTTTTTAACATTGGGTTGCCTAGATAATATTTAGGTTATTTTCAATTCACGAAAATTAGAATTTCTGTATTTTACATGAGAGAGCATATTGAGTTGGTGTATATACTCCAAAACAGAGTAGAGTAAGGCATTGTATACTTGTTCTAACAGACTATATTCAGAGCAATTTTCTTTTAACTTTAGGACGCCTAGATATTATTTAGATTTTATTTGATTCGTGTAAATTTAGAATTTCAGTAAATTACATGAGAGAGCATATTAAGTTGGTGTATATACTACAAAACAGAGTAGAATACGGCATTCCATATTTTTTCTGGCTGATTATATTCAGAGCAATTTTGCTTTTAACATTCGGGTGCCTAGATAATATTTAGATTTTTTCCCATTCACAAAAATTTTGTATTTCTGTATTTTACATGAGAGGGCATACCTAATTGGTGTATATACTCCAAAACAGAGTAGAATAAGGCATTGTATATTTTTTCTAACAAACTATATTCAGAGCCATTTTCTTTTAACTTTGGGGCACCTAGATATTATTTAAATTTTTTTCCATTGGCGTGAAATTAGAATTTCGGAATTTTACATGAGAGAGCATATTGAGTCGGTGTATATACTTCAAAACAGAGTAGAAAAAAGCATTGTATATTTATTTGACAGATTATATATAGAGAAATTTTGCTTTTAACATTGGGGTGCCTAGATCATATTTAGATTGTTTTTCGATTCACGTAAAATTAGAATTTTGGTATTTTACGTGAGAGAGCATACTGAGTTGGTGTATATACTACAAAACAGAGTAGAGAAGGGCATTGTATATTTTTTCTGACAGATTATATTCAGCGCAGTGTTTCTATTAACATTGGGCTGCCTAGATAATATTTATATCTTTTCGATTCGCTTAAATATAGAATTTCTGTATTTTACATGAGAGAGCATATGGAGTTGGTGTATATACTCGAAAACATAGTAGAATAAGGCATTGTATATTTTATCTGAGAGATTATGTTCAGAGCTATTTTGTTTTCAACATTGGGGTGCCTAGCTAATATTTAGATATTTTCGATTTGGGTAAAATTAGATTTTCTGTATTTTACATGAGAGAGCATACTGAGTTGGTGTATATACTCCAAAACAGAGTAGAATAAGGCATTGTATATTTTTTCTAACAGACTATATTCAGAGCCATTTTCTTTTACCTTTGGGGCGCCTAGATATAATTTATATTTTTTTCCATTCACGTAAAATTAGAATTTCAGTATTTTACATGAGAGAGCATATTTAGTTGGTGTATATACGGCAAAACAGAGTGGAATAGGGCATTGTATATTTTCTCTGACAGATTATATTCAGAGCAATTTTGTTTTTAACATTGGGATGCCTAGATAATATTTAGATTATTTCGATTCAGGTAAAATTAGAATTTCTGTATTTTACATGAGAGAGCATATCGATTTCGTGAATGTACAACAAAACAGAGTACAAAAGGGCATTGTATATTTTTTCTGAAATATTATATTCAGAGCAATTTTGTTTTTAACATTGGGTGCCTAGATAATATTTAGATGTTTTTGATTCGGGTAAAATTTGAATTTCTATATTTTACATGAGAGAGCATAGTGAGATGTTGTATATACTCCAAACAGAGTAGAATAAGGGACTGTATATATTTTCAAACAGACTATATTCAGAGCCATTTTCTTTTAACTATGGGGCGCCTGGATATTATTTAGATTTTTTTCGATTGGGGTAAAATTAGAATTTCTGTATTTTAAATGAGAGAGCATATTGAGTTGGTGTATATACTACAAAACAGAGTAGAATACGTCATTGCATATTTTTTCTGACAGATTATATTCAGAGCAATTTTGCTTACAAAATTGGGGTTCCTAAATAATATTTAGATTTATTTCAATTCACTTAAATATAGAATTTCAGTATTTTACATGAGAGAGCATACTGAGTTGGTGTATATACTCAAAAACAAAGTAGAATAGGGCATTGTATATTTTTTCTGACAGATTATATTCAGAGAAATTTTGTTGTTAACATTCGGGTGTCTAGATAATATTTAGATTTTTTTCGATTCGCTTAAATATAGAATTTCTGTATTTTACATGAGAGAGCATAGGGTGTTCGAGTATATACTCAAAAACACAGTAGAATAGGGCATTGTGTATTTTTTCTGACAGATTATATTCAGAGCAATTTTGTTTTTAACATTGGGTTGCCTAGATAATATTTAGATTTTTTAGATTCGGGTAAAATTATAATTTCGGTATTTTATAAGAGAGAGCATACTGAGTTGGTGTATATACTCCAAATCAAAGTATAATAAGGCATTGTATATTTTCTCAAAAAGACTATATTCAGAACCATTTTTATTTAACTTTGGGGCTCCTAGATAATATTTAAATTTTTTTTGATTTACATAAAATTAGAATTTCGGTATTTTACATGAGAGAGCATACTGAGTTGGTGTATATACTCCAAAACAGACTATAATAAGGGATTGTATAGTTTTTCTAACAGACTATATTCAGTGCCATTTTCTTTTAACTTTGGGGTGCCTAGATATTATTTAGTTTTTTATGGATTCACGTAAAATTAGAATTTTTTTATTTCACATGAGAGAACATTTTGAGTTGGTGTATATAATCCAGAACAGAATAGAAAAAGGCATTGTATATTCGTTCTGACAGATTATATTCAGAGCAATTTTGCTTTTAACATTCGGGTGCCTAGATAATATTTAGATTTTTTTCGATTTGCTTAAATATAGAATTTCTGTATTTTACATGAGAAAGCATATAAAGTTGGTTTATATACTCCAAAATAGTTTAGAATATGGCATTGCATATTTTCTCTGACAGATTATATTCAGAGCAATTTTTTTTAACATTGGGGTGCCTAGATAATATTTAGATATTTTCGATATGGTAAAATGAGTACTTCGTTATTTTATATGAGAGAGCATACTGAGTTGGTTTATATACTCCAAAAGAGAGTAAAATTAGGCATTGTATTTTTTTTTTAACAGACTATGTTCAGAGCCATCTTCTTGTAACTTTGGGGCGCCTAGACATTATTTAGATTTTTTTCGATTTGCATAAAATTAGAAATTCGGTATTTTACATGAGAGAGCTTATTGAGTTGGTGTATATACTCCAAAACAGTGTAGAAAATGGCCTTGTATATTTTTTCTCACAGAATATATTCAGAGCAATTTTGCTTTTATCATTGGAGTACCTGGATTATATTTAGATTTTTTTTGATTCTCTTAAATATAGAATTTTTGAATTTTACATGAGAGAGCAAAGAGTGTTGGGGTATATACTCCAAAACAGAGTAGAATAAGGCATTGTATATTTTCTCTAACAGACTATACTGAGAACCATTTTCATTTAACTTTGGGGTGCCTAAATAAACTTTAGATTTTTTTCGATTCGCATAAATATGGAATTTATGTATTTTACATGAGAGAGCATACTGAGTTGGTGTATATACTCCAAAGCAGAGTAGAATAAGGCATCGTATATGTTTTCTGACAGATTATATTCAGAGCAATATTGTTTTTCACATTGGGGTACCTCGATGTTATTTAGATTTTTTTCGATTCACATAAAATTAGAATTTCGGTATTTTACATGAGAGAGCATACTGAGTTGGTGTATATACTCCAAAACAAAGTAGAATAAGGCATTGTATTTTTTTTCTAACAGACTATATTCAGAGCCATTTTTTTTTTACTTTGGGGCACCTAGATATTATTTAGATTTTTGTCGATTCGTGTAAAATTGGAATTTCGATATTTCACATGAGACAGCATATTGAGTTGTTGTATATACTTCAAAACAGAGTGGAAATGATCATTGTATATTTTTTATGAGAGATCATCTTCAGAGCAATTTTGCTTTTAACATTAGGGTGCCTAGATAATATTTAGATTTTTTCGATTCTGGTAAAATTATTATTTCTGTATTTTACATTAGAGAGCATACTGAATTGGTGTATGTACTCTAAAACAAAGTAGAATAGGGCATTGTATATTTTTTCTGATAGATTATATTCAGAGCAATTTTACTTTTAACAGTGGGGTGCCTAGATAGTATTTAGATTTTTTTCGATTCGCTTAAATACAGAATTTCTGTATTTTACATGAGAGAGCATATGGAGTTGGTGTATATACTCCAAAACAAAGTAGAATAGGGCATTCTATATTTTTTCCGACTGATTATATTCAGAGCAATTTTGCTTTAAACATTGGGGTGCCTAGATAATATTTAGATTTTTTTCAATTCGCTTAAATTTTGAATTTCGGTATTTTACATGAGAGAGCATACTGAGTTGGTGTATATACTCCAAAACAGAGTAGAATAAAAGATTGTATATTTTTTCTAACAGAATATATTCACAGCCATTTTCTTTTAACTGTGGGGAGCCTAGATATTATTTAGATTTTTTTCGATTCATGTAAAATTAGAATTTCGATATTTTACATGAGAGAGCATACTGAGTTGGTGTATATACTCCAAAAAAGAGTATAATAAGGCATTGTATATTTTTTCTAACAGACTATATGCAGAGTTAATTTCTTTTAACTTTGGAGCACCTAAATATTATTTAGATCTTTCTCGATTCGCATAAAATTAGAATTTCGCTATTTTACATGAGAGAGAATATTGATATGGTGTATATACTCCAAAACAGAGTAGAAAAGCGCATTTTATATTTTCTCTGAGAGATTATATTCAGAACAATTTTGCTTTTAACATTAGGGTTCCTAGATAATATTAAGATTTTTTTCGATTCGCTTAAATATAGAATTTCTGTATTTTACATGAGAGAGCACTCTGAGTTTGGGTATATACTCCAAAACAGTGTAGAAAAGAACATTGTATATTTTTTCTGACAGATTATATTCAGAGCAATATTGCTATCAACATTGGAGTGCCTAGATAATATTTAGATTTTTTTCGATTCACGTAAAATTAGAATTTCGGTATTTTACATGAGAGAGCATACTTAGTTGGTGTATATACTCCAAAGCAGGGTAGAATAGGGCATTGTATGTTTTTTCTGACAGATTATATTCAGAGCAATATTGTTTTTCACATTGAGGTACCTCGATGTTATTTGGATTTTTTTCGATTCACGTAAAGTTAGAATTTCGGTATTTTACATGAGAGGGCATACTGAGTTGGTGTATATACTCCAAAACAGAGTAGAATAAGGCATTGTATATTTTTTCTAACACACTATATTCAGAGCCATTTTCTTTTAACTTTGGGGCGCCTAGATATTATTTAGTTTTTATTCGATTTGCGTAAAATTTGAATATTGTATTTTACATGAGAGAGAACATTGAGTTGGTGTATATACTCCAAAACAAAGTAGAACAGGCCATTGTTTATTTTTACTAACAGATTTTATTCAGAACAATATTGCCTTAAACATTGGGGTGCCTAGATTATATTTAGATTTTTTTCAATTCGCTTAAAATTTGAATTTTTGTATTTTACATGAGAGAGCATAAGGAGTTGGTGTATATACTCCAAAACATATTAGAGTAGGGCATTGTATATTTTTTTGATAGATTATATTCAGAGCAATTTTGGTTTTAACATTGCAGTGCCTGGATAATATTTTGATTATTTTTCAATTCATGTAAAATTAGAATTTCGGTATTTTACATGAGAGAGCATACTGAGTTGGTGTATATATTCCAAAACAAACTGGAATAAGGCATTGTATATTTTTTATAACAGACTATATTCAGAGACATTTTCTTTTAACTTTGTGGTGCCTAGATATTATTTAGATTTTTCTTGATTCACGTAAAATTAAAATTTCAATATTTTACATGAGGGAGCATATTGAGTTGGTGTATATACTTCAAAAAAAAGTAGAAAATGACATTTTATATTTTTTCTGACAGATTATAATCAGAGGAATTTTGCTTTTAACATTGGGGTGCCTAGATAATATTTAGATATTTTTCGATACGCTTATATATAGAATTTCTGTATTTTACATGAGAGAGCATACTGAGTTGGTTTATATACTGCAAAGCAGAGTAGAATAGAACATTGTATATTTTTTCTGACAGATTATATTCAGAGCAATATTGTTTTTAACATTGGGGTGCCTAGATAATATTTAGATTGTTTTTGATTCACGTAGAATTAGAATTTTGGTATTTTACATGAGAGCATACTGAGTTGGTGTATATACTCCAAAACAAAGTAGAATAAATCATTGCATATTTTTTCTAACAGACTATATTCAGAGCCATTTTCTTTTAACTTTGGGCGCCGAGATAATATTTAGATTTTTTTGATTCGGGTAAAATTTTTATTTCTGTATTTTACATGAGAGAGCATATTGAGTTGGTGTATATACTCGAAAACAGATTAGGAAAGGGCATTGTATATTTTTTCTGACAGATTATATTCAGAGGAATTTTTCTTTCAACATTGGGTTGCCTAGACAATATTTAAATTTTTTTCGAATCACTTAAATTTAGAATTTTTCTATTTTACAGGAGAGAGCATAATGAGTTGGTGTTTATACTCCAAAACAGAGTAGATTAAGGCATTGTATATTTTTTCTGACAGATAATAATCAGAGCAATATTTTTTTTAACATTCGGGTGCCTAGATAATATTTAGATTTTTTTAGATTTACGTCAAATTAGAATTTCGGTATTTTACATGAGAGAGCATACTGAGTTTGTGTATATACTCTAAAACCGAGTAGAATAGGGAATTGAATATGTTTTATGACAGATTATCTTCAGAGCAATTTTTTTTTTTAAATTGGGGTCCATAGATAATATTTAGATTTTATCGATTCAGGTAAAATTAGCATTTCTGTATTTTTCATGAGAGAGCATATTGAGTTGGTGTATTCACTACAAAACTGAGTAGAAAATAACATTGTATATTTGTTCGGACAGATTATATTCAGAGAAATTTTGCTTTTAACTTTGGGGTGCCTAGATAATATATAGATGTTTTTCGATTCGCTTAAATATAAAATTTCTGTATTTTACATGACGGAGAATATGGAGTTGTTGTAAATACTCCAAAACAGAGTAGAATAGGGTATTGTATATTTTTTTCTGACCGATTATATTCAGAGCAATTTTGCTTTTAACATTGGGGTGCCTAGATAATATTTAGATTTTTTTCGATTCGGGTAAAATTAGAATTTCTTTATTTTACATGAGAGAGCATACTGCGTTGGTTTATATATTCCAAAACAGAGTAGAATAAAGCATTGTATTTTTCTCTAACAGAGTATATTCAGAGCCATTTTCTTTTAGCTTTGGGGCACCTAGATATTATGTATATTTTTTTCTATTTGCGTAAAATTAGAATTTCAGTATTTTACATGAGAGAGCATATTGAGTTGGTGTATATACTCCAAAACAGAATAAAATAGGGCATTGTATATTTTTTCTGACAGATTATATTAAGAGCAATATTGTTTTTAACATTGGGGTGCCTAGATTATATTTAGATTTTTTCGATTCGGGTAAAATTATAATTTCTGTATTTTACATTAGAAAGCATATTGAGTTGGTGTATATACTCCGAAGCAAAATAGAATAAGGCATTGTATATTTTTTTTAATAGACGATATTAAGAGCCATTTTCTTTTAAATTTGGGGCGCCTAGATATTATTAATTTTTTTTTCAATTCACGTAATATTAAAATTTCTGTATTTTACATGAGAGAGCATATTGGGTTGGTGTATATACTACAAAACATAGTAGAAAAGAGCATTGTATATTTTTTCTGATAGATTATATTTAGAGAAATTTTGCTTTTAACATTGGATTGCCTAAATAATATTTAGATTTTTTCGATTCGGGTAAAATTAGAATTTCTGTATTTTACATGAGAGAGCATATTGAGTTGGTGTATATACTACAAAACAGGGTAGAAAAGGGCATTTTATATTTTCTCTGACAGATTATATTCAGTGTAATTTCGCTTTTAACATTGGGGTGCCTAGATAATATTTAGATTTTTTTCGATTCACGTAAATTTAGAATTGCGGTATTTTACATGAGAGAGCATACTGAGTTGGTGTATATACTATAAAACAAAAAAGAATAGGGCATTGTATATTTTTTATGACAGTTTATATTGAAAGCAATTTTGTTTTTAACATTGGGGTGCCTATATAATACTTAGATTTTTTCTATTCAAGTAAAATTAGAATTTCTGTATTTTACCTGAGAGAGCATACTGAGTTGGTTTATATACTACAAAACAGAAGAGAAAACGGCATTGTATATTTATTTTCAGAGATTACATTCACAGAAATTTTGCTTTTAATATTGGGGTGCCTAGATAACATTTAGATTTTTATCAATTTGCTTAAATATAGAATTTCTGTATTTTACATAAGAGAGCATATGGAGGTGGTGTATATACTACAAAACAGAGTAGAATAGCGCATTGTATATTTTTTCTGACAGATCATACTCAGAGCAATTTTGTTTTTAACACTGGGGTGCCTAGATAATATTTAGATTTTTTTCGATTCGCTGAAATATAGAATTTCTATATTTTACATGAGAGAGCATATGGAGTTGGTGTGTATACTCCACAACAGTGTAGAATAGGGCATTGTATATTTTTTCTGCCAGATTGTTTTAAGAGCAATTTTGTTTTTAACACTGGAGTGCCTAGATAATATTTAGATTTGTTCAATTTGATTAAAATTAGAATATCGGTATTTTACATGAGAGAGCACACTGAGTTGTTGTATATACTCCAAAACAGCGTAGAATAAGGCATTGTATATTTTTTCTAACAGACTATATTCATAGCCATTCTGTTTTAACTTTGGGGCGCCTAGATATTATTTAGATTGTTTTTCGATTCGTGTAAAATTAGAATATCGATATTTTACATGAGAGAGCCTATTGAGTTGGTGTATATACTGCAAAACAGACTAGAAAACGGCATTGTATAGTTTTTCTGACAGATTATATTTACAGCAATATTGTTTTTAACTTTGGGGTGCCTGGATAATATTTAGATTGTTTCGATTCGCTTAAATATAGAATTTCTGTATTTTACATGAGAGAGCATATGGAGTTGGTGTATATACTCGAAAACTGAGTAGAATAGAGCATTGTATATTTTTTCTGACAGATTCTATTCAGAGCAATTTTGTTTTTAACATTCGGGTGCCTAGATAACCTTTAGATATTTTTCAACTCACGTAAATTAGAATTTCTGTATTTTCCATGAGAGAACATACTGAGTTGGTGTATATACTCCAAAACAGAGTGGAATAAGGCACTGTATATTTTTACTAACAGAGTACATGAAGAGCCATTTTCTTTTAACTTTGGGGTGCCTAGATATTATTTAGATTTTTTTCGATTCGCCTAAATTTATAATTTCGGTATTTTACATGAGAGAGCATGTGGAGTTGGTGTATATACTCCAAAACAGATTAGAATAGGGCATTGTATATTTTTTCTGACAGATTATATTCAGCGCAATTTTGATTTAAGCATTGGGGTGCCTAGGTAATATTTACATTTTAACTATTCTGGTAAAATTAGAATTTCTATATTTTACATGAGAGAGTACACGAAGTTTGTGTATATACTCCAAAACAGTGTATAATAAAACATTGCATATTTTTTTAACAGACTATATTCAGAGACATTTTCTTTTAACTTTGGTGTGCCTAGTAATTATTTAGATTTTTTTCGATTCGGGTATAATTAGAATTTCCATATTTTACATGAGATAGTATATAAAGTTGGTGTATATACTACAAAACAGAGTAGATAAGGGCATTGTATATTTTCTCTGACAGACTATATTCAGAGAAATTTTGCTTTTAACATTGGGGTGCCTAGATAATATTTAGATTTTCTTTGATTCGCTTAAATATACAATTTATGTATTTTACATGAGACAGCATGTGGAGTTGGTGTATATATTCCAAAACAAAGTAGAATAAGACATTGTATATTTTCTCTAACAGACTATATTTAGAGCCATTTTCTTTATCTTTGGGGTGCCTAGATATTATTTAGATTTTTTCCATTTCACGTATAATTAGAATTTCCGTATTTTACATTAGAGAGCATACTGAGTTGGTGTATATACCCCAAAACAGAATAATATAAGGCATTGTATATTTTATCTATCAGTCTATATTAAGAGCCATTTTCTATTAACTTTGGGGTGCCTAGATATTATTTAGATTTTTTTGATTCGCTTATAATTAGAATTTCCGTATTTTACATGAAAGAGCATATTGAGTTAGTGAATATACTACGAAACAGAGTAGAAAAGGGCATTGTATATTTTTTCTGACAGATTATATTTAGAGCAATTTTGTTTTTAACATAGGGTTGCCTAGATAATATTTAGATTTTTCTCGAGTCTCTTAAATATAAAATTTCTGTATTTTACATGAGAGAGCATATGGAGTTGGTGTATACCTTAAAACAGAGAACAATCCGTCACTGTATATTTTCACTGACAGATTATATTCAGAGGAATTTTGTTTTCAATATTGGGGTACCTAGATAATATTTAGATTTTTTCGATTCGGGTAAAATTAGAATTTCTGTATTTTACATGACAGAGCATACTGAGTTGGTGTATATAGTCCAAAACATAGTAGAATACGGCATTGTATATTTGTTCTAACAGACTATATTCAGAGCCATTTTCTTTTAACTTTGTGTCACATGGTTATTATGTAGATTTTTTTCGATTCACGTAAAATTAGAATTTCGGTATTTTACATGAGAGAGCATATTGAGTTGTTGTATATCCTCCAAAACAGAGTAGAAAAGGGCATTGTATAATATATATGACAGATTATATTCAGAGCAATTTAGTTTTTAACATTGGGGTGCCTAGATAATATTTAGATTTTTTCGATTCGGGTAAAATTTTAATTGCTGTGTTTTACATGAGAGAGCATACTGAATTGGTGTATATACTCCAAAACAGAGTAGAATAAGGCATTGTATATTTTGTCTAACAGACTATATTCAGAGCCACTTTCTTTTAACTTTGGGTCGCCTAGATATTATTTAGATTTATTTCGATTCACGTAAAATTTGAATTTCGGTATTTTACAGGAGAGAGCATACTGAGTTGGTGTATATACTCCAATACAGAGTAGAAAAGGGCATTGTATAATTTTTATGACAGATTATATTCAGAGCAATTTTGCTTTTAACATTGGGGTGCCCAGATAATATTTAGATTTTTTTCGATTCACGTAAAATTAGCATTTCGGTATTTTACATGAGAGAGTGTACTGAGTTGGTATATACATTCAAAAACAGAGGACAATATGGCATTGTATATTTTTTTGACACATTATATACAGAGCAATTTTGTTTTTAACATTAGGGTGCCTAGATAATTTTTAGATTTTTTCGATTCGGGTAAAATTATTATTTCTGTATTTTACATGAGAGAGCATATTGAGTTGGTGTATATACTACAAAACAAAGTAGAAAAGGGCATTGTATATTTTTTCTGACCGAATATATTCATAGCACTTTTGCTTTTAACGTTGTGGTGCATAGATAATATTTAGATTTTTGTCGATTCGCATAAATATAGAATTTCTGTATTTCACATGAGAGAGCATATGGAGTTGGTGTATATACTCGAAAACAGAGTAGAAGAGGGCATTGTATATTTTTTATTACAGAGTATATTCAGAGCTATTTTGTGTTTAACTTTGAGGTGCCTAGATAATATTTAGATTTTTTTTGATTTGCTTAAATATAGAATTTCTGTATTTTATATGAGAGAGCAGGTAGAGTTGGTGTATATACTCAAAAACAGAGTAGAATAGGGAATTGTATATTTTTTATGACAGATTATATTTAGAGCAATTTTGTTTTTAACATTGGGTTCCTAGATAATATTTAGATTTTTTTGATTCGGGTAAAATTTGAATATCTTTATTTTACAGGAGAGAGCATACTGAGTTCCTGTATATACTCCAAAACATATTAGAATAAGGCATTGTATATTTGTTCTAACAGACTATAGTCAGAGCTTATTTCTTTTACCTTTGGGGAGCCTAGATATTTTTTAGATTTTTTTGATTCACGTAAAATTTGAATTTGGGTATTTTACATGAGAGAGCATATTGAGTTGAGTTGGTGTATATACTACAAAACAGAGAATAGGGCATTGTATCTTCTTTCTAACAGGCTATATTCAGAGCCATTTTCTTTTAACTTTGGGGCAGCTAGATATTATTTAGATTTTTTTTGATTTGCTTAAATATAGAATTTCTGTATTTTACATGAGAGATCATACTGAGTTGGTGTATATACTCCAAAACAGAGTAGAATAGGGCATTGTATATTTTTTCTGACAGACTATATTCAGAGCTATTTTCCTTTAACTTTGTGGCACCTAGATAGTATTTAGATTTTTTTCGATTCACGTAAATTTAGAATTTCGGTATTTTACAAGAGAGAGCATACTGAGTTGGTGTATATACTCCAAAACAGAGTAGAATAAGGCATTGTATATTTTTTGTGACAGATTATATTCAGAGCATTTTGGTTTTTAACATTGGGGTGCCTAGACAATATTTAGATATTTTCAATTGGAGTAAAATTAAAATTTCTTTATTTTACATGAGAGAGCATATGGAGTTGGTGTATACATTCCAAAAAATAGTAGAATAGGGCATTGTATATTTTTTCTGACAGATTATATTTAGAGCGATTTTGTTTTTTACATTGGGGTGCCTAGATAATATTTAGATTTTTTTGATTCGGGTAAAATTAGAATCTCTGTATTTTAAATGAGAGAGCATATGGAGTTGGTGTATATACTCCAAAAAAAGTAGAATACGGCATTGTATATTTTTTCTGACAGATTATATTCAGAGCAATTTTGTTTTTTTCATTGGGGTGCCTAAATAATATTTAGATTTTTTTCGATTCACCTAAAATGAGTATTTCGGTATTTGACATGAGAGAGCATACTGAGTTGGTATATATACTCCACAACAGAGTAGAATAGGGCAGGGTATATTTTTTCCAACAGATTATATTTATAGCAGTTTTGTTTTCAACATTGGAGTGCCTAGATAAATTTTGGTTTTTCAATTCTTTTAAAATTAGAATTTCTGTATTTTTCATGAGAGAGCATATTGAGTTCGTGTATATATTACAAAACAGACTAGAAAAGGGCATTGTATATTTTCTCTGACAGATTATATTCAGAGCAATTTTGTTGTTAACATTGGGGTGCCTAGATAATATTTACATTTTTTTCGATTCGCTTTAATATAGAATTTCTGTATTTTACATGATTGAGCATATGGAGTTAATTTATATACTCCAAAACAGAGTAGAATAAGGCATTGTATATTTTTCTAACGGACTATATTCAGAGGCATTTTCTTTTAACTTTGGGTCGCCTAGATATTATTTAGATTTTTTTCTATTCGTGTAAATTAGAATTTCGTTATTTTACATGAGAGAGCATATTGAGTTGGTGTATATAATGCAAAACAGAGTAGTAAAGGGCATTGTATTTTTTTTCTAACAGACTATATTCAGAGCCATTTTCTTTTAACTGTGAGGCATCTAGATATTATTTAGAATTTTCGATTCGCGTAAAAATAGAATTACGCTATTTTACATGAGAGAGCCAACTGAGTTGGTGTAGATCCTCCAAAACAGAGTAGAAAAGGGCATTGTAAATTTTTTCTGACAGATTATATTCAGAGAAATTTTTCTTTTAACATTCGGGTGCCTAGGTAATATTTAGATTTTTTTTGATTTCCGTAAAATTTGAATTTCGGTATTTTATATGAGAGAGCATACTCAGTTGGTGTATATACTCCAAAACAGAGTAGAATAAGGCATTGTATATTTTTTCTGACAGATTATATTCAGAGCAATTTTGCTTTTAACATTGGTGTGCCTAGATAATATTTAGATTTTTTTCGATTCGCTTTAATATGGAATTTCTTTATTTTAAATGAGAGAGCATATGGATTTGGTGTATATACTCCAAAACACAGTAGAATAGGTCATTGTTTATTTTATCTGACAGATTATATTCAGAGCAATTTAGTTTTTACCATTGTGGTCCCTAGATATTATTTAGATTATTTTTCATTCACGTAAATTTAGAATTTCGGTATTTTACATGAGAGAGCATACTGAGTTTTTGTATATACTCCAATAAAGAGTAGAATAAGGCATTGTATATTTTTACTAACAGACTATATTCAGAGCCATTTTCTTTTAACTTTGGGGTGCCTAGATATTATTTAGATTTTTTTCGATTCGTGTAAAATTAGAATATCGGTATTTTACATGAGAGAGCATATTGAGTTGGTGTAGATACTCCCAAACAGACTAGAAAAGGGCATTGTAAATTTTTTCAGACAGATTATATTCAGAGCAATTTTGCTTTTAACATTGGGGTGCCTAGATAATATTTAGATTTTTTGGATTCACGTAAAATTAAAATTTCGGTATTTTACATGAGAGAGCATACTGAGTTGGTGTATATACTCCAAAACAGAGTAGAATAGGGCGTTGTATATATTTTTTAACAGATTATATTTAGAGACATTTTCTTTTAACTTTGTGGCGCCTATATATTATTTAGATTTTTTTCGATTCACGTAAAATTAGAATTTCGTTATTTTACTTGAGAGTGCATATTGAGTTGGTGTATATACGCCAAAAGAGAGTAGTAAAGGGCATTGTATATTTTGTCTGAGAGATAATATTCAGAACAATTTTGCTTTTATCATAGTGGTGCCTAGATTATTTTTATATTTTTTTCAATTCGCTTAAATATAGAATTTGGGTATTTTACATGAGAGAGCATGTGGAGTTTGTGTATATACTCCAAAACAGGGGAGAATAGGGCATTGCATATTTTTTCTGATAGATTATATTCAGAGCAATTTTGTTTTTACCATTGGTGTGCCTAGAAAATATTTAGATTTATTCCAATTGGGTAAAATGAGAATTTCTGTATTTTACATGAGATTGCATACTGAGTTGCTGTATATACTGCAAAACCCAGTAGAATAAGGCATTGTACATTTTTTCAAACAGACTATATTCAGAGGCATTTTCTTTTAACTTTGGGGTGCCTAGATATTATTTAGATTTTTTTCGATTTGCGTAAAATTAGAATTTCGGTGTTTTACATGAGAGAGCATATGGGGTTGCTGTATATTCTACAAAACAGAGTAGAATAGGGCATTGTATATTTTCTCTGACAGATTATATATGGAACAGTTTTGTTTTTAATATTTGGGTGCCTAGGTAATATTTAGATTTATTCGATTCACGTAAAATTAGAATTTCTGTATCTTACATGAGATAGCATACTGAGTTGGTGTATATACTTCGAAACAGAGTAGAATAAGCCATTGTATATTTTTTCTGACAGATTATATTCAGAGCAATTTTGCTTTTAACATTGGGGTGCCTAGATAATATTTAGATTTTTACGATTCCCTTAAATATAAAATTTCTGTATTTTACAGTAGAGAGCATATGGAGTTGGTGTATGTACTCCAAAACAGAGCAGAATAAGGCATTGTATATTTTCTCGGACAGATTATATTCAGTGCAATTTTGCTTTTAACATTGGGGTGTCAAGATAATATTTAGATTTTTTTGATTCGTGTAAAATTTCAATTTCGTTATTTTACTTTAGGCAGCATATTGATTTGGTGGATATACTCCAAAACAAAGTAGAATAAGGCATTGTATATTTTTTCTGACAGACTATATTTAGAGCCATTTTCTTTTAACTTTATGGTGCCTAGATATTATTTAGATTTTGTTTGATTCGCGTAAAATTATAATTTCCGTATTTTACATGAGAAAGCATATTGGGTTAGTGTATATAGTCCAAAACAGAGTATAAAAAGGCATTGTATATTTTTTCTGACAGATTATATTCAGAGCAATTTTGCTTTTAACATTCGTATGCCTTCATAATATTTAGATATTTATCGATTCACGTAAATTTAGAATTTCGGTATTTTACATGTGAGAACATACTGAGTTGGTGTATATACTCCAAAACAAAGTAGAATAACGCATTGTATTTTTTTCTAACAAACTATATTCAGAGCCATTTTCTTTCTTTCTTTTTTTTTTTAATTTTTTTATTGGATTTTAGGTTTGGGGTACATGAGCATAGCATGCAAGACAGTTGCGTAGGTACACACATGGCAGTGTGCTTTGCTTTTCTTCTCCCCTTCACCCACATTTGGCATTTCTCCCCAGGCTATCCCTCCCCACCTCCCCCTAAACTGGCCCTCCCCTTTTCCCCCCAATAGACCCCAGTGTTTAGTACTCCCCTTTCTGTGTCCATGTGTTCTCATTTTTCATCACCCACCTATGAGTGAGTATATGTGGTGTTTCATTTTTTGTTCTTGTGTCAGTTTGCTGAGTATGATGTTTTCCAGATTATTCCATGTCCCTACAAACGACACAAACCCATTTTCTTTTACCTTTGGGTCGCCTAGATATTATTTAGATGTTTTTAGATTCGTGTAAAATCAGAATTTCGGTATTTTAAATGAGAGAGCATATTGAGTTGGTGTATATACTGCAAAACAGAGTAGTAAAGGGCATTGTATATTTTTTATGACAGATTATATTCAGAGCAATTTTGTTTTTAACATTGGCGTGACTTCATAATATTTAGATTTTTTCGATTTGGGTAAAATTAGAATTTCTGTATTTTACATGAAAGAGCATATTGAATTGGTGTATATAATACAAAACAGAGTAGAAAATGGCATTCTGTATTTTCTCTTACAGATTATATTCAGAGCAATTTTGCTTTTAACATTAGGGTGCCTAGATAATATTTAGATATTTTTCGATTTGCTTAAATATAGAATTTCGGTATTTTACATGAAAGAGCATGTTGAGTTGGTGTATATATTCCAAAAGAGAGTAGAATAAGGCATTTTATATTTTTTCTAACAGAATATATTCATAGACATTTTCTTTTAACTTTGGGGCGCCTAGATATTATTTAAATTTTTTTCGATTCGCGTAAAAGTAGAATTTTGGTATCTTCCCTGAGGGAGCATATTGATTTCGTTTATATACTCCAAAACAGAGTAGAAAAGGGCATTGTATATTTTTTCTGACAGATTATATTCAGGGCAATTTTGCTTTTATCATTGGGGTGACTAGATAATATTTAGATTTTTTTCGATGCGCTTAAATATAGAATTTCTGTATTTAAACTGAGAGAGCATGTGGAGTTGGTGTGTATACTCCAAAACAGAGAAGAATAGGGCATTGTATATTTTTTCTAACAGATTATATTAAGATCAATTTTGATTTTAACAATGGGGTGCCTATATAATATTTAGAATGTTTTCGATTCCCTTTACTATAGAATATCTGTATTTTACAGAAGAGAGCAGATGGAGTCGGTGTATATACTCCAAAACATAGTAGAAAACGGCATTGTATATTTTTTTTGACACTATATATTCAGAGCAATTTTGTTTTTAATATTGGGGTGCCTAGATAATATTTAGGTTTTGTTGATTCGGGTAAAATTAGAATTTCTTTATTTTACACGAGATAGCATAAGGAGTTCGTGTATATACTCCAAAACATAGTAGAATATGGCATTGTACATTTATTCTAAAAGACTATATTCAGAGCCATTTTCTTTTAACTTTGGGGCGCCTAGATATTATTTAGATTTTTTTTGATTCGCGTAAAATTAGAATTTGAACATTTTACATGAGAGAGCATATTGAGTTGGTGTATATTCTCCAATACAGAGTAGAAAAGGGCATTGTATATTTTTTATGACAGGTTATATTCAGAGCAATTTTGTTTTTAACATTGGGGTGCCTAGATAATATTTAGATATTTTTCGATTCACGTAAAATTAGAATTTTGGTATTTTACATGAGAGAGCATACTGAGTTGGTGTATATACTTCAAAACAGCGTAGAATAGGGCATCGTATATTTTTTTTGACAGTTTATATTCAGAGCTATTTTGTTGTTAACATTGGGGTTCCTAGATTATATTTAGATTTTTTCGATTCGGGTAAAATTAGAATTTCTGTATTTTACATGAGACAGCATATTGAGTTGGTGCATATACTACAAAACACAGTAGAAAAGGGCATTGTATATTTTTTCTGACAGATTGTATTCAGAGCAATTTTGCTTTTATCGTTGGGGTGCCTAGGTAATTTTTAGATTTTTTTGATTCGCTTAAATATAGAACTTCTGTATTTTACATGAGAGAGCATATGGAGTTGGTGTATATACTCGAAAACAGAGTAGAATAGGGCATTGTATATTCGTTCTGACAGATTATATTCAGAGCAATTTTGCTTTTAACATTGGGGTGCCTAGATAATATTTATATTATTTTCGAATTTCTTAAATATAGAATTTCTGTATTTTACATGTGAGAGCATATGGATTTGGTGTATATACCCTAAAACAAAGTAGAATAGGGCATTGTATATTTTTTCTGACAGATTATATTCAGAGCAATTTTGCTTAAACATTGGGGTGCCTAGATAATATTTAGATTTATTTCGATTCGCTTAAATATAGAATTTCTGTATTTTACATGTGACTGCATATGAAGTTGGTGTATATACTTTAAAACAGAGTAGAATAGGACATTGTTTGTTTTATCTGACAGATTGTATTCAGAGCAATATTGTTTTTAACATTGGGGTTACTAGATAATATTTAGATAATTTTTGATTCACATAAAATTAGAATTTCTGTATTTTACATGAGAGAGCACACTGAGTTGGTGTATGTACTTCAAAAAAGAGTAGAATAAGGCGATGTATTTTTTTTTTCTAACAGACTATATTCAGAGCCATTTTGTTTTATCTTTGGGGCGTATAGATTTTATTTAGATTTTTTTCGATTTGTGTAAAATTTGAATTTCTGTATTTTACGTGAGTGAGCATATTGAGTTGGTGTATATACTACAAAACAGAGTAGAAAAGAACATTGTATATTTTTTCTGACAGATTTTATTCAGAGCAATTTTGTTTTTAACATTGGGTTGCCTAGATAATATTTAGATTTTTTTTGATTCATGTAAACTTAGAATTTCTGTATTTTACATGAGAGAGCATACTGAGATGGTGTATATACTCCGAAACAGAGTAGAATAAGGCATTGTATATTTTTTCTGACAGACTATATTCAGAGTCATTTTCTTTTAACTTTGGGGCGCCTAGATATTATTTAGATTATTTTGATTCACCTAAAATTAGAATTTCTGTATTTTACATGAGAGAGCATATTGAGTTGGTGTATATACTCCAAAACAGAGTAGAAAAGGGCATTGTATATTTTTTATGACAGATTATATTAGAGCAGTTTTGCTTTTAACATTGGGGTGCCTAGATAATATTTAGATTTTTTTCGATTCGGGTAGAATTAGAATTTCTGTATTTTACATGACAGAGCATAGTGAATTGGTGTTTATACATCAAAACAGAATAGAAGAGGGCATTGTATATTTTTTCTGACAGATTATATTCAGAGCAATTTTTCTTTTAACATTGCAGTACCTAGATAATATTAAGATTTTTGTGATTATGGTAGAATTAGAATTTCTATATTTTACATGAGAGAGCATATGGAGTTGGTGTACATATTTTGAAACAGAGTAGAATAGGGCATTGTATATTTTTTCTGACAGATTACATTCACAGCAATTTTGTTTTTAACATTGGGGTGCCTAGATAATATTTAGATTTTTTTGATTCACGTAAAATTAGAATTTCAGTATTTTACATGAGAGAGCGTACTCTGTTTGTGTATATACCCCAAAACAGAGAAGAATAAGGCATTCTATATTTGTTCTTACAGACTATATTTAGAACCATTTTCTTTTAGCTTTGGGGCGCCTACATCATATTTAGATTTTTTTCAATTCGCATAAAATTAGAATTTCGGTATTTTATAAGAGAGAGCATATTGAGTTGGTGTATATACTACAAAACAGAGTATAAAAGGGCATTGTATATTTTTTCTGACAGATTATATTCAGAGAAATTTTGCTTTTAACATTAGGGTGCCTAGATAATATTTAGATTTTTTTCGATTCTTTTAAATATATAATTTCTATATTTTACATGAGAGAGCATATGGAGTTGGTGTATATAGTCCAAAACAGAGTAGAAAAAAGCAGTGTATATTTTTTCTGACAGATTATATTCAGAGCAATTTTGTTTTTAAAATTGGGGTGCCTAGATAATATTTAGATTTTTTTCGATTCGCTTTAATATAGAATTTCTGTATTTTATATCAGATAGCATATGTATTTGGTTTATATACTCCAAAACAGAATAGAATAGGGCATTGTATAATTTTTTCTGATAGATTTTATTCAGAGCAATTTTGTTTTTAACATGGGGTGCCAGGATAATATTTAAATTTTTTCGATTCTGGTAAAGTTAGAATTTTTGTATTTTACATGAGAGAGCATATTGAGTTGGTGTATATAATGCAAAACAGAGTAGAAAAGTGCATTGTATATTTATTCTGACAAATTATATTCAGAGCAATTTTGCTTTTAACATTGGGGTGCCTAGATAATATTTATATTTTTTTCGATTCACGTAAATTTAGAATTTCGGTATTTTACATGAGAGAGCATATGGAGCTGGTGTATATACTGCAAAACAGAGTAGAATAGGGCATTGTTAATTTCTCTGACAGATTATATTCAGAGAAATTTTGTTTTTAACATTGGGGTGCCTACATAATATTTAGATTTTTTAGATTTGAAAAAAATTAGAATTTCTGTATTTTACATGATAGAGAATACTGAGTTTGTGTATATACTCCAAAACAAAGTAGAATAAGACATTGTATATTTTCTCTAACAGACTATATTCAGAGTCATTTTCTGTTAACTGTGGGGTGCCAAGATATTTTTCAGATTTTTTAGGATTCGCGTAAAATTAAAATTTCGGTATTTTACACGAGAGAGCATACTGAGTTGGTCTATATACTCCTAAACAGAGTAATATAAGGCATTGTATATTTTTTCTAACAGTCTATATTAAGAGCCATTTTCTATTAACTTTGGGGTGCCTAGATATTATTTAGATTTTTTTTGATTCTCATATAATTAGTATTTCCGTATTTTAAATGAAAGAGCATATTGAGTTGGTGTATATACTCCAAAACAGAGTAGAAAAAGGCATTGTATGCTTTTTATGACATATTATATTCAGAGCAATTTGGCTTTTAACACTGGGGTGCCTAGATAATATTTAGATTTTTTTCGAGTCGCTTAAATATAGAATTTCTGTGTTTTACATGAGAGAGCATATGGAGTTGGTGTATACTCCAAAACAGAGTAGAATCGGGCATTGTATATTTTTTCTGACAGATTATATTCAGAGCAATTTTGTTTTTAACATTGGGGTGCTTATATAATATTTAGATTTTTTTCGATTCGCTTAAATATAGAATTTCTGTATTTTACATGAGAGAGCATATGGAGTTGGTGTATATACGCCAAAACAGAGAGGAAGAGGGCATTGCATATTTTCTCTGACAGATTATATTCGGAAAAATTTTGTTGTTAACATTGGGTTGCCTATATAATATTTAGATTTTTTCAATTTGGGCAAAATTAGAATTTTTGTATTTTACATGATAGAGCATACTGAGTTGGTGTATATACTCCAAAACAAAGTAGAATAAAACATTGTATATTTTCTTTAACAGACTATATATACTCCAAAACAGAGTAATATATGGAATAGTATATTTTTAATAACAGTCTATATTAAGAGCCATATTCTATTAGCTTTGGAGCACCTAGATATTATTTAGATTTTTTTCGATTCGCGTATAATTAGAATTTACGTATTTTACATGAAAGAGCATATTGAGTTGGTGTATATACTCCAAACAGAGTAGAAAAGGGCATTGTATATTTTTTCTGACAGATTATTTTCAGAGCAATTTTGCTTTTAACATTGGGGTGCCTAGATAATATTTAGATTTGTTTCGATTCAATTAACTATAGAATTTCTGTATTTTACATGAGAGAGCAAATGGAGTTGGTGTATAGACTCCATAATAGAGTAGAATAGGGCATTGTATATTTTTTGTGACAGATTATATTCAGAGCAATTTTGCTATTAACATTGGGCTGCATAGATAATATTTAGATTAGTTTCAATTCGCTTAAATACAGAATTTCTGTATTTTACATGAGAGAGCATATGGAGTTGTTGTATATACGCCAAATCAGAGTAGAATAGGGCATTGTATATTTTCTCTGAAAGATTTTATTCAGAGCAATTTTGTTTGTAACATTGGGGTCCCTAGATAATATTTAGATTTTTTCGATTCGTGTAAAATTAGAATTTCGGTATTTTACTTGAGAGAGCATACTTATTTGGTGTATATACTCCAAAACAGAGTAGAATAGGGCGTTGTATATTTTTTGTAACAGACTATATTCAGAGACATTTTCTTTTAACTTTGAGGTACCTAGATATTATTTAGAATTTTCGATTCACGTAAAATTATAATTACAGTATTTAAAGTGAGAGAGCATATTGAGCTGGTGTATATACTCCAAAACAGAGTAGAAAAGGGAATTGTATATTTTTTCTGACAAATTATATTCAGAGCAATTTTGCTTTTAACATTGTGGTTCCTGGATAATATTTATAATATTTTGATTCACGTAAAATTAGAATTTCGGTATTTTACATGAGAGAGCGTACTGTGTTGGTGTATTTACACCAAAACAGAGTAGAATACGGCATTGTATATTTTTTCTGACAGATTATATTCAGAGCAATTTTGCTTTTAACATTGTAGTGCCTAGATAATATTTAGAGTTTTCTCTATTCGCTTAAATATGGAATTTCTATATTTTACATGAGAGAGCATATTGAGTTGGTGTATATATCCCAAAATAGAGTAGAATAAAGCATTGTATATTTTTTTCTGACAGATTATATTCAGAGCAATTTTGCTTTTAACTTCGGGGTGCCTAGATAATATTTAGATTTTTTTCGATTCACGTAAATTTAGAATTTCTCTATTTTACATGAGAGAGCATACTGAGTTGGTGAATATACACCAAAACAGAGTAGAATAGGGCATTGTATATTTTTTCTGACACATGATATTTAGAGCAATTTTGTTTTTAACATTGCGGTGCCTAGATACTTTAGATTTTTTCGATTCGGGTGAAATTGAATTTTTGTATTTTACATGAGAGAGCATACTGAGTTTGTGTATATACTCCAAAACAGAGTAGAATAAGGCATTGTATATTTTTTCTAACAGACTATATTCAGAGCCATTTTCTTTTAACTTTGGGGTGCGTAGATATTATTTAGATTTTTTTCGATTCGCGTAAATTAGAATTTCGGTATTTTACATGAGAGAGCATACTGAGTTGGTGTATATACTCCAAAACAGAGTAGAAAAGGGCATTGTATATTTTTTCTGACAGATTATATTCAGAGCAATTTTGCTTTCAATATTGGATTGCCTAGATAATATTTAGATTTTTCTCTATTCGCTTAAATATAGAATTTCTGTTTTTAACCTGAGAGAGCATATGGAGTTGGTGTGTATACTCCAAAACAGAGTAGAATAGGGCATTGTATATTTTTTCTGACAGATTATATTCAGAGCAATTTTACTTTTACCTTTGGGGTGCCTAGATAATATTTAGATTTTTTTAGATCCACGTAAATTTGGAATTTCTCTTTTTTACATGAGAGAGCATAGTGAGTAAGTTTATATACACCAAAAGAAGTAGAATAGGGCATTGTATATTTTTTCTGACAGATTATATTCAGAGCAATTTTGTTTTTAACATTGGGGTGCCTAGATAATATTTAGATATTTTCGATTACGGTAATATTAGAATTTCGGTATTTTACATAAGAGACCATACTGAGTTCGTGTATATACTTTAAAACAGAGAAGAATAAGGCATTGTATATCTTTTCTAACAGACTATATTCAGAGCCATTTTCTTTTAACTTTTGGGCGCCTAGATATTATTTAGATTTTTTTCGGTTCACGTAAATTTCGAATTTCTTTATTTTACGTGAGAGAGCATATTGAGGTGGTGTATATACTACAAAAGAGAGTAGAAAAGGGCATTTTATATTTTTTCTGTCAGATTATATTCAGAGCAATATTGCTTTTAACATTGGGTTGCCTAGATAATATTAATATTTTTTCGATTCGGGTACAATTAGAATTTCGGTATTTTACATGAGAGGGCATATTGAGTTGGTGTATATACTGCAAAACAGAGTAGAATAGGGCATTGTATATTTTGTCAGATTATATTCAGAGTAATTTTGTTTTTAACATTGGGGTGCCTAGATAATATTTAGATGTTTTCGATTCGGGTAAAATTAGAATTTTGGTATTTTACATGAGAGAGCATACTGAGTTGTTGTATATACTCCAAAACAGAGTAGAATAAGGCATTGTATATTTTTTCTAACATACTATATTCAGAGCCGTTTTCTTTTAACTTTGGGGCACCTAGATATTATTTAGATTTTTCTCGATTCGCGTAAAATTAGAATTTTGGTATTTTAAAAGACAGAGCATATTGATTTGGTGTATATACTCCAAAACAAAGTGGAAAAGGGAATGTTATATTTTTTCTGACAGATTATATTCGGAGCAATTTCGCTTTCAACATTGGATTGCCTAGATAATATTTAGATTTTTCTCCATTCGCTTAAATATAGAATATCTGTTTTTTACATGAGAGAGCATATGAAGTTGCTGTATATACTCCAAAACAGAGTAGAATAGGTCATTGTAAATTTTTTCTGACAGATTATATTCAGAGCAGTTTTGTTTTTAACATTGGGGTGCCTTGATAATATTTATATTTTTTCGATTCAGGTAAAATTATTTTTGTATTTTGCATGAAAGGGCATATTGAGTTGGTGTATACACTACAAAACAGAGTAGAAAAGGGCATTGTATATTTTCTCTGACAGATTATTCGCAGAACAATATTGTTTTCAACATTGGGGAGCCCAGATAATATTTAGATTTTTTTTGATTCGCTTAAATATAGAATTTTTGTATTTTACGTGAGAGAGCATATGGAGTTGGTGTATATACGCAAAAACCGATTAGAATAGGGCATTGTATATTTTTTCTGACAGATTATATTCAGAGCAATTTTGTTTTTAACATTGGGGTGCCTAGATTATTTTTAGATTTTTTTCGATTCGCTAAATACAGATTTTCTCTATTTTACATGAGTGAGCATATGAAGTTGGTTTACATACTCCAAAACAGAGTAGAATAGGTCATTGTATCTTTTTTCTGACAGATTATATTCAGAGCAATTTTGTTTTCAACATTGGGGTGCCTAGATAATATTTAGATTTTTTCGATTATGGTAATATTATAATTTCAGTATTTTACATAAGAGACCATACTGAGTTGGTGTATATACTTTAAAACAGAGAAGAATAAGGCATTGTATATTTTTTCTAACAGAATATATTCAGAACCATTATCTTTTAACTTTTGGGCGCCTAGATATTATTTAGATTTTTTTCAATTCACGTAATTCCAAATTTCTGTATTTTACGTGAGAGAGCATATTGAGGTCTTGTATATACTACAAAAAGAGTAGAAAAGGGCATTTTATATTTTTTCTGTCAGATTATATTCAGAGCAATATTGCTTTTAACATTGGATTGCCTAGATAATATTTAGATTTTTTCAATTCGAGTAAAATTAGAATTTCTCTATTTTACATTTGAGAGCATATTGAGTTGGTGTATATACTCCAAAACAGAGTAGAACAGGGCATTGTATATTTTTTCTGAAAGATTATATTAAGATCAATTTTGTTTTTAATATTGGGGTGCCTAGATAATATTTAGATTTTTTCGATTCGGGTAAAAATAGAATTTCTGTATGTTACAAGAGAGAGCATACTGAGTTGGTGTATATACTCCAAAACGGAGTAGAATAAAGCATTGTATATTTTCTATGACAGACTATATTCATAGCCATATTCTTTTAACTTTGGTGCGCCTAGATATTATTGAGATTTTTTTCGATTCGCGTAAAATTTGATTTTCGGTATTTTATATGAGAGAGCATATAGAGTTGGTGTATATACTACAAAACAGAGTAGAATAGGACATTCTATATTTTTTCCGACAGATTATATTCAAAGCAATTTTGTTTTTCACATAGGGGTGCCTAGATTATATTTAGATTTTTTCGTTTCTGGTAAAATTAGAATTTCTGTATTTTACCTGAGAGAGCATATTGAGTTGATGTATGTACTACAAAACAGAGTAGAAAATGGCATTGTATATTTTTTCTGACAGATTATATTCAGAGCAAATTTGCTTTTAACATTGGGGTGCCTATATAATTAGATTTTTTTCGATTTGCTTAAATATAGAATTTTTGTATTTTACATGAGAGAGCATACTTAACTGGTGTACATACACCAAAACAAAGTAGAATAAGGCATTGTATATTTTTTCTAACAGACTATATTCAGACCCATTTTCTTTTAACTTTGGGGCGCCTTGATATTATTCAGATTTTTTTCGATTCGCGTAAAATTAGAATTTCAATATTTTACATGAGAGAGCATATTGAGTTGGTGTATATACTCCAAAACAGAGTAGAAAAGAACATTGTATATTTTATCTGACAGATTATATTCAGAGAAATTTTGTTTTTAACGTTGGGGTGCCTAGATAATATTTACATTTTTTTCGGTTCTCTTAAATATATAATTTCTATATTTTACATGAGAGAGCGTATGGATTTGGTGTATATACTCTAAAACAGAGTAGAAAAGAGCATTGTATATTTTTTCTGAAAGATTATATTTAGAGAATTTTGCTTTTAACATTGGGGTGCCTAGATAATATTTAAATTTTTTTTCGATTCGCTTTAATTGAGAATTTCTGTATTTTACATTTGAGACCATATGTAGTTTGTGTATATACTCCAACACAGAGTAGAATAGGGCATTGTATATTTTTTCTGAGAGAATATATTCAGAGAAATTTTGTTTTTAACATCGGGGTGCCTAGATAATATTTAGATATTTTTCGATTCAGAAAAAATTAGAATTTCAGTATTTTCCATGAGGGAGCAAACTGAGTTGGTGTATATACTCCAAAACAGAGCAGAATAAAGCATTGTATATTTTCTCTAAAAGACTATATTCAGAGCCATTTTCTTTTAACTTTGGGGCGCCTAGATATTATTTAGATTTTTTTTGATTCACATAAAATCAGAATTTCGGTATTTTACATGATAGAGCATATTAACTTGGTGTATATACTACAAAACAGAGTCGAAAAAGGCATTATATATTTTTTCTGACAGATTATATTCAGAGCAATTTTGCTTTTAACATTGGGGTGCCTAGATAATCTTTAGATTTTTTTTCATTCGTTTAAATACAGAATTTTTGTATTTTACATGAGAGAGCATATGGAGTTGGTGTATATACTCCAAAAATGTGTAGAATAGGGCATTGTATATTTTTTCTGACAGATTATATTCAGAGCAATTTTGCTTTTAACATTGGGGTGCCTTGATAATATTTAGATTTCTTTCAATTCGCTTAAATATAGAATTTCTGTATTTTACATGAGAGAGCATATGGAGTTGGTGTATATACTCCAAAACAGAGTAGAATAGGGCATTCTATATTTTCTCTGACAGATTATATTCAACGCAATTTTGTTTTTCACATAGGGGTGCCTAGATTATATTTAGATTTTTTCGATTCAGGTAAAATTCGAATTTCTGTATTTTACATGAGAGAGCATATTGAGTTGATGTATATACTGCAAAACAGAGTAGAAAATGGCATTGTATATTTTTTCTGACAGACTATATTCAGAGCAATTTTGCTTTTAACATTAGAGTGCCTAGTTAATATTTAGATTTTTTTCGATTAACTTAAATATAGAATTTTTGTATTTTACATGAGAGAGCATACTGAACTGGTGTATATACTCCAAAACAGAGTAGAATAAGGCATTGTATATTTTTTCTAACAGACTATATTCAGACCCATTTTCTTTTAACTTAGGGTCGCCTTGATATTATTCAGATTTTTTTCGATTCACATAAAATTAGAATTTCGGTATTTTACATGAGAGAGCATATTGATTTGGTGTATATACTCTAAAACAGAGTAGAAAAGGGCATTGTATATTTTTTCTGACAGATTATATTCAGAGTAATTTTGCTTTTAACATTTGTGTGCCTAGATTATATTTGGATTTCATTCGATTCGTTTAAATATAGAATTTCTGTATTTTACATGAGAGAGAATATTGAGTTCGTTTATATAGTCCAAAAGAGAGTAGAATACGGGATTGTATATTTTTTTGACAGATTATATTCAGAGCAATTTTGTTTTTAACATTGGGATGCCTAGATAATATTTAGATTTTTTTCGATTTGCTTAAATATAGAATTTTTGCATTTTACCTGAGAGAGCGTATGGAGTTGATGTATATACTCCAAAACAAAGTACAATACGGGATTGTATCTTTTTTCTGACAGAATATATTCAGAGCTATTTTGTTTTTAACATTGGGGTGCCTAGATAATATTTAAATTTTTTTCAATTCACTTAAATATAGAATTTCTGTATTTTAAATGAGAGAGCATATGGAGTTGGTGTATATACTCCAAAACAGTGTAGAAACCCACATTGTATATTTTTTCTGACAGATTATATTCAGAGCAATTTTGCTTTTATTATTGGGGTGCCCAGATAATATTTAGTTATTTTTCGATTCATCTAAAATTACAATTTCTGTATTTTACATGAGAGAGCAAACTGAGTTGGTGTATATACTCCAAAACAGAGTAGAAAAGGGAATTGTGTATTTTTTGTGACAGATTATATTCAGAGAAATTTTGCTTTTAACATTGGCGTGCCTAGATAATATTTAGATTTTTTTCGATTCACGTAAATTTAGAATTTCGGTATTTTACATGAGAGCGCATATCGATTTGGTGTATATACTACAAAACAGAGTAGAATAAAGAATTGTATATTTTTTGACAGATTATTTTCAGAGCAATTTTGCTTTCAATATTGGGGTGCCTAGATAATATTTAGATTTTTTTCGATTTGCTTAAATATAGAATTTCTGTGTTTTACATGAGAGAGTATATGCAGTTGGTATATATACTCCAAAACAGAGTAGAATAGGGCATTGTATATTTTTTCTGACATTATATTCAGAGCAATTTGGATTTTAACATTGGGGTGCGTAGATAATATTTAGATTTTTTCGCTTCGTGTAAGATTAGAATTTCGATATTTTACATGAGAGAGTATACTGAGTTAGTATATATACTGAAAAACAGAGTAGAATAGGGTATTGTAAACTTTTTCTGACAGTTTATATTCTGAGCAATTTTTTTTTAACATTGGGGTGCCTAGATAATATTTAGATTTTTTCGATTTGGGTAAAATTAGAATTTCTCTATTTTACACGAGAGAGCATACTTAGTTGGTGTATATAGTACAAAACATAGTAGAATAAGGCATTGTATATTTTTTCTAACAGACTATATTCAGAGACATTTTCTTTTAAGTTTGGGGTGCCTAGATATTATTTAGATATTTTTGGATTCGCTTAAATAAAAAATTTCTGTATTTTACATGAGAGAGCTATGGAGTTTGTGTATATAATCCAAAACAGAGTAGAAAAGGGCATTCTATATTTTTTCTGACTGATTATATTCAGAGAAATTTTGCTTTTAACATTGGGGTGCCTAGATAATATTTAGATTTTTTTCGATTCGCTTAAATATAGAATTTTTGTATTTTACATGAGAGAGCAGGTTGAGTTGGTGTATATACTGAAAAACAGAGTAGAATAGTTCATTGTATATTTTTTCTGACACTTTATATTCCGAGAAATTTTGTTATTAACATAGGGGTGCCTAAATAATATTTAGATTTTTTCGATTTGGGTAAAATTAGAATTTCTGTATTTTACACGAGAGCACATATTGGTTTGGTTTATATACTGCAAAACAGAGTAGTAAAGGGCATTGCATATTTTCTCTGACAGATTATATTCAGAGCAATTTTGCTTTTAACATTTGGGTGCCTAGATTATATTTAGATATTTTAGATTCGCTTAAATATAGAATTTCTCTGTTTTACATGAGAGAGCATATGCAGTTGGTGTATATACTCCAAAACAGAGTAGAATAGGGCATTGTATATTTTTTCTAACAGATAATATTCAGAGCAATTTTGATTTTAACATTCGGCTTCCTAGATAATATTTAGATATTTTCGATTCTGGTAAAATTAGAATTTCTGTATTTTACATGAGAGAGCATACTGAAATGGTGTATTTACTCCAAAACAGAGTAGAATAAGGCATTGTATATTTTTTCTAACAGACTATACTCAGAGGCATTTTCTTTTAACTTTGGAGCGTCTAGATATTATTTAGATTTTTTTCGATTCGTGTAAAATTAGAATTTGGGTATTTTACATGAGAGAGCATATTGAGTTGGTATATATACTCCAATAGAGAGTAGAAATGGGCATTGTATATTTTTTCTGACAGATTATAATCAGAGCAATTTTGCTTTTAACATTGGGGTGCCTAGATAATATTTAGATTTTTTCGATTCGGGTAAAATTAGAATTTTTGTATTTCACACAAGAGATCATATTGAGTTGGTGTATATAGTACAGAACAGAGTAGAAAAGGGCATTGTATATTTTTTCTGACAGATTATATTCACAGCAACTTTGATTTTAACATTGGGGTGCCTAGATAGTATTTAGATTTTTTTCGATTCACGTAAAATTCGAATTTCGGTATTTTACATGAGATAGCATACTGAGTTGGTGTATTTACTCCAAAACACAGTAGAATAAGGTATTGTATACTTTTTCTGAGAGATTACATTCAGAGCAATTGTTTTTTACATTGGGGTGCCCAGATAATATTTAGATTTTTTTGATTCGGGTAAAAATATAATTTCTGTATTTTACATGAGAGAGCATACTGAGTTGGTGTATATACTCCAAAACAAAGTGGAATAAGTCATTGTATATTGTTTCTGACAGTTTATATTCAAAGCAATTTTGCTTTTAACATTGTGGTGCCTAGATAATATTTAGTTTATTTTCAATTCACGTAAATCTAGAATTTCGGTATTTTACATGAGAGAGCATATTGTGTTGGTGTATATACTACAAATCCGAGTAGAATAAAACATTGTATAATTTGTCTAACAGACTATATTCAGAGCCATTTTCTTTTAACTTTGGCGTGCCTAGATATTATTTAGATTTTTTTCGATTCACGTAAAATTAGAATTTTGGTATTTTACATGAGAGAGCATATTGATTTGGTGTGTATACTCCAAAACAGAGTAGAAGAGGCCATTCTATATTTTTTCTGACTGATTATATTCAGAGCAATTTTGTTTTTAACATTGAGGTGTCTAGATAATATTTAGATTTTTTTCGATTTGCTTAAATATAGAATTTCTGTATTTTACAGAAGAGAGCAGGTAGAGTTGGTGTATGTACTCAAAAACAGAGTGGAAAAAAGCATTGTAAATTTGTTCTGACAGTTTATATTCAGAGCAATTTTGTTTTTAACATTGGGGTGCCTAGATAATATTTAGATTTTTTCGATTCGGGTAAAATTAGAATTTCTGTATTTTACACGAGAGAGCATACTGAGTCGGTGTATATACACAAAAACATAGTTGAATAAGGCATTGTATATTTTTACTAACAGACTATATTCTGAAATATTTTCTTTTAAGTTTGGAGTGCATAGATATTATTTAGATTTTTTTGATTCGCTTAAATATAAAATTTCTGTATTTTACATGAGAGAGCATATGGAGTTGGTGTATATACTCAAAAACAGAGTAGAATAGAGCATTGTATATTTTGTATGACAGATTATGTTCAGAGAAATTTTGTTTTTAACATTGGGGTGCCTAGATAATATTTACATTTTTTTCGATTCGCTTAAATACAGAATTTCTGTATTTTACATCAGAGAGAATAGTGAGTTGGTGTATAGACTCCAAAACAAAGTAGAATAAAACATTTTATATTTTTTCTAACAGACTATATTCAGAGGCATTTTCGTTTAACTTTGGGGCGCCTAGATATTATTTAGGTTTTTTTTCAATTCACGTGAAATTATAATTTCCATATTTTCCACGAGAGAGCATATTGAGTTGATGTATATACACCAAAACAGAGTAGAAAAGGCCATTGTATATTTTTTCTGACAGATGATATTCAGAGAAATTTTGCTTATACATTGGGGTGCCTAGATAATATTTAAATTTTTTTCAACTCACGTAAAATTAGAATTTCTCTATTTCACAAGAGAGAGCATACTGAGTTGGTGTATATACTCCTAAAAAGAGTAGAGTAGGGCATTGTATATTTTTTGTGACAGATTATATTCAGAGCAATTTTTTTTTTAAATTGGGGTGCCTAGATAATATTTAGATTTTTTTCGATTCACGTAAAATTAGAATTTCTGTATTTTACATGGGAGAGGATACTGAGTTTGTGTATATACTCCAATACAGAGTAGAATAAGGCAATGTATATTTTTTCTAACAGAATATATTCAGAGCCATTTTTTTTTAACTTTGGGGCGCCTAGATATTATTTAGATTTTTTTCGATTCGCGTAAAATTAGAATTTTGGTATTTTATATTAGAGAGCATATTGAGTTGGTGTATATACTCCAAAACAGAGTAGAAAAGGGCATTGTATATTTTTTCTGACAGACTATATTCAGAGCAAATTTGATTTTAACATTGGGGTGCCTAGATAATATTTAGATTTTTTTTATTCACGTAAAATTAGAATTTCGGTATTTTACATGAGAGAGCATACTGAGTTGGTGTATATACTCCAAAACAGAGTAGAATAGGGCATTGTATATTTTTTCTAACAGACTATATTCAGAGCCATTTTATTTTAACTTTGTGGCACCTATATATTTTTTAGATTTTTTTCGATTCACGTAAAATTAGAATTTCAGTATTTTACATGAGAGTGGATATTGAGTTGGAGTATATAAGCCAAAACAGATTGGAAAAGGGCATTGTATATTTTTTCTGAGAGATTATATTCAGAGCAATTTTCCTTTTAACATTGTGGTGCCTTGATTGTATTTAGATTTTTTCTATTCGCTTAAATATAGAATTTTGGTATTTTACATGAGAGAGCATATGGGGTTCGTGTATATACTCCTAAACAGAGTAGAACAGGGTATTGTTTATTTTTTCTGACAGACTATATTCAGAGCAATTTTGCTTTAAACATTGGGGTGCCTAGATAATATTTATATTTTTTTCGATTCGCTTAAATATAGAATTTTTGTATTTTACATGAGAGAGCATACTGAACTGGTGTATATACTCCAAAACAGAGTAGAATAAGGCATTGTATATTTTTTCTAACAGACTATATTCAGACCCATTTTCTTTTATCTTTGGGGCGCCTTGATATTATTCAGATTTTTTTCTATTCACGTAAAATTAATATTTCGGTATTTTACATGAGAGAGCATATTGAGTTGGTGTACATACTCCAAAACAGAGTAGAATAGGGCATCGTATATTTTTTCTGACTCATTATATTCAGAGCATTTTTGTTTTTAACATTGGGGTGCCTAGATAATATGTAGATTTTTTCAATTCTGGTAATATTAAATTTCTATATTTTACATGAAAGTGCATACGGAGTTGTATTTACTCCAAAACAGAATAGAATAAAGCATTGTATATTTTCTCTAAAAGACTATTTTTGTATTTTACATAACAGAGCATATGGAGTTGGTGTATATATTACAAAATAGAGTAGAATAGGGCATTGTATATTTTTCCTGGCAGATTTTATTCAGAGCAATTTTGCTTTCAACAATAGGGTGCCTAGATAATATATAGATTTTTTTCTATTAGCTTAAATTTAGAATTTCTGTATTTTATATGAGAGAGCATATGGAGTTGTTTTATATACCCCAAAACAGAGTAGAATAGGGCATTGTATATTTTTTCTGACTGATTATATTCAGAGCAATTTTGTTTTTATCATTGGGGTGCCTAGATATTATTTAGATTTTTTTCGATTCGCATAAAATAAGAATTTTGGTATTTTACATGAGAGAGCATATTGAGTTGGTGTATACACTCCAAAACAGATTAGACAAGGACATTGTACATTTTGTCAGTCAGATTATATTCAGAGAAATTTTGCTTTAAACATTGAAGTGCCTAGATAATATTTAGATTTTTTTCGATTCACGTAAAATTAGGATTTCAGTATTTTACATGAGAGAGCATACTGAGTTGGTGTATATACTCCAAAACAGAGTAGAAGAGGGCATTGTATATTTTTTCTGACAGATTATATTCACAGCAATTTTGTTTTAAACATTGGGGTGCCTACATAATATTTAGATTTTTTCGATTTGGGTAAAATTAGAATTTCTGTGTTTTACATGAGAGAGCATATTGAATTGGTGTATATACTCCAAAACAGAGTAGAAAAGGGCATTGTATATTTTTTCTAACACATTATATGAAGAGCAATTTTGCTTATAACCTTCGGGTGCCTAGATAATATTTAGATTTTTGTCGATTCACGTAGAATTAGAATTTCGGAATTTTACAGGAGAGAGCGTACTGAGTTGGTGTATATACTCCAAAACAGAGTAGAATAAGGCATTGTATATGTTTTCTTACAGTTTATATTCAGAGCAATGTTGTTTTTAACAAATTGGGGTTCCTAGATTTAGATTTTTTAGATTCGGATAAAATTAGAATTTCGGTATTTTACATGAGAGAGCACACTGAGTTGGTGTATATACTCCAAAAGAGAGTAGAATAAGGCATTGTATATTTTTTTCTAACCGACTATATTCAGAGCCATTTTTTTTAACTTTGGGGTGGCTAGATATTATTTAGGTTTGTTTCCATTTGCGTAAAATTAGCATTTCGGTATTTTACATGAGAGAGCATATGGAGTTGGTGTATATACTCCAAAACAGAGTAGAATAGGGCATTATATATTTCTTCTGACTGATTATATTCAGAGTAATTTTGCTTTTAACATTTGGGTGCCTAGATAATATTTAGATATTTTTCGATTCGCTTAAATATAGAATTTCAGTATTTTACATGAGAGACCATATGGAGTTGGTGTATGTACTCCAAAACATAGTAGAATAGGGCATTGTATATTTTTTCTGACAGATTATATTCAGAGCAAGTTTGTTTTTAACATTGGGGTGCCTAGATAATATTGAAATTATTTTGAATCGGGTAAAATTCGTATTTTGGTATTCTAAATGAAAGAGCATACTGATTTGGTGTATATACTCCAAAACAGAGTAGAATAAAGCATTGTATATTTTTTCTAACAGAATATATTTAGTGCCATTTTATTTTAACTTTGGGGCGCCTAGATATTATTTAGAATTTTTTCGATTAGCATAAAATTAGAATTTCGGTATTTTACATGAGAGAGCATATTGAGTTGTTGTATATACTCCAAAACAGAGTAGAATAGGGCATTGTATATTTTCTCAGACACATTATATTCAGAGAAATTTGGTTTTTAACATTGGGGTGCCTAAATAATATTTAGATTTGTTTCGATTCGCTTAAATATAGAATTTCTGTATTTTCCATGAGAGAGCATATGGAGTTGGTTTATATGCTCCAAAAAGAGTAGAATAGGGCATTGTATATTTTTTCTGACAGATCATTTCAGAGCAATTTTGTTTTTAACATTGCGGTGCCTAGATAATATTTAGATTTTTTCGATTCAGGTAAAATTAGAATTTCTGTATTTTACATGAGAGAGCATACTGAGTTGGTGTATACACTTCAAAACAGAGTAGAATAAGACATTGTATATTTTCTCTAACACACTATATTCAGAGTCACTTTCTTTTAACTTTCGGGCGCCTAGATATTATTTAGAATTTTTTGATTTGTGTAAAACCAGAATTTCTGTATTTTACATAAGATAGCATATTACCTTGGTGTATATACTACAAAACAGAGTCGTAAAAGGCATTGTATATTTCTTCTGACAGATTATATTCAGAGCAATTTTTCTTTTAATATTGGGGTGCCTAGATAATTTTAGATTTTTTTCGATTCGATTAAATATAGAATTGCTGTATTTTACATGAGAGAGCATATGGAGTTGGTGTATATACTCCAAAACAGAGTAGAATAGGGCATTCTATATTTTTTCTGACAGATTATCTTCAACGCAATTTTGTTTTTTACATAGGGGTGCCTAGATTATATTTAGATTTTTTCGATTCAGGTAAGATTACAATTTCTGTATTTTACATGAGAGAGCATATTGAGTTGATGTATATACTCCAAAACAGAGTAGAATAGGGTATTATATATTGTTTCTGACAGATTACCTTCAAAGCAATTTTGTTTTTAACATTGGGGTGCCAGATAATGTTTAGATTTTTTCGATTTGGGTAAAATTATAATTTCTGCATTTTACATATGAGCATACTGAGTTGGTGTATATACTCCAAAACAGAGTAGAACAAGGCATTGTATACTTTCTTTGAAAGACTAGATTCAGATCCATTTTCTTGTAACTTTTTTGCCCCTAGACATTATTTAGATTTTTTTTGTATCTCTTAAATATATAATTTTTATATTTTACATGAGAGAGCATATGGATTTGGTGTATATACTCCAAAACAGAGTAAAAAGAGCATTGTATATTTTTTCTGACAGATTATATTCAGAGCAATTTTGCTTTTAACATTGGGGTGCCTAGATAATATTTAGATTTTTTTCGATTCGCTTTAATAGAGAATTTCTGTATTTTACATGAGAGAGCATAAGGAGTTGGTGTATATACTCCAAAACAGAGTAGAATAAGGCATTGTATATTTTTTCTAACACATTATATTCAGAGCCATTTTCTTTTAACTTTGGGGTGCCTAGATATTATTTAGATTGTTTTCGATTCGCTTAAATATAGAATTTCTGTATTTTACATGAGAGAGCATATGGAGTTGGTGTATATACTACAAAACAGAGTAGAAAAGGGCATTGTATTTTTTTCTGACAGATTATATTCATAGCAATTTTGCTTTTAACATTGGGTTGCCTAGATAATATATCGATTTTTTTCGATTAGCTTAAATATAGTATTCCTGTATTTTACATGCGACAGCATACGGAGTTGGTGTATATACACCAAAACAGAGTAGAATAAGGCATTGTATATTTTTTCTAACAGACTATATTCCGAGCCATTTTTCTTTAACTTTCCGGCGCCTAGATATTATTTAGATTTATTTCGATTCCCGTAAATTTAGAATTTCGGTATTTTACATGAGAGAGCGTATTTAGTTGGAGTATATACTCCAAAACAGAGTAGAAAATCGCATTATATATTTTTTCTGACAGATTTTCTTCGGAGCAATTTTGCTTTTAACATTGGGGTGCCTAGATAATATTTAGATTTTTTTTTTATTTGCTTTAATATTGAATTACTGTATTTTACATTAGAGAGCATATGGAGTTCGTGTATATTCTCCAAAACAGAGTAGAAAAGGGCATTGTATTTTTTTGTGACAGATTATATTCAGAGCAATTTTGCTTGTAGTATTACGACGCCTAGATAATATTTATATTTTTTCTGATTCGCTTAAATATAGAATTTCGGTATTTTACATGAGAGAGCACACTGAGTTGGTGTATATACTCCAAAACAGAGTAGAATAAGGCATTGTATATTTTTTTAACAGACTATATTCAGAGCCCTTTTCTTTTAACTTTAGGGCTCCTAGATATTATTTAGATTTTTTTCGATAGACGTAAATTAGAATGTCGGTATTTTACATGAGAGAGCATATTGAGTTGGTATATATACTCCAAAACAGAGTAGAAAAGTGCATTGTATATTTATTCTGACAGAATATATTCAGAGCAGTTTCTTTTTAACATTAAGGTGCCTAGATAATATTTAGATTTTTTTTCGATTCGCTTAAATATAGAATTTCTGTATTTTAAATGAGACAGCGTATGGAGTTGGTTTATGTACTCCAAAACAGAGTAGAATAGGGCATTGTATATTTTTTCTGACTGATAATATTCAGAGAAAATTTGTTTTTAACATTGCGGTGCCTAGATTATATTTAGATTTTTTCGATTGGGGTAAAATTAGAATTTCTGTATTTTACATGACAGAGCATACTGAGTTGGTGTATATTCTCCAAAACAGAGTAGAATAAGGCATTGTATATTTTTGTAACAGCCTATATTCACAGCCATTTTCTTTTAACATGGCGCGCCAAGATATTATTTAGATTTTTTCGATTCGCGTAAAATTTGATTTTCTGTATTTTATATAAGAGAGCATATAGAGTTGGTGTGAATACTCCACAACAAAGTAGCAAAGGGCATTGTATATTTTTTCTGACAGATTATATTCATAGCAATTTTGTTTTTACCATTGGGGTGCCTAGATAATATTTAGATTTTTTTTGATTCGGGTAAAATTAGAATTTCTGTATTTTACATGAGAGAGCATATGGAGTTGGTGTATATACTCCAAAACAGAGTAGAATAGTGCATTGTATATTTTTTTGACAGATTATATTCAGAGCAATTTTGCTTTTAACATTGGGGTGCCTAGATAATATTTAGATTTCTTTTGATTCGATTAAATATAGAATTTCTGTATTTTACATAAGAGAGCATATGGAGTTGGTGAATATACTCCAAAAAAGAGTAGAATAGGGCATTGTATTTTTTTATGAAAGATTATATTAAGAGAAATTTTGTTTTTGACATTGGGGTACCTTGATAATATTTATATATTTTCGATACGGGTAAAATTAGAATTTCTGTATTTTACATGAGAGAGTATACTGAGTTGGTGTATATACTCCAAAACAGTGTAGAATAAGGGATTGTATATTTTCTCTAACAGAGTATATTCAGAGCCATTTTCTTTTAAATTTGGGGCACCTAGATATTATTTAGACTTTTTCGATTCGCGTAAAATTAGAATTTCTGTATTTTACCTGAGAGAGCATATTGAGTTGGTGTATATACACCAAAACAGAGTAGAAAAAAGCATTGTATATTTTTTCTGACAGATTATATTCACAGCAATTTTGCTTTTAACATGAGGGACCCTAGATAATATTTAGATTTTTTTCGATTCGCTTAAATATAGAATTTCTGTATTTTACATGAGAGAGCATACGGAGTTGGTGTATATACACCAAAACAAAGTAGAATAAGGCATTGTATATTTTTCCTAACAGACTATATTCTGAGCCATTTTCCTTTAACTTTCGGGTGCCTAGATATTATTTAGATTTTTTTCGATTCCTGTAAAATTAGAATTTCGGTATTTTACATGAGAAAACATATTTAGTTGGTATATATACTCCAAAACAGAGTAGGAAAGCGCAGTATATATTTTTTCTGACAGATTTTCTTCGGAGCAATTTTGCTTTTAACAATTGGGTGCCTAGATAATATTTAGATTTTTTTCGATGTGCTTTAATATAGAATTACTGTATTTTACATTAGAGAGCATATGGAGTTCGTGTATATTCTTCAAAACAGCGTAAAGAAGGGCATTGTATATTTTTTCTGACAGATTATATTCAGAGCAATTTTGCTTGTAATATTACGACGCTTAGATAATATTTACATTTTTTTCGATTCGCTTAAATATAGAATTTCGGTATTTTACATGAGAGAGCATACTGAGTTGGTGTATATACTCCAAAACAGAGTAGAATAAGGCATTGTATATTTTTTTAACAGACTATATTCAGAGCCCTTTTCTTTTAACTTTAGGGCTCCTAGATATTATTTAGATTTTTTTCGATAGACGTAAATTAGAATGTCGGTATTTTACATGAGAGAGCATCTTGAGTTGGTATATATACTCCAAAACAGAGTAGAATAGGGCATTGTATATTTTTTATGACTGACTATATTCAGAGCATTTTTTTTTTAACATTGGGGTGTCTAGATTATATTTAGATCTTTTCGATTCTGTTAAAATTGGAATTTCTGTATTTTACTTAAGAGTGCATATGGAATTGGTGTATATATTACAAAATAGAGTAGAATAGGTCATTGTGTATTTTTTCTGACAGATTATATTCAGAGCAGTTTAGCTTTCAACATTAGGGTGCCTAGATAATATTTAGATTTTTTTCGATTCGCTTAAATATAGAATTTCTGTATTTTATATGAGAGAGCATATGGAGTTGTTTTATATACCCCAAAACAGAGTAGAATAGGGCATTGTATATTTTTTCCTGACAGATTATATTCAGAGAAATTTTGTTTCTATCATTGGGGTGCCTAGATATAATTTAGATTTTTTTCTATTTGCATAAAATAAGAATTTCGGTATTTTATATGAGAGAGCATATTGAGTTGGTGTGTACACTCCTAAACAGAGTACACAAGAACATTGTATATTTTGTCAGACAGATTATATTCAGAGCAATTTTGCTTTAAACATTGGGGTGCCTAGATATTATTTAGATTTTTTTGATTCACTTAAATTTAGAATTTCGGTATTTTACATGAGAGAGCACACTGAGTTGGTGTATATACTCCAAAACAGAGTAGAAAAGGGCATTGTATATTTTTTCTGAGAGTTTATTTTCAGATCAATTTTGTTTTTAACATTGGGGTGCCTTGATAATGTTTAGATTTTTTCAATTCGGGTAAAATTAGAATTTCTGTATTTTACACGAGAGAGCATACTGAGTTGGTGTATATACTCCAAAACATATTAGAATAAGGCATTTTATATTTTTTATAACATACTATATTCAGAGCCATTTTCTTTTAACTTTTGGGTGCCTAGATAATATTTAGATTTTATTCGATTCGCATAAATATAGAATTTCTGTATTTTATATGAGAGAGCATATGGAGTTGGTGTATATACTCCAAAAAAGAGTAGAATAGGGCATTGTATATTTTCTCTGACAGATTATATTCAGAGCAATTTTGTTTTTCTCATTACGGTGCCTAGATAATATTTAGATTTTTTCGATTTCGGTAGAATTAGAATTTCTGTATTTTACATGAGAGGGTATATTGAGTTCTTGTATATACTACAAAACAGAGAAGTAAAGGGCATTGTATATTTTATTTGACAGATTATATTAGGAGGAGTTTTGCTTTTCACATTGGGGTGCCTAGATACTATCTAGAATTTTTTCGATTCGGTTAAATATACAATTTCTGTATTTTACATGAGAGAGCATAGGGAGTTTGTGTATGTACTTTAAAACAGAGTAGAATAGGGCATTGTATATTTTTTCTGACACATTATATTTAGAGCAATTTTGTTTTTAACATTGGTGTGCCTAGATAATATTTAGATTTCTTTTGACTCACGTAAAATTAGAATTTCTATAATTTACATGAGAGAGAATACTGAGTTGGTTTATATACTACAAAAAAGAGTAGAATAAGGCATTGTAAATTTTATCTAACAGACTATATTCAGAGCCATTTTCTTTTAACTTTGGGGCGTCTAGATATTATTTAGATTTTGTTCGATTCACGTAAAATTAGAATTTCGGTATTTTACATGAGAGGGCATATTGAGTTGGTGTATATACTACAAAACAGAGTAGAAAAAAGAACTGTATATTTTTTCTGACAGATTACTATCAGAGTAATTTTTCTGTAACATTGGGTTGCCTAGATAATATTTCGAATTTTTTCGATTTGCTTAAATATAGAATTTCTGTATTTTACATGAGAGAGCATATGGAGTAGGTGTATATACTCCAAAACAGAGTAGAATAGGGCATTGTATATTTTTTCTGACAGATTATATTCAAAACGATTTTGTTTTTAACTTTGGGGTGCCTAGATAATATTTAGATTTTTTTCGATTCGCTTAAATATAGAATTTCTGTATTTTACATGAGAGAGAATGTGGAGTTGGTGTATATACTCCAAAAGAGAGTAGAATAGGGCATTGTATATTTACTCTGAGAGATTATATTCAGAGCAATTTTGTTAACACTGATGTGCCTAGATAATATTTAGATATTTTCGATTCCAGTAAAATTATAATTGCTGTATTTTACATAAGAGAGCATATGGAGTTGGTGTATAAACTTTAAACCAGATTAGAATAGGGAATTGTATATTTTTTCTGACAGATTATATTCAGAGCAATTTTGTTTTAAACATTGTGGTGCGTAGATAATATTTAGATTTTTTTTCATTCACGTAAAATTAGAATTGCTGTATTTTACATAAGAGAGCATAATGAGATGGTGTGTATACTCCAAAACAGAGTAGAATAAGGCATTGTATATTTTTTCTAACATACTATATTCAGAGCCAATTTCTTTTAACTTTGGGACGCCTAGATATTATTTAGATTTATTTCGATTCGTGTAAAATTAGAAATTCTCTATTTTATATGAGAGAGCATATGGAGTTGGTGTATATACTCCAAAACAGAGTAGAAAAGGGCATTGTATATTTTTTCTGACAGATTATATTCAGAGCAAGTTTGCTTTTAACATTGGGGTGCCTAGATTATATTTAGATTCTTTTTGATTAGCATAAATAATTTCTGTATTTTACATGAGAGAGCATATGGAGTTGGTGTATATACTCAAATAGAGTAGAATATAGCATTGTATATTTTTTTGACAGATTATATTCAGAGTGATTTATTTTTTATCATTCCGGTGCCTAGATAATATTTAGATTTTTTTCGATTCGCTTAAATATAGAATTTCTGTATTTTACATGAGAGAGCATAGGGAGTTGGTGTATATACTCCAAAACAGAGTAAAATAGGGCATTGTATATTTTTTCTGACGGATGATATTCAGAGCAATTTTTTGTTTAACACTGGGGTGCCTAGATAATATTTAGATTTTTTCGATTTTGGTAGAGATAGAATTTTTGTATTTTACATGAGAGAGCATATTGAGTTTTTGTATATACTACAAAACAGAGAAGTAAAGAGCATTGTATATTTTATCTGACAGATTATATTAAGAGCAATTTTGCTTTTCACATTTGGGTGCCTAGATAATATCTAGAATTTTTTCAATTCGCTTAAATATAGAATTTCTGTATTTTACTTGAGAGACCATATGGAGTTGGTGTATATACTCCAAAACAGAGAAGAATTAAACATTGTATATTTTCTCTTACAAACTATATTGAGAACCATTTTCTTTTTACTTTGGGGCACCTAGATATTATTTAGATTTATTTCGATTGGCGTAAATTTGGAATTTTGGTATTTTACATGAAAGAGCATATGGAGTTGCTATATATGCACCAAAACAGAGTAGAATAGGGCATTGTATATTTTTTCTGACACATTATATTCAGAGCAATCTTGTTTTTAAAATTGAAGTGCCTAGATAATATTTAGATATTTTTCGATTCACGTAAAATTAGAATTTTGGTATTTTACATGAGAGAGCATACTGAGTTGGTGTATATACTTTAAAACAGAGTAGAATAGGGAATTGAATATTTTTTCTGACAGATTATATTCAGAGCAATTTTGTTTGTAACATTGCGTTGCCTACATAACATTTTGATTTTTTCGATTCGGGTAAAATTAGAATTTCTGTATTTTACATGAGAGAGCATACTGAGTTGGTGTACATACTACAAAACACAGTAGAAAATGGCATTCTGTATTTTTTCTGACAGATTATATTCAGAGCAATTTTGTTTTTAACATTGGGGTGCCTAGGTAATATTTAGATATTTTTCGATTCACTTAAATATAGATTTTCTGTATTTTAGATGAGAGAGCATACGGAGTTGGTGTATATACTCCAAAACAGAGTAGAATAGGGCATTCTATATTTTTCCTGACAGATTATATTCAGAGCAATTTTGTTTTTAACATTGGGTTGACTAAATAATATTTAGAGTTTTTCGATTAGGGTAAAATTAGAATTTCTGTACTTTACATAAAAGAGCATACTGAGTTGGTGTATATACTCGAAAACACAGTAGAATAAGGCAGTGTATATTTTCTCTAACAGACTATATTAAGAGCCATTTTTTTGTAACTTTGTGACGCCTAGATATTATTTACATTTTTTTCGAATCGCGTAAAATTAGTATTTCCGTATTTTAAATGAGAGAGCATATGGACCTGGTGTATGTACTCGAAAACAGAGTGAATCGGACATTGTATATTTTTTCTGACCGATTATATTCAGAGCAATTTTCCTTTTAACATTGGGGTGCCTAGATAATATTTACATTTTTTTCGATTCACGTAAAATTAAAATTTCTGTATTTTACATTAGAGAGCATACTGAGTTGGTGTACATACTTTAAAACAGAGTAGAATAGGGCATTGTTTATTTTTTCTGACACATTATATTCAGAGGAATTTTAGTTTTAACACTTGGGTGCCTAGATGATATATAGATTTTTTTCGATTTGCTTAAATATGGAATTTCTGTATTTTACATGATAGAGCATATGGAGTTGGTGTATATACTCCAAAAAAGAGTAGAATAAGGCATTGTATATTTTTTCTGACAGATTATATTCAGAGCAATTTTGTTTTTAACATTGGCGTGCCGAGATAATATTTAAATTGTTTTCGATTCGCTTAAATATAGAATTTCTGTATTTTACATGATAGAGCATATGGAGTTGGTGTATATACTTTAAAACAGAGTAGAATAGTGCATTGTATATTTTTTCTGACTGATTATATTGAGAGAAATTTTGTTTTTAACATTGGGGTGCCTAGATAATATTTAGATTTCTTTTGATTCACGTAAAATTAGAATTTTTGTAATTTACATGAGAGAGCATACAGAGTTGGTGTATATACTTCAAAAAAGATTAGAATAAGGCATTGTAAATTTTATCTAACAGACTATATTCAGAGCCATTTTCTTTTAACATTGGGGCGCCTAGATATTATTTAGATTTACTTCAATTCGCGTAAAATTAGAATTTCGGTATTTTACATGAGAGAGCATATTGAGTTGGTGTATATACTACAAAACAGAGTAGAAAAATGCATTGCATATTTTTTCTGACAGATTATTATCAGAGCAATTTTTCTTTTAACACTGCGTTGCCTAGACAATATTTCGATTTTTTTCGATTTGCTTAAATATAGAATTTCTGTATTTTACATGAGAGAGCATATGGAGTTGGTGTATATACTCTAAAACAGAGTAGAATAGAGCATTGTATATTTTTTCTGACAGATTATATTCAGATCGATTTTGTTTTTAACTTTGGGGTGCCTAGATAATATTTAGATTTTTTTCGATTCGCTAAAATATAGAATTTCTGTATTTTACATGAGAGAGAATGTGGAGTTGGTGTATATACTCCAAAACAGAGTAGAATAGGGCATTGTATATTTTCTCTGAGAGATTATATTCAGAGCAATTTTTTTTAACACTGAGGTGCCTAGATAATATTTAGATTTTTTCGATTCAAGTAAAATTAGCATTTCTGTATTTTACATGAGAGAGCATATGGAGTTGGTGTATAAACTTTAAAAGAGATTAGAATAGGGCATTGTACATTTATTCTGACAGATTATATTCAGAGCAATTTTGTTTTAAACATTGGGGTGCGTAGATAATATTTAGATTAATTTTGATTCACGTAAAATTAGAATTGCTGTATTTTACATAAGAGAGCATACTGAGATGGTGTATATACTCCAAAACACAGTAGAATAAGGCATTGTATATTTTTTCTAACAGACTATATTCAGAGCCAATTTCTTTTAACTTTGGGGCGCCTAGATATTATTTAGATATATTTTTATTCGCGTAAAAATAGAATTTCTGTATTTTACATTAGAGAGCATATTGAGTTGGTGTATGTACTCCAAAACAGAGTAGGAAAGGACATTGTATATTTTTTCTGATAGATTATATTCAGAGCAATTTTGCTTTTAACATTGGGGTGCATAGATAACATTTAGATTTTTTTTGATTCATGTAAAATTAGAATTTCGTTATTTTATATGAGAGAGCATACTGAGTTGGTGTATATACTCCAAAACAGAGTAGAATAAGGCATTGTATATTTTTTCTAACAGACTGTATTCAGAGCCACTTTCTTTTAACGTTGGTGCGCCCAGATATTATTTAGATTTTTGTCGATTTGCGTACAATTAGAATTTCGGTATTTTACATGAGAGAGCATACTGAGTTGGTGTATATACTTGAAATCAGAGTAGAATAACGCATTATATATTTTTTCTAACAGACTATATTCAGAGACATTTTCTTTTATTTTTGGGGAGCCTAGATAATATTTAGAATTCTTTCAATTTCCTTAATTATAGAATTTCTGTATTTTACATGAGAGAGCATATGGAGTTTGTGTATATACTCCAAAAAAGAGTAGAATAGGGCATTGTATATTTTATCTGAGAGATTATATTCAGACCAGTTTTGTTTTTAACATTGTGGTGCCTAGATAATATTTAGATTTTTTCAATTCGGGTAAAATTAGAATTTCTCTATTTTGCATGAGAGAGCATATGGAGTTGGTGTATATACTCCAAAAAAGAGTAGAATAGGGCATTGTATATTTTTTCTAAGAGATTATATTCAGAGCAGTTTTGTTTTTAACATTTGGGTGCCTAGATAATATTTAAATTTTTTCGATTTTGTTAAATTTAGAATTTCGGTATTTCACATGAGTGAGCACACTGAGTTTGTTTATATACTTTAAGAGAGAGTAGAATAAGGCATTGTATATTTTTTCTAACACACTATATTCAGAGCCATTTTCTTTTAACTATAGGGCGCCTAGATATTATTTAGATTTTTTTCGATTCACGTAAAATTAGAATTTCGGTATTTTACATGACAGAGCATTTTGAGTTGGTGTATATACTCCAATACAAAGTAGAAAAAGGCATTGTATATTTTTTCTGACAGATTATATTCAGAGAAATTTTGTTTTAAATGTTGGGGTGCCTAGATAATATTTAGATTTTTTTCGATTGGGGTAAAATTAGAATTTCTGAATTTTACATGAGAGAGCATACTGATTTGGTGTATACACTCCAAAACAGAGTAGAATGAGGCATTGTATATTTTTTCTGACAGGCTATATTCAGAGCAATTTTCCTTTATCTTTTAAGCGCCTAGATATTATTTCAATTTTTTTCAATTCGCGTAAAATTAGAATTACGCTATTTTACATGAGAGAGCATATTGAGTTGGTGTATATACAACAAAACAGAGTAGAAAAAGGCATTGTATATTTTTCCTGACAAATTATATTCAGAGAAATTTTGTTTTTAACATTGGGGTGTCTAGATAATATTTAGATTTTTTCGATTCGCTTAAATATAGAATTTCTGTATTTTACATGAGAGTGCATATAGAGTTGGTGTATATACTCCAAAATAGAGTAGAATAAAGCATTCTATATTTTTTCTAACTGAATATATTCAGAGACATTTTCGTTTAACTTTGTGGTGCCTTGATATTATTTAGATTTATTTCGATTCGCGTAAAATTAGAATTTCGGTATTTTACATGAGAGAGCATATTGAGTTGGTGTATATACTCCAAAACAAAGTAGAAAAGGGCATTGTATATTTTTTCTGACAAATTATATTCAGAGAAATTTGTTTTTAACATTGGTGTGCCTAGATAATATTTAGATTTTTTCAATTCTGGTAAAATTAAATTTCTATATTTTACATGAAAATGCATACGGAGTTGTATTTACTCCAAAACAGAATAGAATAAAGCATTGTATATTTTCTCTAAAAGACTATATTAAGAGTCATTTTCTTTTAACATTGGGGCGCCTAGATATTCTTTAGATTTTTTTCGATTCGTGTAAAGTTAGAATTTCGGTATTTTACATGAGAGAGCATATTGAGTTGGTGTATATACTCCAAAACACAGTAGAAAAAAGCATTTTATATTTTGTCAGACAGACTATATTCCTAGCAATTTTGCTTTTAACATTGGGGTGCCTACATAATATTTAGATTGATTTTGATTCGCTTAAATATAGAATTCCTGTATTTTAAATGAGAGAGCATATGGAGTTGGTGTATATACTCCAAAACAGAGTAGAAAAAAGCATTGTATATTTTTTCTGACAAATTATATTCAGAGCAATTTTGTTTTTAAAATTGGGGTTCCTAGATAATATTTAGATTGTTTCGACTCCCTTAAATATAGAATTTTTTTAATTTTCATGAGAGAGCATATTGAGTTGGTGTATATACTTCCAAACAGAGTAAAATAGGGCATTGTATATTTTTTCTGACAGATTACATTCAAAGCAATTTTGTTTGTAACATTGGGGTGCCTAGATAATATTTAGATTTTTTCGATTCTGGTAAAATTAGAATTTCTATATTTTACATGAGAGAGCATACGGCGTTGGTGTATTTACTCCAAAACGTAGTAGAGAAAAGCATTGCATATTTCTTCTGACAGATTATATTGAGGGCAATTTTGCTTTTATCATTGGGGTTCCTAGATAATATTTAGATTTTTTTCGATTCACTTATGTATACAATTTCTGTATTTTACATGAGAGAGCATATAAATTTGGTGTATATACTCGAAAACAGAATAGAATAGGGCGTTGTATATTTTTTCTGACAGATAATATTCAGAGAAATTTTGTTTTGAACATTGGGGTGCATAGATAATATTTAGATTTTTTTCGATTGACTTAAATATTGAATTTCTGTATTTTACATGAGAGAGCATATGGAGTTGGGGTATATACTCCAAATCGTAGTAGAAAAGGGCATTGTATATTTTTTCTGACAGATTATATTCAGAGAAATTTTGCTTTTACATTGGGGTGCCTAGATAATATTTAGATTTTTTTCAATTCACGTAAAATTAGAATTTCGGTATTTTATATGAGAGAGCATATTGAGTTGGTGTATATACTCCAAAACAGAGTAGAATAAGGCATTGTATATTTTCTTTAAGAGAATATATTCAGAGCCATTTTCTTTTAACTGTGGGGTGCCTAGATATTATTTAGATTATTTTCGATTCTCGTAAAATTAGAATTTCGGTATTTTACATGAGAGAGTATATTGATTTTGTGTATATACTCCAAAACAAAGTAGAGAAGGAAATTGTATATTTTTTCTGACAGATTATATTCAGAGCAATTTTGCTTTTAACTTTGGGGTACCTAGATAATATTTAGATTTTTTTTGATTTGCTGAAATATAGAATTTCTGTATTTTACATTAGAGAACAGGTAGAGTTGGTGTATATACTTAAAAACAAAGTAGAATAGGGCATTGTTTATTTTTTTGATAGGTTATTTTCAGAGCAATTTCGTTTTTAACATTGGGGTGCCTAGATAATATTTAGATTATTTCAATTCGGGTAAAATTAGAATTTCTGTATTTTACACGAGAGAGCACACTGAGTTGGTGTATATACTCCAAAACATAGTAGAATAAGGCGTTGTATATTTTTTCTAACAGACTATATTCAGAGCAATTTTGTTTTAACATTGGGGCACCTAGATATTATTTAGATTTTTTTCGATTCGTGTAAAATTAGAATTATGGTATTTTACACGAGAGAGCATATTGATTTGGTGTATATACTCCAAAACAGAATAGACAAGGGCCTTTTATATTTTGTGAGACAGACTATATTCATAGCAATTTTGCTATTAACATTGGGGTGCCTAGATAATATTTAGATTTTTTTCGATTCGCTTAAATATAGAATTTCTGTATTTTAAATGAGAGAGCATATGGAGTTGGTGTATATACTTCAAAAGAGAGTAGAGTAGGGCACTGTATATTTTTTCTGACAGATTATATTCAGCGCAATTTTGTTTTTAACATTGGGGTGCCTAGATAATATTTAGATCTTTTCGATTCGCTTAAATATAGAATTTCTCTATTTTACATGAGAGAGCTTATAAAGTTGGTGTATATACTCCAAAACAGAGTAGAAAAGGGCATTGTATATTTTTTCTGACAGATTATATTCACAGCAACTTTGCTTGTAACATTGGGGTGCCTAGATAATATTTAGATTTTTTTCGATTCTGGTAAAATTAGAATTTCTGTATTTTACATGAGAGAGCATACTGAGTTGGTGTATTTACTCCAAAACAGAGTAGAATAAGGCATTGTATATTTTTTCTAACAGACTATATTCAGAGGCATTTTCTTTTTACTTTGGAGGGCCTAGATATTATTTAGATTTTTTTTGATCCGCTTAAATAAAAAATTTTTGTATTTTACATGAGAGAGCATATGGAGTTGGTGTATATACTCCAAAACAGAGTAGAATACAACATTGTATATTTTTTCTGACAGATTATATTCACAGCAACTTTGCTCTTAACATTGGGGTGCCTAAATAATATTTAGATTTTTTTCGATTAACGTAAAATTAGAATTTCGGTATTTTACATGAGAAAGCATACTGAGTTGGTTTATATACTCGAAAACACAGTAGAATTGGGAACTGTATATTTTTTCTTACAGATTATCTTCAGAGCAATTTTGTTTTTAACATTGGGGTGCCTAGATAATATTTAGATATTTTCGATTCTGGTTAAATTAGAATTTCTGTATTTCACATGAGAGAGTATATGGAGTAGGTGTATATACTCCAAAAAGAGTATAATAGGGCATTGTATATTTTTTCTGAGAGATCATATGCAGAGCAATTTTGTTTTTAACATTGGGGTGCCTAGATAATATTTAGATTTTTTTGAATTGGGTAAAATTAGAATTTATGTATTTTACATGAGAGACCATATTGAGTTGGTGTATATACTCCAAAACAGAGTAGAATAAGGCATTGTATATTTTCTCTAACACACTATATTCATAGCCATTTTCTTTTAACTTTGGGGCGCCTAGATATTATTTAGATTTTTTCGATTCTGGTAAAATTTGAATTTGTGTATTTTACATGAGAGGGCATACTGAGTTGGTGTATTTCCTCCAAAACAGAGTAGAATAAGGTATTGTATATTTTCTCTAACAAACAATATTCAGAGCCATTTTCTTTTAACTCTGGGGTCCTAGATATTATTTAGATTTTTTTTGATTTGCATAAAATTAGATTTTCGATATTTTACCTGAGAGACTATATTAATTTGGTGTATATACTACAAAACAGAGTCGAAATAGGCATTGTATATTTTTTCTGACAGATTATATTCAGAGAAATTTTGCTTTTAACATTGGGGTTCCTAGATAATATTTAGATTTTTTTCGATTCGCTTTAATATAGAATTTCTGTATTATACATGAGAGAGCATATGCAGTTGGTGTATACACTCCAAAACAGAGTAGAAATGGGCATTGTATATTTCTTCTGACATACTATATTCAGAGCAATTTCTCTATTAACATTGGGGTGCCTAGATAAAATTTAGATTTTTTTCGATTCACTTAAATATAGAATTTCTGTATTTTACATGAGAGAGCATATTCAGTTGGTTCATATACTCCAAAACAGAGTAGAATAGGACATTGTATATTTTCTCTGACAGATTATATTCAGTGCAATTTTGTTATTAACATTTGAGTGCCAAGATAATATTTAGATTTTTTCAATTCGGGTAAAAGTAGAATTTCCATATTTTACATGAGAGAGCATACTGAGTTGGTGTATATAATCCAAAACAGAGTAGAATAAGGCATTGTATATTTTTTTCTAACACACTATATTAACAGCCATTTTCTTTTAACTTTGGGGCGTCTAGATATGATTTAGATTTTTTTCGATTCGCGTAAAATTAGAATTTCGGTATTTTACATGAGAGAGCATATTGAGTTTGTGTATATAATCCAAAAAAGAGTAGAAAAGGGCATTATATATTTTTTCTGACAGAGTATATTTAGAGCAATTTTCTTATTATCACTGCAGTGACTAGATAATATTTAGATTTCTTTGGATTCACGTAAAATTAGGATTTCGGTATTTTACATGAGAGAGCATACTGAGTTGGTGTATATACTCCAAAACAGAGTAAAATAGGGCATTGTATTTTTTTTCTGATAGATTATATTCAGAGCAATTTTGCTTTGAACATTGGCGTGCCTAGATATTATTTAGATTTTTTTCGATTCGCGTAAAATTAGAATTTGGGTATTTTACATGAGAGAGCATATTGAGTTTGTGTATATACTACAAAACAGAGTAAAAAAGGGCATTGTATATTTTTTCTGACAGATAATATTCAGAGCAATTTTTCTTTTAACATTGGGGTGCATAGATAATATTTAGATTTTTTCCGATTCGCTAAAATATTGAATTTCTGTATTTTACATGATAGAGCATATGGAGTTGGGGTATATACTCCAAAACAGAGTAGAATAGGGCATTGTATATTTTTTCTGACAGATTATATTAAGAGTAATTTTGCTTTTAACACTGGATTCCTTGATAATATTTAGATTTTTTTGATTCGGGTGAAATCATAATTTCTGTATTTTATATGAGAGAGCATACTGAGTTGGTGTATATACTCCAAAAGAGAGTAGATTAAGGCATTGTATATTTTTTCTAACCGACTATATTCAGAGCCATTTTCTTTTAACTTTGGGGCGCCTAGATATTATTTAAATTTTTTTCGATTCGCGTAATATAAGAATTTCGGTATTTTACATGAGAGAGCATACTGAGTTTGTGTATATACTCGAAAACAGAGTAGAATAGGTCATGGTATATTTTTTCTGACAGATTATATTCAGAGCAATTTTGTTTTTAACATTGGGGTGCCTCAAAAATATTTAGATTTTTTCGATTTGGGTAAAATTAGAATTTCTGAATTTTACATGAGGGAACATATTGAGTTGGTGTATATAGTACAAAACAGAGTAGAAAAGGGCATTGTATACTTTTTCTTACAGATTATATTCAGAGAAAATTTGCTTTTAACATTGGGGTGCCTAGATAATATTTAGATCTTTTTTGATTAACATAAAATTAGAATTTCTTTATTTTACATGAGAGAGCATACTGAGTTGGTTTATATACTGCAAAACAGGGCAGAATAAAGCATTGTATATTTTTTTTGACAGATTATATTCAGAGCAATTCTGCTTTTAACATTGGGGTGCCTAGATAATATTTAGATTTTTTTGATTCGTGTAAAATTAGAATTTCTTTATTTTACATGTGAGAGAATATTGAGTTGGTGTATATAGTATAAAAGATAGTAGAAAAGGGCATTGTATATTTTTTCTAACAGACTATATTCAGCGCCACTTTGCTTTTAACATTCGGGAGCCTAGATAATATTTACCTTTATTTCGATTCGCTTAAATATAAAATTTTGTGTTTTACATGAGAGAGCATATGGAGTTGGTATATATACTCCCAAGCAGAGTACAATATGGAATTGTATATTTTTTCTGACAGATTATATGCTGAGCAATTTTGTTTTTAACATTGGACTGCCTAGATAAAATTTAGATTTTTTTCGATTCGATTAAATATAGATTTTCTGTGTTTTACATGAGAGAGCATATGGAGTTGGTTTATATACTCCAAAACAGAGTAGAATAGGGCATTGTATATTTTTTATGACAGAGTATATTCAGAGCAATTTTGTTTTTAACATTGGTGGCCTAGATAGTATTTAGATTTTATCAATTCGGGTAACATTTTAATTTCTATATTTTACATGGGAGAGCATACTGAGTTTGTGTATATACTCCAAAACAGAGTAGAATAAGGCACTGTATATTTTTTCTAACAGATTATATTCAGGGCCACTTTGCTTTTAACATTGGGGTGCCTAGATAATATTTAGATTTCTTTCGATTCGCTTACATATAGTATTTCTGTATTTTACATGAGAGAGCATATGGAGTTGGTGTATATACTCCAAAACAGAGTAGAATAGGGCATTGTATATTTTTTCTGACAGTCTATATTCAGAGCTGTTTTCTTTTTACTTTGGGCGCCTAGATATTGTTTAGATTTTTTTTGATTGGCGTAAAATTAGTATTTCGGTATTTTACATGAGAGAGCATATTGAGTTGCTGTATATACTAAAAAACAGAGTAGAAAAGGGCATTGTGTATTTTTTCTGACAGATTATATTGAGAGCAATTTTGGTTTTAACATAGGCGTGCCTAGATAATATTTAGATTTTTTTCGATTCACGTAAATTTAGAATTTCGGTATTTTAAATGAGAGAGCATACTGAGTTTGTGTATGTACTCCAAAACAGAGTAGAATAAGGCATTGTTTATTTTTTCTAACTGACTATAGTCAGAGTCATTTTCTTTTAACTTTGGGGAACATAGATATTATTTAGATTTTTTTCAATTCGCATAAATTTAGAATTTCGATATTTTACATGAGAGAGCATATTGAGTTGGTGTATATACTCCAAAACAGAGTAGAATAGGGCATTGTTTATTTTCTCTTACAGATTATATTCAGAGCAATTTTGATTTTAACATTGGGGTGCCTAGATAATATTTAGATTTTTTTCAATTTGCTTAAATATAGAATTTCTGTATTTTACATGAGAGAGCATACTGAGTTGGTGTATATACTCCAAAACAGAGTAGAATAAGACAATATTCAGAGCCATTTTCTTTTAACTTTGGAGAGCCTAGATATTATTTAGATTTTTTTGGATTCGCATAAAATTAGAAATTCGGTATTTTACATGAGAGAGCATATTGAGTTGGTGTATATATTCCAAAAAAGAGTTGAAAAGGGCATTGTATATTTTTTATGATAGATTACATTCAGAGCAATATTGATTTTAACATTGGGGTGCCTATATGATATTAAATTTTTTTCACTTCGCTTAAATATAGAATTTCTGTATTTTACATGAGAGAGCACATGGAGTTGGTGTATATACTCCAGAAAAGCTTACGCCAGGGCATTGTATATTTTTTCTGACACATTATATTCATATCAATTATGTTTTTAACATTGGGGTGCCTAGATAATATTAGATTTTTTCAATTCCAGTAAAATTAGAATTTCTAAATTTTACATGAGCGAGCATAGTGAGTTGGTGTATATACTCCATAACAGAGTAGAATAAGGCATTGTATATTTTTTCTAACAGACTATATTCAGAGCCATTTTCTTTAACTTTGTGGTGCATAGACATTATTTAGGTTTTTTTCGATACGCGTAGAATTAGAATTTCGGTATTTTACATGAGAGAGCATACTGAGTTGGTGTATATACTCCGAAACAGAGTAGAATACGGCATTGTATATTTTCTCTGACAGAATATATTAAGAGTAATCTTGTTTTTAACATTGGGAAGCCTGGATAATATTTAGATTTTTTCGATTCGGGTAAAATTCGAATTTCTGTATTTTACATGAGAGAGCATATTGAGTTGAGTTGGGGTATATACTACAAAACAGAGAGTAGGGCATTGTATATTTTCTCTGACAGAGTATATTAAGAGAAATCTTGTTTTTAACATTGGGAAGCCTAGATAATATTTATATTTTTTCAATTCGGGTAAAATTAGAATTTCTCTATTTTACATGAGAGAGCATATTGAGTTGAGTTGGTGTATATACTACAAAACAGAGAATAGGGCATTGTATCTTTTCTCTAACAGGCTATATTCAGAACCACTTTCTTTTACCTTTGGGGCACCTAGATATTATTTAGATTTTTTTCGATTCGCTTAAATATAGAATTTCTCTATTTTACATGAGATAGCATACTGAGTTGGTGTATATACTCCAAAACATAGTAGAATAAGGCATTGTATATTTTAATGACAGACTATATTCAGAGCTATTTTCTTTTAACTTTGGGGCGCCTAGATAGTATTTAGATTTTTTTCAATTCACGTAAATTTAGAATTTCGGTATTTTACAAGAGAGAGCATACTGATTTGGTGTATATACTCCAAAACAGAGTAGAATAAGGCATTGTATATTTTTTGTGACAGATGATATTCAGAGCATTTTGGTTTTTAACATTGGGTTGCCTAGACAATATTTAGGTTTTTTGAATACGAGTAAAATTAGAATTTCTTTATTTTACATGAGAGAGCATATGGAGTTGGTGTATACATTCCAAAAAATAGTAGAATAGGGCATTGTATATTTTTTCTGACAGATTATATTCAGAGCAATTTTGTTTTTAACATTGGGGTGCTTAGATAATATTTAGATTTTTTCGATTCATGTAAAATTAGAATTTCTGTATTTTAAATTAGAGTGCATATAAAGTTGGTGTATATTCTCCAAAAAAAAGTAGAATATGGCATTGTATATTTTTTCTGACAGATTACATTTAGAGCAATTTTGTTTTTAGCATTGGGGTGCCTAGATAATATTTAGATTTTTTCGATTCAGGTAAAATTTGAATTTCTGTATTTTACATGAGAGAGGACACTGAGTTAGTGTATATACTCCAAAACAAAACAGAATAAGGCATTGTATATTTTTTCTAACTGAGTATATTTATAGCCATTTTCTTTTACCTTTGGGGCGCCTAGATATTATTTAGATTTTCTTCGATTCGCGTAAACTTAGAATTTCGGTATTTTACATGAGAGTGCATATTGAGTTGGTGTATATACTCCAAAACAGAGTAGAATACGGCATTGTATATTTTCTCTGACAGAATATACTAAGAGCAATCTTGTTTTTAACATTGGGAAGCCTAGATAATATTTAGATTTTTTCGATTCAGGTAAAATTCGAATTTCTGTATTTTACATGAGACAGCATATTGAGTTGAGTTGGTGTATATACTACAAAACAGATAATAGGACATTGTATATTTTCTCTGACAGAATATATTGAGAGCAATCTTGTTTTTAACATTGGGAAGCCTAGATAATATTTATATTTTTTCAATTCGAGTAAAATAATTTCTCTATTTTACATGAGAGAGCATAGTGAGTTGAGTTGGTGTATATACTACAAAACAGAGAATAGGGCATTGTATCTTTTTTCTAACAGACTGTATTTAGAGCCATTTTCTTTTAACTTTGGGGCACCTAGATATAATTTAGATTTTTTTCGATTCGCTTAAATATAGAATTTCTATATTTTACATGAGAGCATACTCAGTTCGTGTATATACTAAAAAAGAGAGTAGAAAAGGGAATTGTATATTTTTTCTTACAGATTATATTAAGAGCAATTTTGCTTTTAACATTGGGGAGTTTAGATAATATTTAGATTTTTCGATTCGGGTAAAATTAGAATTTCTGTATTTTACATGGGAGAGCATATTGAGATGGTGTATATACTCCAAAATAGAGAAGAACAGGGCCTTGTATATGTTTTCTGACAGACTATATTCAGGGCCACTTTGCTTTAACATTGGGGTGCCTAGATAATATTTAGATTTTTTTCGATTCATGTAAAATTAGAATTTCTGTATTTTACATGAGAGAGATTACTGTGTTGGTGTATATACTTCAAAACAGAGTAGAATAAGGCATTGTATATTTTTTCTAACAGACTATATTCAGAGCCATTTTCTTTTTACTTTCGGGCGCCTAGATAATATTTAGAATTTTTTCGATTTGCGTAAAATTAGAATTTCGGTATTTTACATGAGAGAGCATATTGAGTGGGTGTATATATTCCAAAACAGAGTAGAAAAGGGCATTGTATATTTTCTCTGACAGATTATATTCAGAGCAATTTTTGTTTTAACATTGGGGTGCCTAGATGATGTTTAGATTTTTTTCGATTTGTTAAAAATAGTATTTCTCTATTTTATATGAGAGAGCATACTGAGTTGGTGTATATTCTCCAAAACAGAATAGAATAGGGCATTTTATACTTTTTCTGACAGAGTATATTCAGAGCTATTTTCTTTTAACTTTGGGGCGCCTAGATATTATTTAGATTTTTTTCGATTCACGTAAATTTTGAATTTTGGTATTTTACAAGAGAGAGCATACTGAGTTGGTGTATATACTCCAAAACAAAGTAGAATAGGGCATTTGATATTCTTTCTAACAGATTATATTCAGAGTAATTTTGTTTTTAACATTGGGGTGCCTAGATAATATTTAGATTTCTTTGATTCGGTTAAATTAGAATTTCTGTATTTTAAATGAGAGGGCATATGGAGTTGGTGTATATACTCCAAAAAAAAGTAGAATACGGCATTGTATATTTATTCTGACAGATTATATTCAGAGCAATTTTGTTTATAGCATTGGGGTGCCTAGATAATATTTAGATATTGTCGATTCGGGTAAAATTAGAATTTCTGCATTTTATATGAGAGAGCATACTGAGTTGGTGTATATACTCCAAAACAGCGTAGAATAAGGCATTGTATATTTTTTTAACAGACTATATTCAGAGACATTTTCTTTTACCTTTGGGGCTTTTAGATACTATTTAGATTTTTTTTGATTCGCGTAAAAGTATAATTTCGATATTTTACATGAGAGAGCATACTGAGTTTGTGTATATACTCCAAAACAGAGTAGAATAAGTCATTGTATATTTAATATAACAAACTACATTCAGAGCTATTGTCTTTTAACTTTGGGGTGACTAGATATTATTTATATTTTCTTTGATTCACGTAAAATTAGAATTTTGTTATTTTACATGAGAGAGCATATTGAGTTGGTGTATATACTACAAATCACAGTAGAAAAGGGCATTGTATATTTTTTCTGACAGATTATATTCAGAGCAATTATGTTTTTAACGTCGGGGTGCCTAGATAATATTTAGATGTTTTCGATTCACGTAAAATTAGAATTTCGGTATTTTACATGAGAGAGCATACTGAGTTGGTGTATATACTCCAAAACGAAGTAGAATAAGGCATTGTATATTTTTTCTAACAGACTATATTCACAGCCATTTTCTTTTAACTGTGGGGAGCCTAGATATTATTTAGATTTTTTTGATTCGCGTAAAATTAAAATTTCAGTATTTTACATCAGAGGGCAAACTGAGTTGGTGTATATACTCCAAAACAGAGTAGAATAAGGCATTGTATATTTTTTTTAACATACTATATTCAGAGCCATTTTCTATTAACATTTGGGAACCTAGTTATTGTTTAGATTTTTTTCTATTCGTGTAAAATTAGAATTTCGGTATTTTACATGAGATTGCATATTGAGTTGGTTTATATACTTCAAAACAGAGTAGAAAAAGGCATTGTATATTTTTTCTGACAGATTATATTCAGAGAAATTTTGTTTTAAACATTGGGGTGCCTAGATAATATTTAGATTTGTTCGATTCGGGTAAAATTAGAATTCCTGTGTTTTACATGAGAGAGCATACTGAGTTGGTGTATATACCTTAAAACGGAGTAGAATTAGGCATTGTATGTTTTCCTAACAGACTATATTTAAGGCCATTTTCTTTTAACTTTCGGGCGCTTAGATATTTAGATTTTTTTCCATTCTTGTAAAATTAGAATTTCGGTATTTTACATGAGAGAGCATATTGAGTTGGTGTATACGCTCCAAAACAGAGTAGAAAAGGGCATTGTATATTTTTTCTGACAGAATGTATTCAGAGCAATTTTGCTTTTAACATTGGAGTGCCTAGGTAATATTTAGATTTTATTCGATTCACGTAAAATTAGAATTTCGGTATTTTACATGAGAGAGCATACGGAGTTGGTGTATATACTCCAAAACAGAGTTGAATAGTGCCTTGTATATTTTTTCTAACAGAATATATTCAGAGCAATTTTGTTTTTAACACTGGGGGGCCTAGGTAATATTTAGATATTTTGGATTCAGGTAAAATTATAATTGTTGTATTTTACATGAGAGAGCATATTGAGTTTAGATTGTGTATATACTACAAAACAGAGAGTAGTGCATTGCATATTTTTTCTGACAGACTATACTCAAAGCAGTTTTGTTTTTAACATTGGGGTGCCTCGATAATATTTAAGTTTTTTCGATTTGGGTAAAATTAGAATTTTTGTATTTTACATGAGAGAGGATACTGAGTTAGTGTATATAATCCAAAACAAAGTAGAATAAGGCATTGTATATGTTTTCTAACAGACTATATTCAGAGCCATTTTCTTTTAAATTTGGGGCACCAAGATATTATTTACATTTTTTTGATTCACGTAAAATTAGAATTTCGGTGTTTTACATGAGAGAGCATGCTGAGTTGGTGTATATACTCCAAAACAGAGTAGAATAAGGCATTGTATATTTTTTCTAACAGACTATATTCAGAGACTTTTTTTTTAACTTTGGGTGGCCTAGATATTATTTAGATTTTTTTTGTTTCATGTAAAATTAGAATTTCTGTATTTTACATGAGAGAGAGAATTGAGTTGGTGTATATAGTACAAAAGAGAGTAGAAAAGGGCATTGTATATTTTTTCTCACAGATTATATTCAGAGAAATTTTATTTTAACGTTGGAGAGCCTAGATAATATTTAGATTTTTTCGATTCGGGCAAAATTAGAATTTCTGTATTTTACATGAGAGAGCATACAAAGTTTATATATATATATTCCAAAACAGAGTAGAATAAGACATTGTATATGTTTTCTAACAGACTATATTCAGAGGCATTTTCTTTTAACTTTGGTGCGCCTTGATATTATTTAGATTTATTTTGATTCGTGTAAAATTAGAATTTCGTTATTTTACATGAGAGAGCATATTCAGTTCGTGTACATACTAAAAAAGAGAGTAGAAAAGGGCATTGTATATTTTTTCTCACAGATTATATTCAGAGCAATTTTGCTTTTAACATTGGGGAGCCTAGATAATATATAGATTTTTTCGATTCCGGTAAAATTAGAATTTCTGTATTTTACATGAGAGAGCATATTGAGTTGAGTTGGTGTATATACAACAAAACAGAGAATAGGGCATTGTATATTTTCTCTGACAGAATATATTAAGAGCAATCTTGTTTTTAACATTGGGAAGCCTAGATAATATTTAGATTTTTTCAATTCGGGTAAAATTAGAATTTCTGTATTTTACATGAGAGAGCATATTGAGTTGAGTTGGTGTATATACTACAAAACAGAGAATAGGGCATTGTATATTTTTTCTAACAGACCATATTTAGAGCCATTTTCTTTTAACTTTGGGACACCTAGATATTATTTAGATTTATTTCGATTCGCTTAAATACAGAATTTTTGTATTTTAGATGAGAGAGCATACTGAGTTGGTGTATATACTCCAAAACAGAGTAGAATAGGGCATTGTATATTTTTTCTGACAGACTATATTCAGAGCTATTTTCTTTTAACTTTGGGGTGCCTAGATACTATTTAGATTTTTTTCAATTCACGTAAATTTAGAATTTCGGTATTTTACAAGAGAGAGCATACTGAGTTGGTGTATATACTCCAAAACAGAGTAGAATAAGGCATTGTATATTTTTTGTGACAGATGATATTCAGAGCATTTTGGTTTTTAACATTGGGTTGCCTAGACAATATTTAGATTTTTTGAATTCGAGTAAAATTAGAATTTCTTTATTTTACATGAGAGAGCATATGGAGTTGGTGTATACATTCCAAAAATAGTAGAATAGAACATTGTATATTTTTTCTGACAGATTCTATTCAGAGCAATTTTTTTTAACATATGGGTGCCGAGATAATATTTAGATTATTTTCGATTCACGTAAAATTAGAATTACGGTATTTTACATAAGAGAGCATAGTGAGTTGGTTTATATACTCCAAAACAAAGTAGAATAAGGCATTGTATATTTTTTCTAACAGACTATATTCAGGGTCACATTGCTTTTAACATTGGGGTGCTTAGATAATATTTAGATTTTTTTTTGATTCGCTTAAATATAGTACTTCTGTATTTTACATGAGAGAGCATATGGAGTTGGTGTATATACTCCAAAACAGAGTAGAATAAGGCATTGTATATTTTTTCTGACAGACTATATTCAGAGCTATTTTCTTTCAAATTTGGTGCACCTGGATATTATTTAGATTTTTTTTGATTGGCATAAAATTAGAATTTCGGTGTTTTACATGAGAGAGCATATTGAGTTGCTGTATATACTACAAAACAGAGTAGAAAAGGGCATTGTGTATTTTTTCTGACAGATTATATTGAGAGCAATTTTGGTTTTAACATAGGGGTGCCTAGATAATATTTAGATTTTTTTCGATTCACGTAAATTTAGAATTTCGGTGTTTTACATGAGAGAGCAAATTGAGTTGGTGTATATACTACAAAACACAGTAGAATAGGGCATTGTATATTTTTTATGACAGATTATATTCCGAGAAATTTTGCATTTAACATTGTGGTGCCTAAATAATATTTAGGTTTTATTTGATTCGCTTAAATATAGAATTTTCATATTTTACCTGAGAGAGCATATGGAGTTTGTGTATATACTCCAAAACAGAGTAGAATAGGGCATTGTATATTTTTTCTGACAGACTATATTAAGAGGAATTTTGCTTTTCACATTGGGGTGCCTAGATAATATCTAGAATTTTTTCAATTCGCTTAAATATAGAATTTCTGTATTTTACTTGAGAGACCATATGGAGTTGGTCTATATACTCCAAAACAGAGAAGAATAAGACATTGTATATTTTTTCTTATAGACTATATTTAGAACCATTTTCTTTTAACTTTGGGGCGCCTTGATATTATTTAGATTTTTTTCGATTTGCTAAAATATAGAATTTCGGTATTTTACATGAGAGAGCATATGGAGTTGGTTTATATACTACAAAACAGAGTAGAAAAGGGAATTGCATATTTTTTCTGACAGATTATATTCAGAGCAATTTTGTTTTAAACATTGGGGTGCCTAGGTAATATTTAGATTTTAACTATTTTGGTAAAATTTGAATTTCTATATTTTACATGAGAGAGTACACGAAGTTTGTGTATATACTCGAAAACAGTGTATAATAAAACATTGTATATTTCTTTAACAGACTATATTCAGAGACATTTTCTTTTAACTTTGGGGCGCCTAGTAATTATTTAGATTTTTTTTTGATTCGCGTATAATTAGAATTTCCGTATTTTACATGAGATAGCATATTAAGTTGGTGTATATACTACAAAACAGAGTAGAAAAGGGCATTGTATATTTTCTCTGACAGACTATATTCAGAGCAATTTTGCTTTTAACATTGGTGTGCCTAGATAATATTTAGATTTTCTTCGATTCGCTTAAATATACAATTTATGTATTTTACATGAGACACCATGTGGAGTTGGTGTATATATTTTAAAACAAAGTAGAATAAGACATTGTATATTTTCTCTAACATACTATATTTAGAGCCATTTTCTTTATCTTTAGGGCGCCTAGATATTATTTGGATTTCTTCCGATTCGCTTAAATATAGAATTTCTTTATTTTACATGTGAGAGCAGGTAGAATTGGTGTATATACTCAAAAACAGAGTATAATAGGGCATTGTATATATTTTCTGACAGATTATATTCAGAGCAATTTTGTTTTTAACATTGGGATGCCTAGATAATATTTAGATTTTTTCGATTCGGGTAAAATTTGAATATCTTTATTTTACAAGAGAGAGCATAGTGAGTTCCTGTATATACTCCAAAACATAGTAGAATAAGGCATTGCATTTTTGTTCTAACAGACTATATTCAGAGCTATTTTCTTTTAACTTTGGGGAGCCTAGATATATTTTAGATTTTTTTTGATTCACGTAAAATTTGAATGTGGGTATTTTACATGAGAGAGCATATTGAGTTGGTGTATATAGTCCAATACAGAGTAAAAAAGGGCACTGCATAATTTTTATGACAGATTATATTCAGATCAATTTAGCTTTTAACATTGGGTTGCCTAGATAATATTTAGATTTTTTTCGATTCACATAAAATTAGAATTTCGGTATTTTACATGAGAGAGTATACTGAGTTGGTGTATATATTCCAATGCAAAGTACAATAGAACATTGTATATTTTTTTGACAGATTATATTCAGAGCAATTTTGTTTTTAACATTGGGGTGCCTAGATTATATTTCTATTTTTTTGATTCGGGTAAAATTAAGATTTCTCTATTTTACATGACAGAGCATATTGAGTTGGTGTATATACTCGAAAACAGAGTAGAATAGGGCATTGTATATTTTTCTGACAGATTATATACAGAGCAATTTGGTTTTAAACATTGGGGTGCCTAGGTAATATTTAGATTTTAACTATTTCGGTAAAATTAGAATTTCTGTATTTTACATGAGAGAGTACACGAAGTTGGTGTATATACTCATAAACAGAGTAGAATAAAACATTGTATATTTTTTCTAACAGACTATATTCAGAGCCATTTTCTTTTAACTTTGGGGCCCCTAGATATTTTTTAGATTTTTTTCGATTCACGTAAAATTAGAATTTTGTTATTTTACATGAGAGAGCATCCTGAGTTGGTGTATATACTGCAAAACACAGTAGAATAAGGCATTGTATATTTTTTCTACCAGTCTATATTAAGAGCCATTTTCTTTTAACTTTGGGGCGCCTAGATATTATATAGATTATTTTCGATTTGCATATTATTAGAATTTCCGTAGTTTAGATGAGACAGCATATTGACTTGGTGTATATACTCCAAATCAGAGTAGAAAAGGGCATTGTATATTTTTTCTGACAGATTATATTCAGAGCAATTATGCTTTTAACATTGGAATGCCTAGATAATATTGAGATATTTTTCGATTTGCTCAAATATAGAATTTCTCTATTTTACATGAGAAAGCATATGGAGTTGGTGTATATACTCCAAAACAGAGTAGAATAGGGCACTGAATATTATTTTCTGACAGATTACATTCAGAGCAATTTTGTTTTCAACTTTGGGGTGCCTAGATAATTTTTAGATTTTTTCGATTCGTTTAAAATTAGAATTTCTATATTTTACATGAGAGAGCATACTGAGTTGGTGTATATACTCCAAGACACAGTAGAATAAGTCATTGTATATTTTCTCTGACAGATTATATTTAGAGCCATTTTCTTTTAAGTTTGTGGCGCCTAGATATTATTTAGATTTTTTTCGATTCGCGTAAAATTAGAATTTCGGTATTTTACATGAGAGAGCATATTGAGTTGGTGTATATACTACAAAACGTGTAGAAATGGGCATTGTATATTTTTTCTGACAGATTATATTTAGAGCAATTTCGCTTTTAAAATTGGGGTGCCTAGATAATATTTAGATTTATTTCGATTCGCTTATATATAGAATTTCTGTATTTTACATGAGAGAGCACACTGGATTGGTGTATATACTCCAAAACAGAGTAGAATAAGGCATTGTATATTTTTTCTAACAGACTATATTCAGAGCCATTTTCTTTTAACTTCGGGGCACCTAGATATTATTTAGATTTTATTCGATTCACGTAAAATTAGAATTTCGGTATTTTACATGATAGAACATATTGAGTTGGTGTATATATACCAAAACAGAGTAGAAAAGGGCATTGTATATTGTCTCTGACAGATTATATTCAGAGCAATTTTGCTTTTAACATTGGGGTGCCTAGATAATATTCAGATTTTTTTCGATTCGCTCAAATATAGAATTTCTGTATTTTACATGAGAGAGCATATGGTGTTGGTGTATATACTCCAAAAAAGTGTAGAATAGGGCATTGTATATTTTTTCTGACAGATTACATTCAGAGAAATTTTGTTTTTAACTTTGGGGTGCCCAGATAATTTTTAGATTTTTTTGATTCTTTTAAATATTGAATTTCTGTATTTTACATGAGAGAGCATATGGAGTTGGTGTATATACTCCAAAAAAGAGTAGAATAGGGCATTGTATATTTTTTCTGACAGATTACATTTAGAGAAATTTTGCTTTTAACATTCGGGTGCCTAGATAATATTTAGATTTTTTTTTTTTTTTTTTTTTTTTTTTTGAGACGGAGTTTCGCTCTTGTTACCCAGGCTGGAGTGCAATGGCACGATCTCGGCTCACCGCAACCTCCGCCTTCTGGGTTCAGGCAATTCTCCTGCCTCAGCCTCCTGAGTAGCTGGGATTACAGGCACGCGCCACCATGCACAGCTAATTTTTTTTGTATTTTTAGTAGAGACGGGGTTTCACTATGTTGACCAGGATGGTCTCGATCTCTTGACCTCATGATCCACCCGCCTCGGCCTCCCAAAGTGCTGGGATTACAGGCGTGAGCCACCGTGCCCGGCCAATATTTAGATTTTTATCGATTCACGTAAAATTAGAATTTCGGTATTTTACATGAGAGAGCATACTGAGTTTTTGTATACACTCCAAACCAGAGTATAATAAGGCATTGTATATTTTTTCTAACAGACTATATTCAGGGCCATTTTCTTTTAACTTCGGGGTGCCTAGATATTATTTAGATTTTTTATGATTCACGTAAAATCAGAATTTCAGTATTTTACATGAGAGACCATGCTGAGTTGGTGTATATACTCCAAAACAGAGTAGAATTGGGCATTGTATATTTATTCTGACAGATTATATTCAGAGAAATTTTGTTTTTATCATTGGGGTGCCTAGATAATATTTAGAATTATTTCGATTCATGTAAAATGAGAATTTCGGTATTTTACATGAGAGAGAATACTGAGTTGGTGTATATACTCCAAAACCGAGTAGAATAGGGCTGTATATTTTTTCTGACAGATTATATTCAGAGCAATTTTGTTTACCACATTGAGGTGCCTAGATAAATTTTGCTTTTTCGATTCTGGTAAAATTAGAATTTCTGTATTTTACATGAGAGAGCATATTTTGTTGGTGTATCTATTACAAAACAGAGTAGAAAAGAACATTGTATATTTTTTGTGACAGATTATATTCAGAGCAATTATGCTTTTAACATTGGGGTGCCTAGATAATATTGAGATATTCTTCGATTGCTCAAATATAGAATTTCTCTATTTTACATGAGAGAGCATACTGAGTTGGTGTATATACTCCAAAACAGAGTAGAATAAGGCATTGTATATTTTTTCTAACAGACCATATTCAGAGCCATTTTCTTTTAACTTTGGGCGCCTAGATATTATTTAGATTTTTTTCGATTCCCGTTAAATTAGAATTTCGGTATTTTACATGAGAGCATATTGAGTTGGTGTATATATTAAAACTCAAAGTACAAAAGGGCATTGTATATTTTTTCTGACAGATTATATTCAGAGAAATTTTGTTTTTAACAAGGGGTGCCTAGATAATATTTAGATTTTTTCAATTCAGGTAAAATTTGAATTTCTCTATTTTACATGAGAGAGCATTGTGAGTTTGTGTATATACTCCAAAACAGAGTAGAATAAGGCATTGTATATTTTTTCTAACAGACTATATTCAGAATCATTTTCTTTGAACTTTGAGGCGCCTAGATATTATTTAGATTTTCTTCGATTCTTGTAAAATTAGAATTTTGGTATTTTACATGAGAGAGCATATGGAGTTGGTGTATATACCCTAAAACAGAGTAGAATCAAGCATTGTATATTTTATATGAGAGATTATATTAAGAGCAATTTTGCTTTTAACATTGGGGTGCCTAGATAATATTTAGATTTTTTTCGATTCACGTAAATTTAGAATTTCTGTATTTTACATGACAGAGCATACTGAGTTGGTATACATACTCCAAAACAGAGTAGAATAGGGCATTGTATATTTTTTCTGACAGATTATATTCAGAGCAATTTTTTTTTTAACATTGGGGTGCCTAGATAATTTTTACATTATTTCAATTCGGGTAGAATTAGAATTTCTGTATTTTACATGACAGAGCATATGAAGTTGGTTTATATACTTTAAAACAGAGTAGAATAGGGCATTGTATATTTTTTCTGACAGATTATATTCAGAGCAATATTGCTTTTAACATTGTGGTGCCTAGATAATATTTAGATTTTTTCGTATCCGGTGGAATTCGAATTTCTGTATTTTACATGACAGAGCATATTGTGTTGGTGTTTATACTACAAAACAGAGTAGAAAAGAACATTGTATATTTTTACTGACAGATTGTATTCAGAACAATTTTGCGTTTAACATTGGGGTGCCTAGATAATATTTAGAATTTTTCAATTCGGGTAAAATTAGAATTTCTGTATTTAACATGAGAGAGCATATTGGGTTGGTGTATATACTACAATACAAAGTAGAAAAGTGCATTGTACATTTATTCTGACAGATTATATTCAGAGCAATTTTGCTTTTAACATTGGGGTGCCTAGATAATATTTAGATTTTTTTTGATACACGTAAAATTAGAATTTCTGTATTTTACATGAGAGAGCATACTAAGTTGGTTTATGTACTCCAAAACAGAGTAGAATAAGGCATTTTATATTTTTTCTAACAGACTATATTCATAGCCATTTTCTTTTAACTTTGGGGTGCCTAGATATTATTTAGATTTTTTTCGATTCGCGTAAAATTAGAATTTCGGTATTTTACATGAGAGAGCATATGGAGTTGGTGTATATACTACCAAAAAAAGAAGTAAAGGGCATTGTATATTTTTTCTGACAGATTATATTCAGAGCAATTTTTCTTTTAACATTGGGGTGCCTAGATGATATTTAAATTTTTCTAGATTCGCTTAAATATAGAATTTCTCTATTTAACGTGAGAATTTCTGTATTTTACATGAGAGAGCATATGGATTTGGTGTATATGCTCCAAACAGACTAGAATATTGTATATTTTTTTGACAGATTATATTCAGATTTTTTTTGATTCGCTTAAATATAGAATTTCTGTATTTGATAAGAGAGCACATGGAGTTGGTTTATATACTCCAAAACAGAGTAGAAAAGGGCAGTGTATATTTTTTCTGACAGATTATATTCAGAGGAATTTGGTTTTTAACATTGGAATGCCTAGATAATATTTAGATTTTTTTGATTCCGGTTAACTTACAATTTCTGTATTCTACATGAAAGAGCATACTGAGTTGGTGTATATATTCCAAAACAGAGTAGAATAGGGCATTGTTTATTTTTTCTGACAAATTATATTCAGAAAAATTTTGATTTTAACTTTCGGGTGCCTAGATCATATATAGCTTTTTTTCGATTTGCTTAAATATGGAATTTCTGTATTTTACATGAGAGAGCATATGGAGTTGGTGTATATACTCCAAAACAGAGTAGAATAGGGCATTGTATATTTTTTCTGGCAGATTATATACATAGCAATTTTGTTTTTAACATTGGGGTGCCTACATAATATTTTGATTTTTTCGATTCGGGTAAAATTAGAATTTCGGTATTTTACATGATAGACCATAAGGAGTTTGTGTATATACTCGAAAACAGAGTAGAATCGGGCATTGTATATATTTTCTGACAGATTATATTCAGAGCAATTTTGCTTTTAACATTGGGGTGCCTACATAATATTTAGACTTTTTTCGATTAATGTAAATATAGAATTTCTGTATTTTACATGACAGAGCATACTGAGTTGGTGTATATACTCCAAAACAAAGTCGAATAGGGCATTGTTTATTTTCTCTGACAAACTATATTCAGAGCAATTTTGTTTTTAACATTGGTGTGCCTAGATAATATTTAGATTTTTTCAATTCATGTAAAATTAGAATTTCTGTATTTTATGTGACAGTGCACCCTGAGATTGTGTATATACTTTGAAACAGAGTAGAATAAGGCATTGTATATTTTTTCTAACAGACTATATTCACAGCCACTTTCTTTTAACTTTGGGGCACGTAGATATTTTTTAGATTTCTTTCGATTCGCGTATAATTAGAATTTCTGTATTTTACATGAGAGAGCATATTGAGTTGGTGTATATACTACAAAACCGAGTAGAAATGGGCATTGTGTATTTTTTCTGACAGACTATATTCAGAGAAATTTTGTTTTTAACATTGGAGTGCCTAGATAATATTTAGATTTTTTTTGATTCACGTAAATTTAGAATTGCTGTATTTTACATAAGAGAGCATACTGAGTTGGTGTATATACTCCAAAACAGAGTAGAATAAGGCATTGTATATTTTTGCTAACAGACTATATTCAGAGTCATTTTCTTTTAAATTTGGGGCGCCTAGATATTATTTAGATACTTTTCGATTCCTGTAAAATTAGAATTTCTGTATTTTACATGAGAGAGCATATGGATTTGGTGTATATACTCCAAAACAGAGTAGAAAAGGGCATTGTATGTTTTTTCTGACCGATTATATTCAGAGAAAGTTTGCTTTTAACATTGGGGTGCCTAGATAATATTTAGATTTTTTTCGATTCGCATAAATATTGAATTTCTGTATTTTACATGAGAAAGCATATGGAGTTGTTGTATATACTCGAAAACAAAGTAGAATAGGGCATTGTATATTTTTTCTGACAGATTATATTCAGAGCGATTTTGTTTTTAACATTGAGGTGCCTAGATAATATTTAGATTTTTTCGATTCGGGTAAAATTAGAATTTCTGTATTTTATATGAGGGATCACCCTGAGTTGCTGTATATACTCCAAAACAGAGTAGAATAAGGCATTGTATATTTTTTCTTACAGACTATATTCAGAACCAATTTCTTTTAACTTTGGATTGCCTAGATATTATTTAGATCTTTTTGATTCACCTAAATTTAGACTTTCGGTATTTTACATGAGACAGCATATTGAGTTGGTGTATATACTCCAAAACAGAGTAGAAAAGGGCATTGTATTATTTTTCTGACAGATTATATTCAGAGCAATTTTGCTTTAGCATTGGTGTTCCTAGATAATATTTAGATTTTTTTCGATTCACTTAAATATCGAATTTCTGTATTTTACGTGAGAGTGCATATGGAGTTGGTGTATATACTTTAAAACAGAGTATAATAGGGCATTGTATATTTTATCTGACAGATTATATTCAGAGCAATTTTTTTTTAACATGGGGATGCCTAGATAATATTTAGATTATTTTTGATTCACGTAAAATTAGAATTTCTGTATTTTACATGAGAGAGCACACTAAGGTGGTGTATGTACTACAAAAAAGAGTAGAATAAGGCGATGTATTTCTTTTTCTAACAGACTATATTCAAAGCCATTTTCTTTTATTTTTGGGGCGTCTAGATTTTATTTAGATTTTTTTCGATTTGCGTAAAATTTGAATTTCAGTATTTTACTTGAGAGAGCACACTGAGTTGGTGTATATACTCCAAAACAGAGTCGAATTGGGCATTGTATATTTTTTCTGACAGATTATGTTCACAGAAATTTTGCTTTTAACATTGAGGTGCCTAGATAATATTTAGATTTTTTCGATTCGCTTAATTATAGAATTTCTTATTTTACATGAGAGAGCATATGAAGTTGGTTTATATACTCCAATAAAGAGCAGAATAGGGCATTGTAAAAGTTTTCTGACAGATTATATTCAGAGCAATATTGTTTTTAACATTGGGGTGCCTAGATAATATTTAGATTTTTTTCGATTCACGTAAAATGAGAATTTCGGTATATAACATGAGAGAGCATACTGAGTTGGTGTATATACTCCAAAACAAAGTAGAATAGGGCATTGTATATTTTTTCTGACACATTATATTCAGAGCAATTTTGTTTTTAACATTGGCGTGCCTACATAATATTTAGATTTTTTCGATTCGGGTAAAATTAGAGTTACTGTATTTTACATGAAAGAGCATATTGAGTTGGTGTATATAAACAAAACAGAGTAGAAAATGGCATTGTGTATTTTCTCTGACAGATTATATTCAGGCCAATTATTCTTTTAACATTGGGGTGCCTAGATAATATTTAGATATTTTTCGATTCGCTTAAATATGTAATTTCTGTATTTTTCATGAGAGCGCATATTGAGTTGGTGTGTATACTCCAAAACAGAGTAGAGTAGTGTATTGCATATTTTTTCTCACAGATTGTATTCAGATCAATTTCGTGTTTAACACTGGGGTGCCTAGATTATATTTAGATTTTTTTTGATTCACATAAATATAGAATTTCTGTATTTTAAATGAGAGTGAATGTGGAGTTGGTGTATATACTACAAAACAGAGTAGGAAAGGGCATTGTATATTTTTTCTGACAGAATTTATTCAGAGCAATTTTGTTTTTAACATTGGGGTGCCTAAATAATATTTAGATTTTCTTCAATTCACGTAAAATTAGAATATCTGTATTTTACATGAGAGAGCATACTGAGTTGGTGTATATATTCCAAAACAGAGTAGAATAGGGCATTGTATATTTTTTCTAACAGACTATATTCAGAGCCATTTTCTTTTAACTTTGGGGTGCCTAGATATTATTTAGATTTTTTTTGATTGGCGTAAAATTAGAATTTCTGTATTTTACATGAGAGAGCATATTGACTTGGTGTATATAATAAAAAACAGAGTAGAAAAAGGCATTGTATATTTTTTGTGACAGATTATATTCAGAGCATTTTGGTTTTTAACATTGGGGTGCCTAGAAAATATTTAGATTTTTGCAATTCGTGTAAAATTAGAATTTCTTTATTTTACATGAGAGAGCATATGGAGTTGATGTATGTACTCTAAAACAAAGTAGAAAAGGGCATTGTATATTTTTTCTGACAGATTATATTCAGAGAAATTTTGCTTTTAAAATTGGGGTGTCTACATAATATTTAGATTTTCTTCGATTCACGTAAAATTAGAATATCTGTATTTTACATGAGAGAGCATACTGAGTTGGTGTATATATTCCAAAACAGAGTAGAATAGGGCATTGTATATTTTTTCTTACAGACTATATTCAGAGCCATTTTCTTTTAACTTTCGGGTGCCTAGATATTATTAAATTTTTTTTGATTCGCCTAAAATTAGAATTTCGGTATTTTAAATGGGAGAGCATATTGAGTTGGTGTATATACTCCAAAACAGAGTAGAATAGGGCATTGTATATTTTCTCTGAAAGATTATATTTAGAGCAATTTTGTTTTTAACATTGGGGAGCCTAGATAATATTTATATTTTTGCAATTCAGGTAGAATTAGAATTTCTATATTTTACATGAGAGAGCATCCTGAGTTGGTGTATATACTCCAAAACAGAGTAGAATAAGGCATTGTATATTTTTTCTAACAGACCATATTTAGAGCCATTTTCGTTGAACTTTTAGGTGCCTAGGTATTATTTACATTTTTTTCGATTTGCGGAAAATTAGAATTTCTGTATTTTACATGAGAGAGCATATGGAGTTGGTGTATATACTACAAAACAGAGTAGAAAAGGGCATTGTACATTTTTTCTGACAGATTTTATTCAGAGCAATTTTGTTTTTAACATTGCGGTGCCTAGATAATATTTAGAAGTTTATCAATTCACTTAAAATTAGAATTTCGGTATTTTGCATGAGACAGCATATTGAGTTGGTGTATATACTCCAAAACCGAGTAGAATAAGGTATTTTATAATTATTGTGACAGATTACATTTAGAGAAATTTTGTTTTTAACATTGGGTAGCCTAGATAATATTTAGATTTATTTCGATTCACGTAAAAGAAGAATTTCTGTATTTTAAATGAGAGAGCATATGGAATTGGTGTATAAACTCCAAAACAGAGTAGAATAGGGCATTGTATATTATTTCTGACAGATTATATTCAGAGCGATTTTGCTTTTTTGTTTGGGGTGACTAGATAATATTTAGATTTTTTTCGATTCGCTTAAATATAGAATGTCTCTATTTTACATGAGAGAGCAGGTGGAGTTGGTTTATATACTCCAAAACAAAGTAGAATAAGGCATTGAATATTTTTTCTGACAGATTATATTCAGAGCAATTTTTTTTTTAACACTGAGGTGCCTAGATAATATTTAGATTTTTTCGATTCCAGCAAAATTAGAATTTCTGTATTTTATAGGAGAGTGCACCCTGAGATGGTGTATGTACTCCGAAACAGAGTAGAATAAGGCATTGTATATTTTTTGTAACAAACTATATTCAGAGCCAATTTCTTTTAACCATGGGGCGCCTAGATATTATTTATATATTTTTCGATTCGCGTACAATTTGAATTTCTGTATTTTAAATGAGAGAGCATATGGAGTTGGTGTATATACTCCAAAACAGAGTAGAAAAGGGATTGTATATTTTTTCTGATCGATTATATTCAGAGCAAGTTTGCTTTTAACATTGGGGTGCCTAGATAATATTTAGATTTTTTTCGATTTGCATAAATATAGAATTTCTGTATTTTACATAAAAGAGCATATGGAGTGGGTGTATTTACTCCAAAACAGAGTAGAATAGGGCATTGTATATTTTTTCTGACGGATTATATTTCGAGCAATTTTTTTTTAACACTGGGGTGCCTAGATAATATTTAGATTTTTTCGATTTGGGTAAAATTAGAATTTCTGTATTTTACATTTGAGAGCAACCTGAGTTGGTGTATATACTCCAAAACAGAGTAGAATAAGGCATTGTGTATTGTTTCTAACAGACTATATTCGGATCCATTTTATTTTAACTTTGGGGCACCTAGATATTATTTTGATTTTTTTTTATTCGCCTAAAATTAGAATTTTGGTATTTTACATGAGAGAGCATATTGAGTTGGTGTATATACTCCAAAACAGAGTAGAAAAGGGCCTTGTATATTTTCTCTTACAGATTTTATTCAGAGCAATTTTGCTTTTAACACCGTGGGGCCTAGATAATACTTAGTTATTTTCGATACGAGTAGAATTAGAATTTCTGTATTTTACATGACAGAGCATATTGAGTTGGTGTATATACTAAAAAACCGAGTAGAAAAGAGCATTGTATATTTTTTCTGACAGATTATATTCAGAGCAACTTTGCTTTTAACATAGGTGTGCCTAGATAATATTTAGATTTCTTTCGATTCACTGAAATATAGAATTTCTGTATTTTACAAGACAGAGCATATGGAGTTGGTGTATATTCTTTAAAACAGATTAGAACAGGACATCTTATATTTTTTCTGACAGATTATATTCAGAGCAATTTTGTTTTTAACATTGGGGTTCCTAGATAATATTTAGATTTTTGCGATTTGGGTAAAATTAGAATTTCTCTATTTTATATGACAGAGCATCCTGAGTTGGTGTATATACTCCAGAACAGAGTAGAATAAGGCATTGTATATTTTTTCTAACAGAATATATTCAGAGCCATTTTCTTTTATCTTTGGGGAGCCTAGATATTATTTAGATTCTTTTCGATTCACGTAAAATTAGAATTTCGGAATTTTATATGAGAGAGCATATTGAGTTGGTGTACATACTACAAAACAGAGTAGAAAAGGGCATTGTGTATTTTCTCTGACAGATTATATTCAGAGCAATTTTGCTTATAACATTGGGGTGCCTAGATACTATTTAGATTTCTTTCGATTCGCTTAAATATAGTATTTCTGTGTTTTCCATAATGGAGCATATGGAATTGGTGTATATACTACAAAACAGAGTAGAAAAGGGTATTGTATATTTTTTCTGAAAGATTATATTCAGACCTATTTTTTTTTAACATTGGAGTGCCTAGATAATATTTAGATTTGTTTCGATTCCTTTAAACGTAGAATTTTTGTATTTTACATGAGAGAGCATACTGAGTTGGTGTATATACTCCAAAACAGAGTAGAATAGGGCATTGTGTATTTTTTCTGACAGATTATATTCAGAGCAATTTTGTTTTTAACATTGGGGTGCCTAGATAATATTTAGGTATTTTCGATTCGGGTAAAATTAGAATTTCTGTATTTTACATGAGAGAGCATCCTGAGTTCGTGTATATACTCCAAAACAAAGTAGAATAAGGCATTGTATATTTTTTCTAACAGATTATATTCAGAGCCATTTTCTTTTAACTTTGGAGCACCTACATATTATTTAGATTTTTTTTGATTCGCTTAAATATCGAATTTCTGTATTTTATATGAGAGTGCATATGAAGTTGGTGTATATACTTTAAAACAGAGTAGAATAGGGCATTGTATATTCTATCTGACAGATTATATTCAGAGCAATTTTGTTTTTAACATTGGGGGGCCTAAATAATATTTAGATTATTTTTGATTCACGTAAATTTAGAATTTCTCTATTTTACATGAGAGAGCACACTGAGTTGGTGTATGTACTTCAAAAAAGAGTAGAATAAGGCGATGTATTTTTCTTCTAACAGACTATATTCAGAGCCATTTTCTCTTATCTTTGGGTCGTCTAGAAATTTTTTACATTTTTTTGATTCATGTAAATTTGAATTTCTGTATTTTAAGTGAGTGAGCATATTGAGTTTGTGTATATACTACAAAACAGAGTAGAAAAGGGCATTGTATATTTTTTCCGACAGATTTTATTCAGAGCAATTTTGTTTTTAACATTGGGGTTCCTAAATAATATTTAGATTTTTTTCGATTCACGTAAAATTAGAATTTTTGTATTTTACATGAGAGAGCATACTGAGTTGGTGTATATACTCCAAAACAGAGTAGAATAAGGCATTGTATATTTTTTCTAACAGACTATATTCAGAGTCATTTTCTTTTAACTTTGGGGCGCCTAGATATTATTTAGATTATTTTGATTCACCTAAAATTAGAATTTCGGTATTTTACACTAGAGAGCATATTGAGTTGGTGTATATACTCCAAAACAGAGTAGAAAAGGGCATTGTATATTTTTTCTGACAGATGATATTAGAGCAATTTTGCTTTTAACATTGGGGTGCCTAGATAATATTTAGATTTTTTTTCGATTCGGATAGAATTAGAATTTCTGTATTTCACATTACGGAGCATATTGAGTTGGTGTTTATACTACAAAACAGAATAAAAGAGGGCATTGTATATTTTTTCTGACAGATTATATTCTTAGCAATTTTGCTTTTAACATTGCAGTGCCTAGATAATATTTGGATTTGTTCGGTTCGGGTAAATTTAGAATTTCTGTATTTTACATGAGAGAGCATATTGAGTTGGTGTATATACTACGAAACAGAGTAGAAAAGGGCATTGTATATTTTTTTCTGACAGATAATATTCTGAGCAATTTTGCTTTTAACATTGGGATGCCTAGATAATATCTAGATATTTTTCGATTCACGTAAAATTAGAATTTCTGTATTTTGCATGAGACAGCATACTGAGTTGGTGTATATACTCCAAAACAGAGTAGAATAAGGCATTGTATATTTTATCTAACACACTATATTCAGAGCCATTTTCTTTTAACTTTGGGGCACCTAGGTATTATTTAGATTATTTTTGATTCACCTAAAATTAGAATTTCGGTATTTTACATGAGAGAGCATATTGAGTTAATGTATATACTCCAAAACAAAGTAGAAAAGGGCATTGTATATTTTTTTGACAGATTATATTCAGAGCAATTTTTCTTTTAACATTGGGGTGCCTAGATAATATTTAGAATTTTTCCGATTTGCTTAAATATAGAATTTATGTATTTTACATGAGAGAGCATATGGAGTTGGTGTATATACTCCAAAACAGAGTAGAATAGGGCATTGTATATTTTTCTGACAGATTATATTCAGAGCGATTTTGTTTTTAACTTTGGGGTGCCTAGATAATATTTAGATTTCTTTTGATTGACGTAAACTTCGAATTTCTGTAAATTACATGAGAGAGCATACTGAGTTGGTGTATATACTCCAGAAAAGGGTAGAATAAGGCATTGTATATTTTATCTAACAGACTATATTCAGAGCCGTTTTTTTTTAACTTTGCGGCGTCTAGATATTATTTAGATTTTTTTCGATTCACGTAAAAGTAGAATTTCTCTATTTTACATGAGAGAGCATATTGAGTTGGCGTATATACTCCAAAACAGAGTAGAAAAGGGCATTCTATATTTTTTCTGACACATTATCTTCAGAGCAATTTTTCTTTTAACTTTGGGCTGCCTACATAATATTTAGATTTTTTTCGATTCGCTTAAATATCGAATTTTTGTATTTTACATGAGAGAGCATATGGAGTTTGTGTATATACTCCAAAACAGAGTAGAATAAGGCATTGTATATTTTTTCTGACGGATTATATTCAGAGCAATTTTTTTTAACACTGAGGTACCTAGATAATATTTAGATTTTTTCGATTCCAGTAAAATAAGAATTTCTCTATTTTACATGAGAGAGCATATTGAGTTGGTGTATATACTCCAAAACAAAGTAGAAAAGGGCATTCTATATTTTTTCTGACACATTATCTTCAGAGCAATTTTTCTTTTAACTTTGGGCTGCCTACATAATATTTAGATTTTTTTCGATTCGCTTAAATATCGAATTTTTGTATTTTACATGAGAGAGCATATGGAGTTTGTGTATATACTCCAAAACAGAGTAGAATAAGGCATTGTATATTTTTTCTGACGGATTATATTCAGAGCAATTTTTTTTAACACTGAGGTACCTAGATAATATTTAGATTTTTTCGATTCCAGTAAAATAAGAATTTCTCTATTTTACATGAGAGTGCACCCTGAGATGGTGTATATACTCCGAAACAGAGTAGAATAAGGCATTGTATATTTTCTCTAACAGACTATATTCACAGCCATTTTCTTTTAACTTTAAGGTGCCTAGATATTTTTTAGATTTTTTTCGATTCGCGTAAAATTAGAATTTCTGTATTTTACATGAGAGAGCATATGCAGTTGGTGTATATACTTTAAAACAGATTAGAATAGGGGATTGTACATTTTTTCTGACAGATTATATTCAGAGCACTTTTGTTTTTAACATTGGGGTGCATAGATAATATTTAGATTTTTTTTGATTTAAGTAAAATTAGAATTGCTGTATTTTACATAAGAGAGCATACTGAGTTGGTGTATATACTCCAAAACAGAGTAGAATAAGGCATTGCATATTTTTTCTAACAGACCATTTTCATAGCCAATTTCGTTTAACATTGGGGTGCCTAGATATTATTTAGATATTTTTCAATTCGCGTAAAATTAGAATTTCTGTATTTTACATGAGAGAGCATATGGAGTTGGTGTATATACTCCAAAACAGAGTAGGAAAGGGCATTGTATATTTTTTCTGACAGATTATATTGAGAGCAAGTTTTCCTTCATCCTTGGGGTGCCTAGATAATATTTAGATTTTTTTCGATTCGCATAAATAGAGAATTTCTGTATTTTACATGAGAGAGCATATTGAGTTGGTGTATATACTCCAAAAGAGAGTAGAATAAGGCATTGTATATTTTATTAAACAAACTATAATCAGAGCAATTTTCTTTTATCTTTGGTGCGCGTAGATATTATGTAGATTTTATTTGATTCGCCTAAAATTAGAATTTCAGTATTTTACATGAGAGAGCGTATTGAGTTGGTGTATATACTCCAAAAGGGAGTAGAAAAAAGCATTGTATATTTTTTCTGAGAGACTATATTCAGAGCAATCTTGCTTTTAACATTGGTTGCGTAGATAATATTTAGATTTTTTTCGATTTGCTTAAATATAGAATTTCTGCATTTTACCTGAGAGAGCATATCGAATTGGTGTATATACTCCAAAACAGAGTAGAATAGGGCATTGTGTATTTTTTCTGACAGATTATATTCAGAGCAATTTTCTTTTTTACATTTGGGTACCTAGATAATATTTGGATATTTTTGATTCGTGTAAAATTTGAATTTCTGTATTTTACATGAGAGAGCATACTGAGTTGGTGTATATACTCCAAAACCGAGTAGAACAGGGCATTGTATATTTTATCAGAAAGATTATATTCAGAGCAATTTTGTTTTTAACATTAGGGTTCCTAGATAATATTTAGATCTTTTCGATTCGGGTAAAATTAGATTTTCTGTATTTTACATGAGAGAGCATACTGAGTTTGTGTATATACTCCAAAACAAAGTAGAATAAGGCATTGTATATTTTTTCGAACAGACTATATTCAGATCCATTTTCTTTTAACTTTGGGGCGCCTAGATATTATTTAGATTTTTTTCGATTCGTGTAAAATTAGAATTTCGGTATTTTACATGAGAGAGCATATTGAGTTGGTGTATATACTACAAAACAGAGTAGAAAAGGGCATTCTATGTTTTTTCTGGCAGATTATATTCAGAGAAATTATGCTTTCATAATTGGGGTCCGTTGATAATATTTAGATTTTTTTCGATTCAAGTAAAATTAGAATTTCTGTTTACATGAGAGAACATACTGAGTTGGTGTATATACTCCAAAACCGAGTACAATAAGTCATTATATATTTTTTTGAAAGATTATATTCAGAGCAATTTTGTTTTTAACATTGGTGTGCCTCGATAATATTTAGATTTTTTCGATTTTGGTAAAATTATAATTACTGTATTTTACATGAGAGAGCATATTGAGTTGGTGTATATACTACAAAAAGAGTAGAAAAGGGCATTGTATATTTATTCTGACAGATTATATTCAGAGCAATTTTGCTTTTAACATTCGGGTGCCTAGATAATATTTAGCTTTATTTCGAATCACGTTGAAGTATAATTTTGGTATTTTACATGAGAGAGCATATGGAGTTGGTGTATATACACCAAAACAGAGTAGAATAGGGCATTGCATATTTTTTCTGACAGATTATATTCAGAGAAATTTTGTTTTTAACATTGGAGTGACTACATAATATTTAGATTTATTTCGATTTGCATAAATATAGAATTTCTGTATTTTACATGACAGAGTATATGGAGTTGGTGTATATACTCCAAAATAGAGTAGAATACGGCATTGTATATTTTTTCTGACAGATTATATTCAGCTCAATTTTGTTTTAAACATTGGGTTGCCTAGATAATATTTAGATTTTTTTAGATTCATTTAAAATTAGAAATTCTTTATTTTACAAGAGAGAGAACACTGAGTTGGTGTATATACTCCAAAACACAGTATAATAAGGCATTGTATATTTTTTAAAACAGACTACATTCTGAGCCATTTTTTTTAACTTTGGGGTGCCTCGATATTATTTAGATTATTTTTCGAATTGCATAAAATTGGAATTTGGTATTTTACATGAGAGAGCATATTGAGTTGGTGTATGTACTACAAAACAGAGTAGAAAAGGGCATCTTATATTTTTTCTGACAGATTGTATTCAGAGCAAATTTGCTTTTAACATTGGGGTGCCTAGATAATATTTAGATATTATTCGATTCACTTAAATATAGGATTTCTGTATTTTACACGAGAGAGCATATGGAGTTGGTGTATATAGTCTAACACAAAGTAGAAAATGGCATTTTGTATTTTCTCTGACAGATTATATTCAGAGCAATTTTGCTTTTAACATTGAGGTGCCTAGATAATATTTAGACTTTTTTCGATTCGCTTAAATTTAGAATTTCTGTATTTTACATTAGAGAGCATATGGAGTTGGTGTATATACTCCAAAACAAAGTAGAAAAGGGTATTGTATACTTTTTCTGACAGATTATGTTCAGAGCAATTTCGTTTTTAACAAGGGGTGCCTAGATAATATTTAGATTTTTTTCAATACGCTTAAATATAGGATTTCTGTATTTTTCATCAGAGAGCATATTAAGTTGGTGTATATACTCCAAAACAGAGTAGAATGGGGCATTGTATATATTTTCAGACAGATTATATTCTGAACAATGTTGCTTTTAACATTGGGTTGCCTAGATAATATTTAGATTTTTTCGATTCGGGTAGAATTAGAATTTCAGTATTTTACATAAGAGAGCATATTGAGTTGGTGTATATAGTACAAAACAGAGTAGAAAAGGGCATTGTATATTTTTTTCTGACAGATTATATTAAGAGCAATATTGCTTTTAACACTGTGGTCCCTAGATTATATTTAGATTTTTTTCAATTCGCTTAAATATGGAGTTTTTGTATTTTACATGAGAGAGCATATGGAGTTGGTGTATATACTCCAGAATAGAGTAGAATAGGGCATTGTATATTTTTTCTGACAGATTATATTCAGAGCAATTTTGTTCTTAACATTGCGGTGCCTACATAATATTTAGATTTTTTTCGATTCGCTTAAATAGAGAATCTCTGTATTTTACATGGGAGATCATATTGAGTTGGTGTATATACTACAAAACAGAGTAGAAATGGGCATTGTATATTTTTTCTGACACATTATATGCAGAGCAATTTCCTTTTAACATTCGGGTGCCTAGATAATATTTAGATTTTTTTCGATTCACGTGAAATTAGAATTTCGGTATTTTATATGAGAGAGCATACTGAGTTGCTGTATATACTCCAAAACAGAGTAGAATAGGGCATTTTATATTTTCTCTAACTTACTATATTCAGAGCCATTTTCTTTTAAGTTTGGGGCACCTAGATATTATTTAGATTTTTTTAGATTCGCGTAAAATTACAATTTCTGTATTTTACATGAGGGAGAATACTGAGTTGGTGTATATACTCCAATACAGAGTAGAATAGGGCATTGTATTTTTTTCTGACAGATTATATTCAGAGCAGTTTTGCTTTTAACATTGGGGTGCATAGATAACATTTAGATTTTTTCGATTCGGGTAAAATTAGAATTTCTGTATTTTACACGAGAGAGCATACTGTGTTGGTGTATATACTCCAAAACATAGTAGAATCAGGCATTTTATATTTTTTCTAACAGACTATATTCAGAGCCATTATCTTTTTACTTTGGGGCGCCTAGATAATATTTAGATTTATTTCGATTCAGGTAAAATTAGAATTTCGGTATTTTACATGAGAGAGCATATTGATTGTGTGTATACACCCCAAAACAGAATAGAAAAGGGCATTGTTCATTCAGGGCAATTTTGATTTTAACATTGGGGTGCCTAGATAATATTTAAATTATTTTCGATTGATTAAATATAGAATTACTTTATTTTACATGAGATAGAAGGTAGAGTTGGTGTATATACTCAAAAACAGAGTAGAATAGGGCATTGTATATTTTTTCTGCCAGATTATATTCAGAGAAATTTTGTTTTTAACATTGGGGTGCATATATAATATTTAGATTTTTTTCGATTCACGTAAAATTTGAATTTCGGTATTTCACGTGAGAGAGCATACTGAGTTGCTGTATATACTTCAAAACAGAGTACAATAGTGCATTATATATTTTTTCTGAGAGATTATATTCAGAGCAATTTTGTTTTTAACATTGGGGTGCCTAGATAATATTTTGATTTTTTCGATTCGGGTAAAATTAGAAGTTGTGTATTTCACATGAGAGAGCATATTGAGTTGGTATATATTCTACAACACAGAGTAGAAAAAAGCATTGTATATTTTCTCTGACAGATTATATTCAGAGCAATTTTGCTTTTAAGATTGGGGTGCCTAGATAACGTTTAGATTTTTTTCGATTCGTTGAAATATAGAATTTCTGTATTTTACATGAGAGAGCATATGGAGTTGGTGTATATACTCCAAAACTGAGTAGAATAAGGAATTGTATATTTTTTCTAAGAGACTATATTCAAAGCCATTTTCTTTTAACTTTGGGGCTCCTAGATATTATTTAAATTTTTTTCGATTCTCATAAAATAAGAATTCCAGTATTTAACATGAGAGAGCATATTGAGTTGGTGTATATACTACAAAACAAAGTAGAGAAGGACATTTTATATTTTGTCTGACAGATTACATTCAGAGCAATTTTGCTTTTAACACTGTGGTGCCTAGATAATATTTAGATTTTTTTCGATTCGGGTAAATTTATAATTTTTGTATTTAACTTGAGAGAGCATACTGAGTTGGTGTATACACTCCAAAACAGAGTAGAATTGGGCATTGTATATTTTTTGTAACAGACTATATTCAGAGCCATTTTCTATTAACTTTGAGGCGCCTAGATATTATTCAGATTTTTTTCAATTCGCGTAAAATGAGCGTTTCGGTATTTTACATGAGAGAACATATTGAGTTGGTGTACATACTCCAAAACGGAGTAGAATAGGGCATTGTATATTTTTTCTGATAGATTATATTCAGAGAAATTTTGTTTTTAACATTGGGGTGCCTAGATAATGTTTAGTTTTTTTCGATTCACGTAAAATTTGAATTTCGGTATTTTACATGAGAGAACATACTGAGTTGGTGTATATACTGCAAAACAGAGTAGAATAAGGCATTGTATATTTTTTCCAACAGACTATATTCATAGACATTTTCTATTAACTTTGGGGCGCCTAGATATTATTTAGACTTTTTATCGATTCACGTAAAATTAGAAATTCTTTATTTTACATGAGAGAACATACTGAGTTGGTGTATATACTACAAAACAAAGTAGAAAAGGGAATTGTATATTTTTTCTAACAGATTATATTCAGAGAAATTTTTCTTTTAACATTGGGGTGCCTAGATAATATTTAGATTTTTTTCGATTCGCTTAAATATAGAATTTCTGTACTTAACATGAGAGAGCATATGGAGTTGGTGTATATACTCCACAACAGAGTACTATAAGGCATTGTATATTTTATCTAATATACTATATTCAGAGACATTTTCTGTTAACTTTGTGGTGCCTAGATATTATTTAGATTTTTTTCGATTCACGTAAAATTAGAATTTCGGTATTTTACATGAGAGAGCATTCTGAGTTGGTGTATATGCTCCAAAACAGAGTAAAATAAGGCATTGTATATTTTTTCTAACAGATTATATTCAGAGCCATTTTTTGTAACTTTTAAGCTCCTAGATATTATTTAGATTTATTTCGATTTGCATAAAATTAGAATTTTGTTATTTTACATGAGAGAGAATATTGAGTTGGTGTATATACTCCAAAACAGAGTACAAAAGGGCACTGTATAATTTTTCTGACAGATTTTATTGAGAGAAATTTTGCTTTTAACATTGGGGTGCCTAGATGATATTTAGATTTTTTTCGATTCGCTTAAATATAGAATTTCTGTATTTTACTTGAGAGAGCATATGGAGTTGGTGTATATACTCCAAAACAGAGTAGAATAAGGCATTCTATATTTTTTCTAAGAGACTGTATTCACAGCCACTTTCTTTTAACTTTTAAGCGCCTAGATATTATTTAGATTTTTTTTTGATTCGCGTACAATTAGAATTTCGGTATTTTAAATGAGAGAGCATACAGAGTTGGTGTATATACTCCAAAACAGCGTAGAATAAGTCATTGTATATTTTCTCTGACAGATTATATTCAGAGCAATTTTAATTTTAACATTGGGGTGCCTAGAAAATATTTAGATTTTTTTTTGGTTCACGTTAATTTAGAATTTCGGTATTTAACCTGAGAGAGCATACTGAGTTTTTTTATATACTTTAAAAAAGAGTCGAAAAAGGCATTGTATATTTTTTCTAACAGACTATATTCAGTGCCATTTTCTTTTAATTTTGAAGCGCCTAGATATTATTTAGATTATTTTCGATTCACGTAAAATTGTAATTTCGCTATTTTACATGTCAGAGCATATTGAGTTGGTGTATATACACCAAAAAAGAATAAAATAGGGCATTGTAGTTTTTTTCTGAAAGATTACATTCAGAGAAATTTTTCTTTTAGCTTTGGGGTGCCTAGATAATATTTAGATTTTTTTTGATTCATGTAAAATTAGAATTTCTGTATTTTACATGAGAGAGCATACTGAGTTGGTGTATATACTCCAAAACAGAGTACAATAGGGCATTACATATTTTCTCTGACAGAATATATTGAGAGCAATTTTGCTTTTACCGTTGGGGTGCATACATAATATTTAGATTTTTTTGGATGCTCGTGAAATTAGAATTTTGGTATTTTATATGAGAGAGCATACTGAGGTGCTGCATATACTCCAAAACAGAGTAGAATAGGGCATTGTATATTTTTTCTGACAGACTATATTCAGAGCAATTTTGTTCTTAACATTGCGGTGCCTAGATAATATTTAGATTTTATTTTGATTCCCTTAAATAGAGAATCTCTGTATTTTACATGAAAGAGATTATTGAGTTGGTGTATATACTACAAAACAGAGTAGAAAAGGGCATTGTATATTTTTTCTGACACTTTATATGCAGAGCAATTTTCTTTTAACATTCGGGTGCCTAGATAATATTTAGATTTTTTTCTATTCACGTGAAATTAGAATTTCGGTATTTTATATGAGAGAGCATACTGAGTTGCTGTATATACTCCAAAACAGAGTAGAATAGGGCATTGTATATTTTCTCTAACATACTATATTCAGAGCCATTTTCTTTTAAGTTTGGGGTGCCTAGATATTATTTAGATTTTTTTTGATTCTCGTAAAATTACAATTTCGGTATTTTACATAAGAGAGAATACTGAGTTGGTGTATATACTCCATTACAGAGTAGAATACGGCATTGTATGTTTTTCTGACAGAGTATATTCAGAGCAATTTTTCTTTTAACATTGGGGTGCCTAGATAACATTTAGATTATTTTCGATTCGCTTATAGAATTTGTGTATTTTACATGAGAGAGCAGGTAGAGTTTGTGTATATACTCAAAAACAGAGTAGATTAGGGCATTGTATATTTTTTCTCACAGATTGTATTCAGAGCAATTTTTTTTTAACATTGGGGTGCCTAGATAATAATTAGATTTTTTCAATTTGGGTAAAATTAGAATTTCTGTATTTTAGACGAGAGAGCATACTGTGTTTGTGTATATACTCCAAAATATAGTAGAATCAGGCATTGTATATTTTTTCTAAGAGACTATATTCAGAGCCAATATCTTTTTACCTTGGGGCGCCAAGATAATATTTAGATTTATTTCGATTCGCGTAAAATTAGAATTTCGGTATTTTACATGAGAGAGCATATTGATTTGGTGTATACACCCCAAAACAGAGTAGAAAAGGGAATTGTATATTTTTTCTTACAAATTATATTCAGAGTAATTTTGATTTTAACATTGGGGTGCCTAGATAATATTTAAATTATTTTCGATTCGATTAAATATAGAATTACTTTATTTTACATGAGATAGAAGGTCGACTTGGTGTATATAGTCAAAAACAGAGTAGTATAGGGCGTTGTATATTTCTTCTGCCAGATTATATTCAGAGAAATTTTGTTTTTAACATTGGGGTGCATATATAATATTTAGATTATTTTCGATTCACGTAAAATTTGAATTTCGGTATTTTACGTAAGAGAGAGCATACTGAATTGCTGTATATACTTCAAAACAGAGTACAATAGTGCATTATATATTTTTTCTGACAGATTATATTCAGAGCAATTTTGTTTTTAACATTGGGGTGCCTAGGTTATATTTTGATTTTTTCATTTCGGGTTAAATTAGAAGTTGTGTATTTTACATGAGAGAGCATATTGAGTTGGTGTATATTCTACAAAACAGAGTAGAGAAAAGCATTATATATTTTCTCTGATACATTATATTCAGAGCAATTTTGCTTTTAAGATTGGGGTGCCTAGATAACGTTTAGATTTTGTTCGATTTGCTTTAATATAGAATTTCTGTATTTTACATTAGAGAGCATATGGAGTTGGTGTATATACTCCAAAACTGAGTAGAAAAAGAAATTGTATATTTTTTCTGACAGATTATATTAAGAGAAATTTTGCTTTTAACATTGGGGTGCCTAGATAATATTTAGATTTTTTTCGATTTGGGTAAATTTAGAATTTTTGTAGTTAACTTGAGAGTGCATACTGAGTTGGTGTATATACTCCAAAACAAAGTAGAATAGGGCATTGTATATTTTTTCTAACAGACTATATTCAGAGGCATTTTCTATTAAATTTGAGGGGCCTAGATATTCTTCACATTTTTTTCGATTCGCGTAAAATAAGAATTTCGGTATTTTACATGAGAGAACTAATTGAGTTGGTGTACATACTCCAAAACAGAGTAGAATAGGGCATTGTATATTTTTTCTGACAGATTATATTCAGAGAAATATTGTTTTTAACATTGGGGTGCCTAGATAATATTTAGATTTTTTCGATTCACGTAAAATTTGAATGTCGGTATTTTACATGAGAGAGCATACTGAGTTGGTGTATATATTCCAAAACAGAGAAAATAAGGCATTGTATATTTTTTCCAACAGAGTATATTCATGGACATTTTCTATTAACTTTGGGGCGCCTAGATATTATTTACATTTTTTTTTTGATTCGCGTAAAATTAGAAATTTTGTATTTTACATGAGAGAGCATACTGAGTTGGTGTATATAATACAAAACAAATTAGAAGAGGGAATTGTATATTTTTTCTGACAGATTATATTCATAGAAATTTTGCTTTTAACATTGGAATGCCTAGATAATTTTTAGATTTTTTTTCGATTCGCTTAAATATAGAATTTCTGTATTTTACATGAGAGAGCATATGGAGTTGGTGTATGTACTCCAAAACAGTAGAGTAGGGCATTGTATATTTTTTCTCACCGATTATATTCCGAGCAATTTTTTTTATAACATTGGCGTGCCTAGATAATATTTAGGTTTTTTTCGTATCGCTTAAATATAGAATTTCTGTATTTTACATGAGAGAGCATATTGAGTTGGTGCATATATTAAAAGCAGAGTAGAAAAAAGCATTGTATATTTTTTCTGACAGATTATATTCAGAGGAATTTTGCTTTTAACATTCGGGTGCCTAGATAATATTTAAATTTTTTCGATTTGCTTAAATATAGAATTTCTGTATTTTACATGAGAGAGCATACTGAGTTGATATATATAATACAAAACAGAGTAGAAAATGGCATTGTGTATTTTCTCTGACAGATTATATTCAGAGCAATTTTGCTCTTAACATTGGGGTGCCTAGATAATATTTAGATATTTTTCGATTCGCTTAAATATAGAATTTCTTTATTTTATCTGAGAGAGCATATGGAGATGGTGTATATACTCCAAAACAGAGTAGAATCGGGCATTGAATATTTTTTCTGACAGATTATATTCAGAGCAATTTTGCTTTTAACATTAGGGTGACTAGATAATATGTAGATTTTTTTCGATTCACGTGAAATTAGAATTTCGGTATTTTATATGAGAGAGCATACTGAGTTGCTCTATATACTCCAAAACAGAGTAGAATAGGGCATTGTATATTTTCTCTAACATATTATATTCAGAGCCATTTTCTTTTAAGTTTGGGTTGCCTAGATATTATTTAGATTTTTTTTGATTCGCGTTAAATTACAATTTCGGTATTTTACATGAGAGAGAATGCTGAGTTGGTGTATATACTCCAATACAGAGTAGAATAGGGCATTGTATTTTTTTCTGACAGATTATATTCAGAGCAGTTTTGCTTTTTACATTTGGGTGACTAGATAACATTTTGATTTTTTCGATTCGGGTAAAATTAGAATTTCTGTATTTTACACAAGAGAGCATACTGTGTTGATGTATATACTCCAAAACATAGTAGAATCAGGCAGTGTATATTTTTTCTAACAGACTATATTCAGAGCCATTATCTTTTTACTTTGTGGCGCCTAGATAATATTTAGATTTATTTCGATTCGTGTAAAATTAGAATTTCGGTATTTTACATGAGAGAGCATATTGATTTGGTGTATACACCCCAAAACAGAATAGAAAAGGGCATTGTATATTTTTTCTTACAAATTATATTCAGAGCAATTTTGCTTTTAACATTGGGGTGCCTAGATAATATTTAAATTATTTTCGATTCGATTAAATATAGAATTACTTTATTTTACATAAGATAGAAGGTAGAGTTGGTGTATATACTCAAAAACAGAGTAGAATAGGGCATTGTATATTTTTTCTGCCAGAGTATATTCAGAGAAATTTTGTTTTTAACATTGGGGTTCATATATAATATTTAGATTTTTTTCGAATTACGTAAAATTTGAATTTCGGTATTTCACGTGAGAGAGCATACTGAGTTGCTGTATATACTTCAAAACAGAGTACAATAGTGGATTATATATTTTTTCTGAGAGATTATATTAAGAGCAATTTTGTTTTTAACATTGGGGTGCCTAAATAGTATTTAGATTTTTTTCGATTCACGTAAAATTAGAATTTCGGTATTTTATATGAGAGAGCATACTGAGTTGGTGTATATATTCCAAAACAGAGAAAATAAGGCATTGTATATTTTCTCCAACAGACTATATTCATGGACATTTTCTATTAACCTTGGGGCGCCTAGATATTATTTACATTTTTTTTTGATTCGCGTAAAATTAGAAATTCGGTATTTTACATGAGAGAGCATACTAAATTGGTGTATATACTACAAAAGCAATTAGAAAAGGAAATTGTATATTTTTTCTGACAAATTATATTCAGAGAAATTTTGCTTTAAACATTGGGGTGCCTAGATAATATTTAGATTTTTTTTGATTCACTTAAATATAGAATTTCTGTATTTTACATGAGAGAGCATATTGAGTTGGTGCATATATTAAAAGCAGAGTAGAAAAGGGCATTGTATATTTTTTCTGACAGCTTATATTCAGAGGAATTTTGCTTTTAACATTTGGGTGCCTAGATAATATTTAAATTTTTTTCGATTTGCTTAAATATAGAATTTCTGTATTTTACATGAGAGAGCATACTGAGTTGATATATATAATACAAAACGGAGTAGAAAATGGCATTGTGTATTTTCTCTGACAGATTATATTCAGAGCAATTTTGCTCTTAACATTGGGGTGCCTAGATAATATTTAGATATTTTTCGATTCGCTTAAATATAGAATTTCTGTATTTTATCTGAGAGAGCATATGGAGATGGTGTATATACTCCAAAACAGAGTAGAATCGGGCATTGAATATTTTTTCTGACAGATTATATTCAGGGCAATTTTGCTTTTAACATTAGGGTGACTAGATAATATGTAGATTTTTTTCGATTCACGTGAAATTAGAATTTCGGTATTTTATATGAGAGAGCATACTGAGTTGCTCTATATACTCCAAAACAGAGTAGAATAGGGCATTGTATATTTTCTCTAACATACTATATTCAGAGCCATTTTTTTTAAGTTTGGGTCGCCTAGATATTATTTAGATTTTTTTTGATTCGCGTTAATTACAATTTCGGTATTTTACATGAGAGAGAATACTGAGTTGGTGTATATACTCCAATTCAGAGTAGAATAGGGCATTGTATTTTTTTCTGACAGATTATATTCAGAGCAGTTTTGCTTTTTACATTTGGGTGACTAGATAACATTTTGATTTTTTCAATTCGGGTAAAATTAGAATTTCTGTATTTTACACAAGAGAGCATACTGTGTTGATGTATATACGACAAAACAAAGTAGAATCAGGCAGTGTATATTTTTTCTAACAGACTATATTCAGAGCCATTATCTTTTTACTTTGTGGCGCCTAGATAATATTTAGATTTATTTCGATTCGCGTAAAATTTGAATTTCACTATTTTACATGAGAGAGCATATTGATTTGGTGTATACACCCCAAAACAGAATAGAAAAGGGCATTGTATATTTCATCTTACAAATTATATTCAGAGTAATTTTGGTTTTAACATTGGGGTGCCTAGATATTATTTAAATTATTTTCGATTTGATTAAATATAGAATTACTTTATTTTACATGAGATAGAAGGTAGAGTTGGTGTATATACTCAAAAACAGAGTAGAATACGGCATTGTATATTTTTTCTGCCAGAGTATATTCAGAGAAATTTTGTTTTTAACATTGGGGTTCATATATAATATTTAGATTTTTTTCGATTCACGTAAAATTTGAATTTCGGTATTTCACGTGAGAGAGCATACTGAGTTGCTGTATATACTTCAAAACAGAGTACAATAGTGGATTATATATTTTTTCTGAGAGATTATATTCAGAGCAATTTTGTTTTTAACATTGGGGTGCCTAGATAATATTTTGATTTTTTCGATTCGGGTAAAATTAGAAGTTGTGTATTTCACATGAGAGCATATTGAGTTGGTGTGTATTCTACAACAAAGAGTAGAAAAAAGCATTGTATATTTTCTCTGACAGATTATATTCAGAGCAATTTTGCTTTTAAGATTGGGGTGCCTATATAACGTTAAATTTTTTTCGATTCGTTTAAGTATAGAATTTCTGTATTTTACATGAGAGAGCATATGGAGTTGGTGTATATACTACAAAACTGAGTAGAAACAGAATTTGTATATTTTTTCTGACAGACTATATTCAGAGCAATTTTGCTTTTAACATTGTGGTGCCTAGATAATATTTAGATTTTTTTCGATTTGGGTACATTTAGAATTTTTGTATTAACTTGAGAGTGCATACTGAGTTGGTGTATGTACTCCAAAACAAAGTAGAATAGGGCATTGTATATTTTTTCTAACAGACTATATTCAGAGCCATTTTCTATTAAGTTTGAGGCTCCTAGATATTATTCAGATTTTTTTCGATTCGCGTAAAATAAGAATTTCGGTATTTTACATGAGAGAACTTATTGAGTTGGTGTACGTACTCCAAAACAGAGTAGAATAGGGCTTGTATATTTTTTCTGACAGACTATATTTAGAGAAATATTGTTTTTAACATTGGGGTGCCTAGATAATATTTAGATTTTTTCGATTCATGTAAAATTTGAATTTCGGTATTTTACATGAGAGAGCATACTGAGTTGGTGTATATATTCCAAAACATAGTAGAATAAGGCATTGTATATTTTTACCAACAGACTATATTCATAGACATTTTCTATTAACTTTGGGGCGCCTAGATATTATTTACATTTTGTTCGATTCACGTAAAATTAGAAATTCGGTATTTAACATGAGAGAGCATACTGAGTTGGTGTATATACTATAAAACAAAGTAAAAAAGGGAATTGTATATTTTTTATGACAGATTATATTTAGAGAAATTTTTCTTTTAACATTGGGGTGCCTAGATAATATTTAGATTTTTTTTCGCTTCGCTTAAATATAGAATTTCTATATTTTACATGAGAGAGCATATGGAGTTGGTGTATATACTCCAAAACAGAGTAGAATAGGGCATTGTATATTTTTTCTCACAAATTATATTCCAAGCAATTATTTTTAAAACATTGGCGTGCCTAGATAATATTTAGATATTTTTGTTTCGCTTAAATATAGAATTTCTCTATTTTACATGAGAGAGCATATGGAGTTGGTGTATATACTCCAAAACAGAGTAGAATAGGGCATTGTATATTTTTTCTGACAGATTATATTAAGAGCAACTTTATTTTTAACATTGGGTTGCCTACCTAATATTATGATTATTTCGAATCACGTAAAATTAGAATTTCTGTATTTTACATGAGAGAGAATATTGAGTTGGTGCATATATTAAAAACAGAGTAGAAAAGGGCATTGTATATTTTTTCTGACAGATTATATTCAGAGGAATTTTTCTTTTAACATTCGGGTGCCTAGATAATATTTAATTTTTTTTCGAATCGCTTAAATATTGAATTTCTGTATTTTATATGAGAAAGCATACTGAGTTGGTATATATAATACAAAACAGAGTAGAAAATGGCATTGTGTATTTTCTCTGACAGATTATATTCAGAGCAATTTTGCTCTTAACATTGGGGTGCCTAGTTAATATTTAGATATTTTTCGATTCACTTAAAAATAGAATTTCTGTATTTTACTTGAGAGAGCATATGGAGTTGGTGTATATACTCCAAAACAGAGTAGAATCGGGCATTGAATATTTTTTCTGACATATTATATTCAGAGCAATATTGCATTTAACATTGTGGTGCCTAGATAATATTTAGATTATTTTCGATTCAGGTAAAATTAGAATTTCGGTATTTCACATGAAAGAGCATACTGAGTTGGTGTATATACTCCAAAACAAAGTAGAATAGGGCATTTTATATTTTTTCTAACATACTATATTCAGAGCCAATTTGTATTAAGTTTGAGGCGCTTAGATATTATTCAGATTCTTTTCGATTCACGTAAAATTAGAATTTCGGTATTTTACACGAGAGAACATATTGAGTTGGTGTACATACTCCAAAACAGAGTAGAATAGGGCATTGTATATTTTTTCTGACAGATTATATTCAGAGCAATTTTGCTTTTAACACTGGAATGCCTAGATAATATTTAGATATTTTTCGATTCGCTTAAATATAGAATTTCTGTATTTTAGATGAAAGAGCATATGGAGTCGGTGTATATACTACAAAACAGAGTAGAATAGGGCATTCTATATTTTTTCTGACAGATTATATTAAGAGAAATTTTGTTTATAACAATGGGTTGTGTAAATAATATTTAGATTTTTTCGATTCGGGTGAAATTAGAATTTCTGTTTTTTACATGAGAGAGCATACTGAGTTTGTGTATATACTCCAAAACAGAGTAGAATAAGGCAGTGTATATTTTTTCTAACAGACTATTTTCAGAGCCATTTTCTTTTAACTTTCCGGTGCAAAGATATTATTTGGAATTTTTTAGGTTCGCGTTAAGTTGGAATTTAGGTGTTTTATTTGCGAAAGCATATTGAGTTTGTGTATATACTCCAAAACAGAGTAGAAAAGGGCTTTGTATAGTTTTTCTGACAGATTATATTAAGAGCAATTTTGTTTTTAACATCAGGGTGCCTAGATAATGTTAAATTTATTTGATTTGGGTAAAATTAGATCTTTTGTATTTTACCTGAGAGAGCATATTGAGTTGGTGTATATTCGACAAAACAGAGTAGAAAAGGGCATTGTATATTTTCTCTGACAGATTATATTTAGAGCAAGATTGCCTTTAACATTGGGGTGCCTAGATAATATTTAGATTTCTTTCGATTCTCGTTAAATTAGAATTTCGGTATTTCACATGAGAGAGCATACTGAGTTGGTGTATATACTCCAAAACAGAGTAGAATACGGCATTGTATATTTTTTCTGACAGACTATATTCAGAGCAATTTTGCTTTTAATATTGGGGTGCCTAGGTAATATTTAGATTTTTTTCAATTCGCTTAAATATAGAATTTCTGTATATTACATGAGAGAGCATATGGAGTTGGTGTATATTGTCCAAAACAGAGTAGAATAAGCATTGTATATTTTTTCTGACAGATTATATTCAGAGGCATTTTTTTTAACATTGGGGTGCCTAGATAATATTTATATTTTTTTCAATTCATGTAAAATTATAATTTCGGTATTTTAAATGAGAGAGCATACTGAGTTGGTGTAAATACACCATAACAGAGTAGAAAAGGGCAGTGTATGTTTTTTTTATCAGATTATATTCAGAGCAATTTTGTTTTTAACTTTGGGGTGCCTAGATAATATTTAGATTTTTTCAATTTGGGTAAAATTAGAATTTCTGTATTTTACCTGAGAGAACATACTGAGTTGGTGTATATACTCCAAAACAAAATAAAATAAGGCATTGTATATTTTGTGTAACAGACTATATTCAGAGCAATTTTCTATTAACTTTGGGGCGTCTAGATATTATTTAGATTTTTCTCGATTCGCGTAAAATTTGTATTTCGTTATTTAACATGAGAGGGCATATTGAGTTGGTGTATATTCTACAAAACAGAGTAGAAAAGGGCATTGTATTTTTTTTCTGACAGATTATATTCAGAGCAATTTTGCCTTTAACATTGGGGTGCCTAGATAATATTTTGATATTTTTCGATTCGCTTAAATATAGAATTTTTGTATTTTACTTTAGAGAGCCTATGGAGTTGGTTTATATACTCCAAAACAGAGTAGATTAGGACATTGTTTATTTTTTCTGACAGATTATATTCAGAGCAATTCTTCTTTTAACACTGGGGTGCCTAGATAATATTTAGATTTTTTTTGATTCGCGTAAAATTAGAATTTCGGTATTTTACATGAGAGAGCATATTGAATTGGTGTATATACTCCAAAACAGTGTAGAAAATTGCATGGTATATTTTTTCTGACAGATGATAGAGAAATTTTGCTTTTAACGTTAAGGTGCCTAGATATTATTTGAATTTTTTTCGATTAGCGTAGAATTAGAATTTCGGTATTTTACATTAGAGAGCATATTGAATTGGTGTATATACTCCAAAGCAGAGTAGAAAAGGGCATTGTGTATTTTTTTGACAGATTATATTCAGAGCAATTTTGCTTTTAAGGTTGGGGTGCCTAGATAATATTTAGATTTTTTTCGATTCACGTACATATTGAATTTCGGTTTTTTACATGAGATAGCATACTGAGTTGGTGTATATACTCCAAAACAGAGTAGAATAAGGCATTGTATATTTTCACTAATAGACTATATTCAGACTCATTTTCTTTTAACTTTGGGGCGCCTAGATATTATTTAGATTTTTTTCGATTCACGTAAATTTAGAATTTCTGTATTTTACATGAGAGAGGATATTGAGGTGGTGTATATACTCCAAAACAGAGTAGAAAAGGGCATTGTATATTTTTTCTGACAGATTATATTCAGAGCAATTTTGCTTTTAACATTGGGGTGCCTAGATAATATTTAGATTTTTTCGATTCACGTAAAATTAGAATTTCGGTATTTTACATGAGAGAGCATACTGAGTTGTTGTATATTCTCCAAAACAGAGTAGAATAAGGCATTGTATATTTTTTCTAACAGACTATATGCAGAGAAATTTTGCTCTTAACATTCGGGTGCCAGGATAATATTTAGATTATTTTCGATTCATGTAAAATTAGAATTTTGGTATTTTACATGACAGAGCATAATGAGTTGGTGTATATACTCCAAAACAGAGTAGTATAGGGCATTGTATATTTTTCTGGCAGAATATATTCAGAGCTATTTTGTTATTAACATTGGCGTGCCTAGATAATATTTAGATTTTTTTGATCCGCTTAAAATTAGAATTTCTCTATTTTACATGAGAGAGCATATTTAGTAGGTATATATACTACAAAAGAGAGTAGAAAAGGGCATTGTATATTTTTTTACAGATTATATTCTGAGCAATTTTGCTTTTCACATTGGGGTGCCTTGATACTATTTAGATTTTTTTCAATTCGCTTAAATATAGAATTTCTGTATTTTAACTGAGAGAGCATATGGAGTTGTTGTATGTACTCCAAAACAGAGTAGAATAGGGCACTTTATATTTTACTGAGAGATTATTTTCAGAGCAATTTTGTTTTTAACATTAAGATTCCTAGATAATATTTAGATTTTTGTTAATTCACGTAAAATTAGAATTTCTGTATTTTACATAAGAAAGCATACTGAGTTGGTGTATATACTTTAAAACAAAGTAGAATAAGGCATTGTATGTTTTATCTAACAGACTATGTTCAGAGCCATTTAGTTTTAATGTTGGGGCGCCTGGATATTATTTAGATTTTTTCGATTCGCGTAAAATTAGAATTTCGGTATTTTACATGAGAGAGCATATTGTGTTGGTATATATACTCCAAAACAGAGTAGAAAAGGGCACTGTATATTTTTTCTGACAGATTATATTCAGAGAAATTTTGTTTTTAACATTGGGGTGCCTAGATAATATTTAGATTTTTTCGATTCGCTTAAATATAGAATTTCTGTATTTTACATGAGAGAGCATATTTAGTTGGTGTATACACTACAAAAGAGTGTAGAAAAGGACATTGTATATTTTTTTTGACAGACTATATTCTGAGCAATTTGCTTTTAACATTGGGGTGCCTCGATAATATTTAGATTTTTTCAATTCGCTTAAATATAGAATTTCTGTATTTTACATGAGAGAGCATATGGAGTTGTTGTATATAAACCAAAACAGAGTAGAATAGGGCACTTTATATTTTACTGACAGATTATTTTCAGAGCAATTTTGTTTTTAACATTAAGGTTCCTAGATAATATTTAGATTTTTAATTCAGGTAAAATTAGAATTTCTGTATTTTACATAAGAGAGCATACTGAGTTGGTGTATATAATTTAAAACAAAGTAGAATAAAGCATTGTATATTTTTTCTAACAGACTATATTCAGAGCCATTTTCTTTAAATTTTGGGGAGCCTAGATATTATTTAGATTTTTTTCAATTCACGTAAAATTATAATTTCGGTATTTTCATGAGAGAGCATATTGAATTGGTGTATATACTCCAAAAGAGAGTAGAAAAGGGCACTGTATATTTTTTCTGACAAATTATATTCAGAGCAATTTTGCTTTTCACATTGGGGTGCCGAGATAATATTTAGATTTTTTTCGATTCCAGTAAAATTAGAATTTCAGAATTTTCATGAGAGAGCATACTGAATTTTTATATACTCCAATACAAAGTAGAATAGGGCATTGTATATTTTTCTGACAGATTATATTCACATCATTTTTTTTTTAAGATTGGGGTGCCTAGATAATATTTAGAATTTTTGGATTCCTGTAAAATTAGAATTTCTCTATTTTACACGATAGAGCATATTGAGTTGGTGTATATACTTCAAAAGAGAGTAGAAGAGGGCATTGTATATTTTTTCTGACAGATGATATTAAGAGCAACTTTTCTTTTAACATTGGGGTGCCTACAAAATATTTAGATTTTTTTCGATTAGCTTAAATATATAATTTCTTTATTTTACATGGGAGAGCATATGGATTTGGTTTATATACTCCAAAATAAAGTAGAATACTGCATTGTATATTTTTTCTGAGAGATTATTTTCAGAGCAATTTTGTTTTTAACATTGGGGTGCCTTGATAATATGTACATTTTTTTGGATTCACGTAAAATTAGAATTTCTGTATTTTACATGAGAGAGCATACTGAATTGGTTTATATACTTTAAAACAGAGTAAAATAAGGCATTGTATATTTTTTCTAACAGACTATATTTACAGCCATTTTCTTTTAACTTTTGGGTGCCTAGATATTATTTAGATATTTTTCGATTCATGTAAAATTAGAATTTCTTTATTTTACATAAAAGAGCATACTGAGGTGGTGTATATACTCCCAAACAGAGTACAAAAGGGCATTGTATATTTTTCCTGACAGATTATATTTACAGCAATTTTGCTTTTAACTTTGGGGTGCCTAGATAATATTTAGATTTTTTTCGATTCACGTAAATTTACAATTTCGGTATTGTAAATGAGAGAGCATACTTAGTTGGTGTATATACTCCAAAACAGAGTAGATTAGGGGATTGTATATTTTTCCTTACAGATTATATTAAGAGGAATTTTGTTTTTAACATTGGGGTACCTAGATAATATTTAGATTTTTTCGATTCGGGTAAAATTACAATTTCTTTTTTTACATGAGGGAGCATATTGAGTTGGTGTATATACTCCAAAACATAGTAGAATATGGAATTGTATATTTATTCTGAGAGACTATATTCAGAGAAATTTTGTTTTTAACATTACGGTGCCTAGATAATTAGATTTTTATCGATTCACGTAAAATTGGAATTTCTGTATTTTACATGAGAGAGCACACTGAGTTGGTGTATATACTCCAAAACAGAGTAGAATACGGCATTGTATATTTTTTCTAACAGACTATATTCACAGAAATATTGCTTTTAACATTCGGGTGCCTAGATAATAATTAGATTTTTTACGATTCACCTAAACAAAGAATTTCTGTATTTTACATGAGAGAGCATATGTAGTTGGTGTATATACTCCAAAACAAAGTAGAATAGGGCATTGTATATTTTTTCTGACAGATTATATTCAGAGCAATTCTGTTTTTAACATTGGGGTGCCTAGATAATATTTAGAATTTTTCGATTGGGGTAAAATTTGAATTTCTGTATTTTACATGAGAGAGCATATGGAGTTGGTGTATATACTCCTAAACAGAGTAGAATATGGCATTGTATATTTTTTCTAACAGACTATATTCAGAGCCATTTTCTTTTAGCTTTGGGGCGCCTAGATATTATTTAGATTTTTTTTGATTCGCGTAAAATTAGAATTTCGGTATTTTACATGAGAGAGCATATTGAGTTGGTGTATATATTACAAAACAGAGTAGAAAAGGGCATTGTGTATTTTTTCTGACAGATGATATTCAGAGTAACTTTGCTTTTAACATTGGGGTGCCTAGATAATATTTATATTTTTTCGATTCCAGTGAAATTAGAATTTCAGAATTTTCATGAGAGAGCATACTGAGTTTTGTATATACTCCAAAACAGAGTAGAATAGGGCATTGTATATTTTTTCTTACAGATTATATTCAGATCCATTTTGTTTTTCACATTGGGGTGCCCAGATAATATTTAGATTTTGTCGATTTGGGTAAAATTAGAATTTCTCTATTTTACATGAGAGTGCATATGGAGTTGGTTAATATACTCCAAAAAATAGTAGAATAGGACATTGTATATTTCTTCTGACAGATTATTTTCATAGCAATTTTTTTTAACATTGCCGTGCCTAGATAATATTTAGATTTTTTTGGATTTATGTAAATTTAGAATTTCTGTATTTTACATGAGAGAGCATACTGAGTTGGTTAATATACTCCAAAACAGAGTAGAATAGGGCATTGTATATTTTCTCTGACAGATTATATTCAGAGCAATATTGTTGTTAACATTAGGGTGCCATGATAATATTTAGATTTTTTCGATTCGGGTAAAATTAGAATTTCTGTGTTTTACATGAGAGAGCATATTTAGTTGGTGTATATACTCCAAAAAAGAGTAGAAAAGGGCATTGTATATTTTTCTGATGAATTATATTCAGAGCAATTTTGCTTTTAACATTGCGGTGCCTGGATAATATTTAGATTTATTTCGATTCACGAAAAATTACAATTTCGGTATTTTACATGAGTGAGCATACTGAGTTGGTGTATATACTCCAAAACAGAGTAGAATAAGGCATTGTATATTTCTTCTAACAGACTATATTCAGAGCCATATTCTTTTAACTTTGGGGTGCCTAGATATTATTTAGATTTTTTTCGATTCAAGTAAAATTAGAATTTTTGTATTTTACATGAGAGAGCATATGGAGTTGGTGTATATACTCCAAAACAGAGTAGAATAGGGAATTGAATATTTTTTCTGACAGATTATATTCAGAGCAATTTTGCTTTTAACATTGGGGTGGCAAGATAATATTTAAATTTTTCTCGATTCACATAAAATTAGAATTTCTGTATTTTACATGAGAGAGCATACTGAGTTAGTGTATATACTCGAAAACAGAGTAGAATAGAAATTTGTATATTTTTCCTTACAGATTATATTCAGAGAAATTTTGTTATTAACATTGGGGTGCCTAGATAATATTTAGAATTTTTCGATTGGCGTAAAATTTGAATTTCTGTATTTTACATGAGAACCCATACTGAGTTGGTGTATATACTCCAAAACAGAGTAGAATATGGCATTGTATATTTTTTCTAACAGACTATATTCAGAGCCATTTTCTTTTAACTTTGGGGTGCCTATATATTATTTAGATTTTTTTTGATTCACGTAAAATTAGAATTTTTGTATTTTACATGAAAGAGCATATTGAGTTGGTGTATATACTCCAAAATAGAATAGACAAGGTCATTGTATATATGTTTTGACAGATTATATTCAGAGTAATTTTGCTTTTAACATTGGGAGGCCTAGATAATATTTAGATTATTTTCGATTCACGTAAAATTAAAATTTTGGTATTTTACATGAGAGAGAATATTGAGTTATTGTATATATTACAAAACAGAGTAGAATAAAGCATTGTGTATTTTTTCTGACAGATTATATTCAGGGCAATTTTGCTTATAACATTGGGGTGCCTAGATAATATTTAGACTATTTTCGATTCACATAAATATAGAATTTCCATATTTTACATAATAGAGCATATGGTGTTGGTGTATATAATCCAAAACGGAGTAGAATAGGGCATTGTATATTTTTTCTGACATATTATATTCAGAGTAATTTTGTTTTTAACATTGGGGTTCCTAGATAATATTTAGATTTTTTCGATTCGAGTAAAATTAGAATTTCTGTATTTCACATGAGAGAGCATATTGAGTTGGTGTATATACTACAAAACAGAATAGAAAAGGGCATTGTATATTTTTTCTGACAGATTATATTCAGAGCAATTTTGCTTTTAACACTGGGGTGCCTAGATAATATTTAGATTTTATTCGATTCGCTTAAATATAGAATTTCTGTATTTTACATGAGAGAACATATGAAGTTGGTGTATATACTCCAGTTAAAAGTAGAACAGGGCATTGTATATTTTTTCTGACAGATTATATTCAGAAGAATTTTTTTATTAACATTGTGGTGCCTAGATAATATTTAGATATTTCTCGATTCGCTTAAATATAGAATTTCTGTATTTTACATGACAGAGCATATGGAGTTGATGTATGAACTCCAAAACAGAGTAGAATAGGGCATTGTATATTTTTTCTGACAGATTACATTCAGAGCAATTTTGCTTTTAACATTGGTGTGCCTACATAATATTTAGAATTTTTTCGATTCACGTAAATTTGGAATTCTGGTATTTTACATGAGAGAGCATACTGAGTTGGTGTATATACTCAAACACAGAGTAGAATAAGGCATTGTATATTTTTTCTAACAGACTATATTCAGAGCCATTTTCTTTTATCTTTGGGGCGCCTAGATAATATTTAAATATTTTTCGATTCGTGTAAAATTAGAATTCCGATATTTTACATAAGAGAGCATAATGAGTTGGTGTATATACTCCAAAACAAAGTAGAAGAGGGCATTGTATATTCTTTCTGACAGACCATATTCAGAGCAAATTTGCTTTTAACTTTGGGGTGCCTAGATAATATTTAGAGTTTTTTTGATTCACATAAATTTAGAATTTCAGTATTTTACATGAGAGAGCATACTGAGTTGGTGTATTTACTCCAAAACAGAGCAGAATAAAGCATTGTATATTTTTTTCAACAGACTATACTAAGAGCCATTTTCTTTTAACTTTGGGGCGCCTAGATATTATTTAGATTTTTTTGGATTCGCCTAAAATTTGAATTTCGGTATTTTACATGAGAGAGAATATTGAGTAGGTGTATATACTCCAAAACAGAGTAGAAAAGGGCATTGTATATTTTTTATGACAGATTATATTCAGAACAATTATGCTTTTAACATTGGGGTGGCTAGATATTATTGAGATATTTTTCGATTTGCTCAAATATAGAATTTCTCTATTTTACATGAGAGAGCATATGGAGTTGGTGTATATTCTCCAAAACAGAGTAGAATAGGGCATTGTATATTTTTTCTGACAGATTACATTCAGAGCAATTTTGTTTTTAACTTTGGGGTGCCTAGATAATTTTTAGAATTTTTCGATTCTTGTAAAATTAGAATTTCTATATTTTACATGAGAGAGCATACTGAGTTGGTGTATATATTCCAAAACACAGTAGAATAAGGCATTGTATATTTTTTCTACCAGTCTATATTAAGGGCCATTTTCTTTTAACTTTGGGGCACCTAGATATTATATAGATTATTTTCGATTCGCATATAATTAGAATTTCTATATTTTACATTAGAGTGCATATTGAGTTGGTGTATATACTCCAATACAGAGTAAAAAAGGGCATTGTATAATTTTTATGACAGATTATATTCAGAGCAATTTTGATTTTAACATTGGGGTGCCTAGATAATATTTCGATTTTTTTCGATTCACGTAAAATTAGAATTTCGGTATTTTACATGAGAGAGTATACTGAGTTGGTGTGTATATTCCAATACAGAGTAGAATAGGGCATTGTATTCAGAGCAATTTTGCTTTTAACATTGGGATACCTAGATTATATTTATGTTTTTTTGATTCGGGTAAAATTAGAATTTCTCTATTTTACATGAGAGAGCATACTGAGTTGGTGTATATACTCCAAAACAGAGTAGAATAGGGCATTGTATATTTTTTATGACAGATTATATTCAGAGCTATTTTGGTTTTAACAGTGGGGTGCCAAATAATATTTGGATTTTTTCGATTCACTTAAAATTAGAATTTCGGTATTTTACATGAGAGAGCATACTGAGTTGGGGTATATACTCTAAGACACAGTAGAATAAGGCATTGTATATTTTTACTAACAGAGTATATTCAGAGCGATTATCTTTTAACTTAGGGGCGCCTAGATATCATTTAGATTTTTTTCGATTCACGTAAAATTAGAATTTCGGTATTTTACATGAGAGAGCATATTGAGTTGGTGTATATACTCCAAAACAAAGTAGAAAAGGGCATTGTATATTTTTTATGACAGATTATATTCAGAGCAATTTTGGTTTTAACATTGGTTTGCCTAGATAATATTTAGATTATTTTCAATTTGCTAAAATATTGAATTTTTGTATTTTACAAAAGAGAGCATATGGAGTTGGTTTATATACTCCAAAACAGGGTACAATCAGGCACTGTATATTTTCTCTGACAGAATATATTCAGAGCAATTTTGTTTTTAACATTGGGGTGACTAGATAATATTTAGATTTTTTTGGATTCGCTTAAATATAGATTTTCTGTATTTTACAAAAGACAGCATATTGAGTTTGTTTATATAGTCCAAAAAAAGTAGAAATAGGCATTGTATATTTTTTCTAACAGACTATATTCAGAGTCATTTTCTTCTTACTTAAATGCGCCTAGATATTATTTCGATTTTTTTTGATTCGCGTAAAATCAGCATTTCCGTATTTTACATGGGAGAGCATACTGAGTTTGTGTATATACTCCAAAACAGAGTAAAATAGGGCATTGTATATTTTTTCTGACAGATTATATTCAGAGCAAATTTTTTTTTAACATTAGGGTAACTAGATTATATTTAGATTATTTTCGTTTCACGTAAAATTAGAATTTCGGTATTTTACATGAGAGAGCATACTGAGTTGGTGTATATATTCCACAACAGAGTAGATTAAGGCATTGTATATTTTTTCTGACAGATTATATTTAGAGAAATTTTGCTTTTAACATTGGGTTGCCTAGATAACATTTAGATTTTTTTCGATTTGCTTAAATATAGAATTCATGTATTTTACATGAGAGAGCATATTGAGTTGGTGTAGATACTCCAAAACAGAGTAGAACAGGGCATTGTATATATTTTATGACCGATTATATTCAGAGCAATTTTGTTTTTAACATTGGGGTGCCTAGATAATATTTATATTTTTTTCGATTCACGTAAAATTAAAATTTCGGTATTTTACATGAGAGAGCATATTGAGTTGCTGTATATACTCAAAAACATAGTAGAAAAGTACATTGAATATTTTTACTGATACATTATATTCAGTGTAATTCTGCTTTCACCATTGGGGTGCCTAGATAATATTTAGATTTTTTTAAATTTGCTTAAATATAGAATTTCTGTATTTTTCATAAGAGAGCATATGGAGTTGGTGTATATAGTCCAAAACAGGGTAGAATAGGGCATTGTATATTTTCTCTGACAGATTATATACAGAGGAATTTTGATTTTAACATTTGGGTGCCTAGATAATATTTCGATTTTTTCAATTCGGTTAAAATTAGAATTTCTTCATTTTACATGAGAGAGCATACTAAGTGGGGGTATATACTACAAAACAAAGTAGAAAAGGGCATTGTATATTTTTTCTGACAGAGTATATTCAGAGCAATTTTGCTTTTAACATTGGGGTGCCTAGATATTATTTGGAATTTTTCGATTCGGGTAAAATTAGAATTTCTGTATTTTACATAGGAGCGCAAACTGAGTTGGAGTATATACTCCAAAACAGAGTAGAATAAGGCATTGTATATTTTTTCTAACAGACTATATTCAGAGCCATTTTCTTTTAACTTAGGGACGCCTAGATATTATTTAGATTTTTTTTATTCTCGTAAAATTAGAATTTCGGTATATTACATGAGAGAGCATATTGAGTTGTTGTATATACTCCAAAACAGAGTAGAAAAGGGAATTGCATATTTTTTCTGACAGATTATATAAAGAGAAATTTTGCTTTTAACATTGGGGTGCCTAGATTATACTTAGATTTTTTTCCATTTGCATAAATATGGAATTTCTCTATTTTACATGAGAGTGCATATGGAGTTGGTGTATATACTCCAAAACAGAGTAGAATAGGGAATTGTATATTTTTTCTGAGAAATTATATTCAGAGCAATTTTGTTTTTAACATTGGGAAACCTAGATAATATTTAGATTTTTTTCCATTTGCTTAAATATAGAATTTCTCTATTATACATGAGAGAGCATATGGAGTTGGTGTATATAGACCAAAACAGAGTAGAAAACAACATTGTATATTTTTTATGACAGATTATATTCAGAGCAATTTTGGTTTTAACATTGGGGTGCTTAGATAATATTTAGATTTTTTTCCATTCGCTTACATACAGAATTTCTGTATTTTACATGAGAGAGCATATAAAGTTGGTGTATATACTCCAAAACAGAGTAGAATAGGGCATTGTATATTTTTTATGACAGATAGTATCCAGAGAAATTTTGTTTGGAACATTGGAGTGCATATATAATATTTAGATTTTTTTCGATTCGCTTAAATATTGAATTTCTGTATTTTACATGCGAGAGCATATGGAGTTGGTGTATATACACCAAAACTGAGTAGAATAAGGCATTGTATATTTTTTCTAACAGACTATACTCAGAGCAATTTTCTTTTAACATCGGGCGCCTAGATATTATTTAGACTTTTTTCGATTAACGTAAAATTAGTATTTCGGTATTTTACATGGGAGAGAATATTGAGTTGGTGTATATACTCCAAAGAAGAGTAGCATAAGACATTGTATATTTTTTCTAACAGACTATACTCAGAGCAATTTTCTTTTAACTTTGGGGCGCCTAAATATTATTTAGATTTTTTTCGATTAGCGTAAAATTAGAATTTCGGTATTTTACATGAGAGAGCATATTGAGTTGGTGTATATACTCCAAATCAGGGAAGACAAGGGCATTTTATATTTTCTCAGACAGACTATATTCATAGTAATTTTGCTTTTAACATTGGGGTTCCTACATAATATTTAGATATTTTTCGATTCGCTTAAATATAGAATTCCTTTATTTTAAATGAGAGAGCATATGGAGTTGGTGTATATACTCCAAAACAGAATAGAATAGTGCGTTGTATATTTTTTCTGACAGACTATATTAAGAGCAATTTTGTTTTTAACATTGGGGTGCCTAGATAATATTTAGATTTTTTTCGATTTGGAAAAATTTAGAATGTCAGTATTTTACATGAGGGAGCATACTTAGTTGGTGTATATACTCTAAAACAGAATAGAATAAAGCATTGTATATTTTCTCTAAAAGACTATATTCAGAGCCATTTTCTTTTAAATTTAGGGCGCCTAGATATTATTTCGATTAGTTTCGATTCGTGTAAAACTAGAATTTCGGTTTTATTCCTGAGAGAGCATATTGATTTGGTGTATATACTCCAAAGCAGAGTAGAAAATGGCATTGTATATTTTTTCTGACAGATTATATTGAGACCAATTTTGCTTTTAACATTGGGGTGCCTAGATAATATTTAGATTTGTTTCGATTCGCCTAAATATAGAATTTCTGTATTTTACATGTGAGAGCATACTGAGTTTGTGTATATACTCCAAAACAGAGTAGAATAAGGCATTGTATCTTTTTTCTAACAGACTATATTCAGAGCCATTTTCTTTGAACTTCGGGGCGCCTAGATATTATTTATATTTTTTTCGATTCATGTAGTATTAGAATTTCTGTATTTTACATGAGAGAGCATATTGAGTTGCTGTATATACTCGAAAATAGAGTAGAATAGGGCATTGTATATTTTTTCTGACAGATTATATTCAGAGAAATTTTTTTTTTATCATTGAAGTTCCTAGATAATATTTATATTTTTTTCGATTCACGTAAAATTAGAATTTCGGTATTTAACATGAGAGAGCATACTGAGTTGGTGTACAAACTCCAAAACAGAGTAGAATAGGGCATTGTATATTTTCTCTAGCAGATTATATTAAGATAATTTTTGCTTTTAACATTGGGGTGCATACATAATATTTAGATTTTTTTGATTCGGGTAAAATTAGAATTTCTGTATTTTACATGAGAGAGAATATTGAGTTGGTGTATATACTACAAAACAAAGTAGAAAAGGGCATTTATATTTTTTCAGACAGATTATATTTAGAGCAATTTTGATTTTAATATTGGGGTGCCTATAAAATATTTAGATTTTTTCCGATTCCCTTAAATATAGAATTTCTGTATTTTACAGGAGTGAGCATATGGAGTTGGTGTATATACTCCAAAACAGAGTAAAATAGGGCATTTTATATTTTTTCTGACAGATTATATTCAGAGCAATTTTGTTTTTAACATTCAGGTGCCTAGACAATATGTATATTTTTTCGATTAGGGTAGAATTAGAATTTCTGTATTTTACATGAGAGAGCATATGGAGTTGTGTATATACTCCAAAACAAAGTAGAATAAGGCATGGTATATTTTTTCTAACAGACTATATTCAGAGCCATTTTTGCTGATCATTGGGGCGCCTAGATATCATTTAGATTTTTTTCGATTCGCGTAAAATTAGAATTTCCGTATTTTACATGAGAGAGCATATAGAGTTGCTGTTTATACTCCAAAACAGAGTAGAATAGGGCATTGTATTTTTCTTTTGAAAGACTATATTCAGAGCAATTTTGTTTTTATCATTGGGGTGCCTAAATAATATTTAGATATTTTTCGATTCGCTTAAATATAGAATTTCTGTATTTTAGATGAGAGAGCATATGGAGTTGGTGTATATACTCCAAAACAGATTAGAATAGGGCATTGTATATTCTTTCTGACAGATTATATTCAGAGCAATTTTGTTTTTAAAATAAAGGTGCCTAGATAATATTTGAATTGTTCACAATTCGCTTAAATATAGAATTTCTGTAATTTACATGATAGAGCATATGGAGTTGGGGTATATACTCCAAAACAGAGTAGAATAGTGCATTGTATATTTTTTATGACTGATTTTATTCAGAGCAATTTTGTTTTTAACATTGGGTTGCCTAAATAATATTTAGATTTTTTCGATTCGGGTAAAATTAGAATTTCGGTATTTTACATGAGATAGCATACTGAGTTGGTGTATATACTCCAAAACAAAGTAGAATAAGGCATTCTATACTTTTTCTAAAAGACTATATTAAGAGCCATTTTATTTTAACTTCGAGGCGCCTAGGTGTTATTTAGATTTTTTACGATTCGCATAAAATTAAAATTTCTGTATTTTACATGAGAGAGCATATTGAGTTGATTTATATACTACAAAACAGAGTAGAAAAGCGCATTGTATATTTTTTCTGAAAGATTATATTCAGAGAAATTTTGCTTTTAACATTGTGGTGCCTAGATAACATTTAAATTTTTTTCGATTCACTTAAATATAGAATTTCTCTATTTTACTTGAGAGAGCATACTGAATTGGTGTATATACTCGAAAACAGAGTGGAATACGGCATTGTATATTTTTTCTGACAGATTATATTCAGAGAAATTTTACTTTTAACATTGGGGTGCCTAGATAATATTTTGATTTTTTCGATTCGGGTAAAATTAGAATTTCTGTATTTTACCTGAGAGAGCATATTGAGTTGGTGTATTTACTAAAAACAGAGTTAAATAGGGCATTGTATATTTTTTCTGACAGATTATATTCAGAGTTATTTTTCTTTTAACATTCGGGTGCCTAGATAATATTTAAATTTTTTTCGATTCGCTTAAATATAGAATTTCTCTATTTTACATGAGAGAGCATACTGAGTTGGTTTATATACTCCAAAACAGAGTAGAATAAGGCATTGTATATTTTTTTTAACAGACTATATTTCGAGCCATTATCTTTTAACTTCAGGGTGTCTAGATATCATTTAGATTTTTTTCGATTTGTGTAAAATTATAATTTTGGTATTTTACATGAGAGAACATATAGAGTTGGTGTATATACCCCAAAACGAAGTAGAAAAGGGCATTGTATATTTTTTCTGACAGGTTTTATGCAGATAAATTTTGTTTTTAACATTGGCGTGCCTAAAACATATTTAGATTTTTTCGATTTGGGTAAAATTAGAGTTTCTGTATTTTACATGAAAGAGCATATTGAGTTGTTTATATAATACAAAACAGAATAGAAAATGGCATTGTGTATTTTCTCTGACAGATTATATTCAGACCAATTTTGCTTTTAACATTGGGGTGCCTTGATAATATTTAGATTTCTTTCGATTCACTTAAATATAGAATTTCTGTATTTTACATGAGAGAGCATATGCAGTTGTTGTATATACCCCAAAACAGAGTAGAATAGGGTATTGTATATTTTCTCTGACAGATTATATTCAGAGCAATTTTGTTTTAACATTGGCGTGCCTTCATAATATTTAGATTTTTTCGATTCGTGTAAAATTAGAGTTTCTGTATTTTACATGAAAGAGCATATTGAGTTGGTGTATATAATATAAAACAGAGTAGAATAGGGCATTGTATATTATTTCTGACAGATTATATTTAGAGCAATTTTGTTTTTAACATTGGGTTGACTAAATAATATTTAGATTATTCGATTCGGGTAGAATTATAATTTCTGTATTTTACATGACAGAGCATATTGTGTTGGTGTATATACTACAAAACAGAGTAGAAAATGGCATTGTACCTTTTTTCTGACAGATTTTTTCAGAGAAATTTTGTTTTTAACTTTGAGGTGCCTAGATAATATTTAGAAATTTATTGATTCATTTAAAATTAGAATTTCGTTATTTTACATGAGAGAGCATACTGAGTTGTTGTATATACTCCAAAACAGAGTAGAATAGGCTGTTGTATATTTTTTATGACAGACTATATTCAGAGCAATTTATTTTTTAACATTGGGGTGCCTAGATAATATTTAGATTTTATCGATTTGGGTAGAATTGGAATTTCTGAATTTTACATGAGAGAGCATATTGAGTTGGTGTATATACTACAAAACAGAGAAGTAAAGGGCATTATTTATTTTCTCTGACAGATTATATTAAGAGAAATTTTGCTTTTAACATTGGGGAGCATAGATAATATCCAGAATTTTTTCGATTTGCTTAAATATAGAATATCTGTATTTTACATGAGAGAGCATATGGAGTTGGGGTATATACTTTAAAACAGAGTAGAATAGGGCATTGTATATTTTTTCTGACAGATTATATTCAGAGTAATTTAGTTTTTCACATTGGGGTGCCTAGATAATATTTAGATTCCTTCTGGTTCACGTAAAATTAGAATTTATATGATTTAAATGAGAGAGCATACTGAGTTGGTGTATATACTCCAAAAAAGAGTAGGATAAGGCATTGTATATTTTTTCTAACAGACTATATTCAGAGCCATTTTTTTTTTAACTTTGGGTCGCCTAGATATTATGTAGATTATCTTTGATTCACCTAAAATTAGAATTTCGGTATTTTCTATGAGAGAGCATATTGAATTGGTGTATATACTCCGAAACAGAGTAGAAAAGGGCATTGTATATTTTTTTCTGACAGATTATATTCAGAGCAATTTTGTTTTTAACACTGGGGTGCCTAGATAATATTTAGATTTCTTCGGTTTGGGTAAATTTAGAATTTTTGTATTTTACATGAGAGAGCATATTGAGTTGGTGTATATACTACAAAACAGAGTAGAAAAGGGCATTGTATATGTTTTCTGACAGATTATATTCTGAGCAATTTTGCTTTTAACATTGGGGTGCCTAGATAATATTTAGATTTTTTTCGATTTGCTTAAATATAAAATTTTTGTATTTTATATGAGAGAGCACACTGAATTGGTCTATATACTCCAAAACCGAGTAGAATAGGGCATTGTATAATTATTGTGACAGATTATATTCAGAGCAATTTTGTTTTTAACACTGGGTTGCCTAGATAATATTTCGATTTTTTTGATTTACGTAAAATTAGAATTTCTGTATTTTACATGAGAGAGCATATTCAGTTGGTGCCTATACTACAAAACAGAGTAGAAAAAGGCATTGTATATTTTTTCTGACAGATTATATTTAGAGGAATATTGCCTTTAACATTGGTGTGCCTAGATAATATTTAGATTATTTTGATTCGGGTAAAATTAGAATTTCTGTATTTTACATGAGAGAGCATACTGAGTTGGAGTATATACTCCAAAACAGAGTAGAATAAGGCATTGTATATTTTTCTAACAGACTATATTCAGAGATATTTTCTTTTAACTTTGGGTTGCCTAAATAATATCTCGATTTTTTTCGATTTGCTTTAATATAGAATTTCTGTATTTTACATGAGAGAGCATATGGAGTTGGTGTATATACTCCAAAACAGAGTAGAATAGGGCATTGTATATTTTTTCTGACAGATTATATTCAGATCGATTTTGTTTTTAATTCTGGGGTGCCTACATAATATTTCGATTTTTTTCGATTCACTTAAATATAGAATTTTTGTATTTTACATGAGAGAGAATGTTGAGTTGGTGTATATACTCCAAAACAAAGTAGAATAGGGCATTGTATATTTTCTATGAGAGATTATATTCAGAGCAATTTTTGTTTAACACTGAGGTGCCTAGATAATATTTCGATTTTTTCGATTCAAGTAAAATTAGAATTTATGTATTTTACATGAGAGAGAATATGGAGTTGTTGTATAAACTTTAAAACAGATTAGAATAGGGCATTGCATATTTTTTGTGACAGTTTATACTCATAGCAATTTTGTTTTAAACATTGGGGTGCGTAGATAATATTTAGATTATTTTTTATTCACGTAAAATTAGAATTGCTGTATTTTACATAAGATAGCCTACTGAGATGATGTATATACTACAAAACCGACTAGAATAAGGCATTGTATATTTTTTCTAACAGACTATATTCAGAGCCAATTTCTTTTAACTTTGGGGCGCCTAGATATTATTTAGATATATTTCAATTCACGTAAAATTAGAATTTCTGTATTTTACATGAGAGAGCATATGGAGTTGGTGTATATACTCCAAAACAGAGTAGAATAGGGCATTGTTTATTTTTTCTGACAAATTATATTCAGAGCAATTTTGTTTTTAACATTGGGGTGCCTAGGCAATATTTAGATATTTTCGATTCGGGTAAAATTAGAATTTCTGTATTTTATATGAGGGAGCATATGGAGTTGGTCTATATTCTCAAAAAAAGAGTAGAATAGGGCATTTTATATTATTTCTGAAAGATTATATTCAGAACAATTTTGTTTTAAACATTGGGGTGCCTACATAATATTTTGATTTTTTCGATTCGGGTAAAATTAGAATTTCTGTATTTTACATGAGAGAGCATATTAAATTGGTTTATATACTAATAACAGTGTAGGAAGGGCATTGTATATTATTTCTGACATGTCATATTCAGAGAAATTTTACTTTTAACATTCGGGTGCGTAGATAATATTTAAATTTTTTTCGATTCGCTTAAATATAGAATTTCTGTATTTTACATGAGAGGGCATACTGAGTTGCGTTATATACTCCAAAACAGAGTAGAATAGGGCAGTGTGTGTTTTTACTGACAGATTATATTCAGAGAAATTTTGCTTTTAAAATTGAGGTGCCTAGATAAAAATTAGATTTTTGTCGATTCGCTTAAATATAAAATTTCAGTATTTTACATGAGTGATCATATGGAGTTGGTGTATATACTCGAAAACAGAGTAGAATAAAACATTGTATAATTTTTCTGACAGATTATATTCAGAGCAATTTTGTATTTAACATTGGGGTGCCTAGATAATATTTAGATTTTTTTCGATCGAACAAATATAGAATTTCTTTATTTTACATGAGAGAGTATATTGAGTTGGTGTATATACTCAAAAATAGAGTAGAATAGGGCATTGTATATTTTTTATGACAGATTATATTCAGAGCAATTTTGTTTTTAACATTGCGGTGCCTAGATAATATTTAGATTTTTTTCAATTCGCTTAAATATAGAATTTCTGTATTTTACATGAGAGAGCATATGGAGTTGGTGTATATACTCCAAGACAGAGTAGAATAGGGCATTGTATATTTTTTCTGACAGATTATATTCAGAGCAAGTTTGCTTTTAACATTGGGGTGCCTAGACAATATTTAGATTTTTTTCGATTCGCATAAATACAGAATTTCTGTATTTTACATGAGAGAGCATATGGAGTTGGTGTATATACTCCAAAAAAGAGTAGAATAGGGCATTGTATATTTCTTCTGACAGATTATATTCAGAGCAATTTTGTTTTTAACATTAGGGTGCCTAGATAATATTTAGATTTTTTCGATTTGGGTAGAATTAAAATTTCTGTATTTTACAAGTGAGAGTATATTGAGTTGGTGTATATAATACAAAACAGAGAAGTAAAGGGCATTGTATATTTTATATGACAGATTATATTAGGAGCAATATTGATTTTCACATTGTGGTGCCTAGATACTATCTAGAGTATTTTCGATTCGGTTAAATATACAATTTCTCTCTTTTACATGAGAGAGCATATGGAGTTGGTGTATATACTTTAAAACAGAGTAGAATAGGGCATTGTATATTTTTTCTGACAGATTATATTCAGAGCAATTTTGTATTTAACATTGGGGTACCTAGATAATATTGAGATTTTTTTGATTCACATAAAATTAGAATTTCTGTAATTTACATGAGAGAGCATACTGAGTTGGTGTATATACTCCAAAAAAGAGTAGAATAAAACATTGTAAATTTTATCTAACAGACAATATTCAGAGCCATTTTCTTTTAACTTTGGGTTGTCTAGATATAATTTAGATTTTGTTCGATTCACGTAAAATTTGAATTCCGGTATTTTACATGAGAGAGCATATTGAGTTGGTGTATATACTACAAAACAGAGTAGAAAAAAGCATTGTATATTTTTTCTGACAGATTACTATCAGAGCAATTTTTCTTTTAACATTGGGTTGCCTAGATAATATTTCGTTTATTTTAGATTTGCTTTAATATAGAATTTCTGCATTTTACATGAGAAAGCATATTGAGTAGGTGTATATAATCCAAAACAGAGTAGAATAAGGCATTGTATATTTTTTCTGACAGATTATATTCAGATCGAATTTGTTTTTATCTTTGGGGTGCCTAGATAATATTTAGATTTTTTTCAATTCGCTTAAATATAGAATTTCTGTATTTTAAATGAGAGAGAATGTGGAGTTGGTGTATATACTTTAAAACAGAGTAGAAGAGGGCATTGTATATTTTCTCTGAGAGATTATATTCGGAGCAATTTTTTTTAACACTGAGGTGCCTAGATAATATTTAGATTTTTTCGATTCGGGTAAAATTGGAATTTCAGTATTTTACACGAGAGAGCATACTGAGTTGGTGTATATACTCCAAAACAGAGTAGAATAGGGCATTGTATATTTTTTCTGAAAAATTATATTCAGAGCAATTTTGCTTTTAACATTGACGTGCCTAAACAATATTTAGATTATTTCGATTCGGATAAAATTTGAATTTCTGTATTTTACATATCAGAGCATATTGAGTTGGTGTATATACTACAAAGCACAGTAGAATATGGCATTGTGTATTTTTACTGACAGATTATATTCAGAGCAATTTTGCTTTTAACATTGGGGTGCCTAGGTAATATTTAGATATTATTCGATTCACTTAAATATAGAATTTCTGTATTTTAGATGAGAGAGCATATGGAGTCGGTTTATATACTCCAAAAAAGAGTAGAATAGGGCATTCTATATTTTTTCTGACAGATTATATTCAGAGCAATTTTGTTTTTAACATTGGGTTCACTAAATAATATTTAGATTTTTTCGATTCGGGTAAAATTAGAATTTCTGTATTTTACATAAGAGAGCATACTGAGTTGGTGTATATACTCCAAAACAGAGTAGAAAAAGGCATTGTATATCTTTTCTGACAGATTACATTCAGAGCAAGTTTGCTTTTAACATTGGGGTGCCTAGATTATATTTAGATTTTTTTCGATTCGCATAAATAATTTCTGTATTTTACATGAGAGAGCATACTGAGTTGGTGTATATACTCCAAAACTGATTAGAATAGAGCATTGTATATTTTTTCTGACAGATTATATTCAGAGCGATTTTTTTTTAACATTGCGGTGCTTAGATAATATTTAGATTTTTTTAGATTCGCTTAAATATAGAATTTCTGTATTTTACATGAGAGAGCATAGGGAGTTGGTGTATATACTCCAAAACAGAGTAGAAAAGGCATTGTATATTTTTTATGACGGATGATATTCAGAGCAATTTTTTTTTTTTAACACTGGGTTGCCTAGATAATATTTAGATTTTTTCGATTTGGGTAGAATTAGAATTTTTGTATTTTACATGAGAGAGCATATTGAGTTTGTGTATATACTACAAAACAGAGAAGTAAAGGGCATTGTATATTTTATCTGAGAGATTATATTAGGAGCAATTTTGCTTTTCACATTGGGGTGCCTATGTACTATCTTGAATTTTTTCAATTCGCTTAAATATAGAATTTCTGTATTTTACTTGAGAGACCATATGGAGTTGGTGTATATACTCGAAAACAGAGAAGAGTAAAGCATTGTATATTTTTTCTTACAGACTATATTTAGAACCATTTTCTTTTTACTTTGGGGCGCCTAGATATTATTTAGATTTATTTCGATTCACGTAAAATTGGAATTTCGGTATTTTACATGAGAGAGCATATGGAGTTGCTGTATATACTCCAAAACAGAGTAGAATAGGGCATTGTATATTTTTTCTGAAAGCTTATATTCAGAGCAATTTTGTTTTTAACATTGAAGTGCCTAGATAATATTTAGATTTTTTTCTATTCACGTAAAATTAGAATTTCGGTATGTTACATGAGAGAGCATACTGAGTTTGTGTATATACTCCAAAACAGAGTAGAATAGAAAATTGAATATTTTTTCTGACAGATTATATTCAGAGCAATTTTATTTGTAACATTGCGTTTCCTACATAATGTTTTGATTTTTTTGATTCGCGTAAAATTAGAATTTCGGTATTTTACATGAGAGAGAATACTGAGTTGGTATATGTACTCCAAAACAGAGTAGAAAAGGGCATTGTATATTTATTCTGAAAGATTATATTCAGAGCAATTTTGTTTTTAACATTGACGTGCTTACATAATATTTAGACTATTTCGATTCGGATAAAATTTGAATTTCTCTATTTTACATATCAGAGCATATTGAGTTGGTGTATATACTACAAAACACAGTAGAAAATGGCATTCTGTATTTTTTCTGACAGATTACATTCAGAGCAATTTTGCTTTTATCATTGGGGTGCCTAGGTAATATTTAGATATTTTTCGATTCACTTAAATATAGAATTTCTGTATTTTAGATGAGAGAGCATATGGAGTCGGTGTATATACTCCAAAAAAGAGTAGAATAGGGCATTCTATATTTTTTCTGACAGATTATATTCAGAGCAATTTTGTTTTTAACATTGGGTTGACTAAATAATATTTAGATTTTTTCGATTCGGGTAAAATTAGAATTTCTGTATTTTACATAAGAGAGCATACTGAGTTGGTGTATATACTCCAAAACAGAGTAGAATAAGGGAGTGTATATTTTCTCTAACAGACTATATTAAGAGCCATTTTCTTTTAAATTTTTGGCGCCTAGATATTATTTAGATTTTGTTCAATTCGCGTAAAATTAGTATTTCTGTATTTTACATGAGAGAGCATATGGACCTGGTGTATATACTCCAAAACAGAGTAGAATCGGACATTGTATATTTTTTCTGACAGATTATATTCAGAGCAATTTTTCTTTTAACATTGGGGTGCCAGGATAATATTTACATTTTTTTCGATTCACGTAAAATTAGAATTTTTGTATTTTACATGAGAGAGCATACTGAGTTGGTGTACATACTCCAAAACAGAGTAGAATAGGACATTGTTTATTTTTTCTGACACATTATATTCACAGGAATTTTGATTTTAACATTCGGGTGCCTAGATGATATATAGATTTTTTTCGAGTTGCTTAAATATAAAATTTCTGTATTTTAGATGATAGAGCATATGGAGTTGGTGTATGTACTCCAAAACAAAGTCGAATAAGGCATTGTATATTTTTTCTAACAGACTATATTCAGAGCCATTTTTGTTGAACGTTGGGGCGCCTATATATTTTTTAGATTTCTTTCGATTTGCATAAAATTAGAATTTCTGTATATTATATGAGAGAGCATATAGAGTTGCTGTATATAATCCAAAACAGAGTAGAATAGGGCATTGTATATTTTTTCTGAAAGATTATATTCAGAGAAATTTTGTTTTTATCATTGAAGTGCCTAGATAATATTTATATTTTTTTCGATTCACGTAAAATTAGAATTTCGGTATTTAACATGAGAGGGCATACGGAGTTGGTGTATATACTCCAAAACAGAGTAGAATAGGGCATTGTATATATTTTATCCCAGATTATATTCAGAGCAATTTTGTTTTTAACATTGGGGTGCTTCGATAATATTTAAATCGTTTTCGATTCGCTTAAATATAGAATTTCTGTATTTTACATGATGGAGCATATGGAGTTGGTGTATATACTCCAAAACAGAGTAGAATAGTTCATTGTATATTTTTCTTTGACAGATTATATTCAGAGATATTTTGTTTTTAACATTGGGTTGCCTAAATAATATTTAGATTTTTTCGATTCGGGTAAATTTAGAATTTTTGTATTTTACATGACAGACCACACAGTGTTGGTGTATATACAACAAAACAGAGTACAAAAGGGCGTTGTATATTTTTTCTGACAGATTATATTCAGAGCAATTTTGCTTTTAACATTGGGGTGCCAGGATAATATTTAGATTATTTTTGATTCCCTTAAATATAGAATTTCTGTATTTAACATGAGAGAGCATATGGAGTTGGTTTATATACTCCAAAACATAGTAGAATAAGGCATTGTATATTTGTTCTAACAGACTATATTCAGAGCCATTTTCTTTTAACTTTGTGGCGCCAGGTTATTATGTAGATTTTTTTCAATTCGCTTAAAATTAGAATTTCTGTATTTTACATGAGAGAGCATATTGAGTTGGTGTATACACTCCAAAACAGAGTAGTAAAGGGCATTGTATTTTTTTTATGACAGATTATATTCAGAGCAATGTTGTTTTTAACATTGGGGTGCCTAGATAATATTTAGATTTTTTCGATTTGGGTAAAATTTTAATTGCAGTATTTTACATGAGAGAGCATTCTGAGTTGGTGTATATACTCCAAAACAGAGTAGAATAAAGCATTGTATATTTTGTCTAACAGACTATATTCAGAGCCACTTTCTTTTAAATTTGGGTCGCCTAGATATTATTTAGATTTATTTCGATTCACGTAAAATTAGAATTTCGGTATTTTACATGAGAGAGCATACTGAGTTGGTGTATATACTCCAATACAGAGTAGAAAATGGCATTGTATAATTTTTATGACAGATTATATTCAGAGCAATTTTGCTTTTAATATCGGGGTGCCTAGATAATATTTAGATATTTTTCGATTCACGTAAAATTAGAATTTCGGTATTTTACATGAGAGAGCATACTGAGTTGGTGTATATACTCCAATACAGAGTAGAAAATGGCGTTGTATAATTTTTATGACAGATTATATTCAGAGCAATTTTGCTTTTAATATCGGGGTGCCTAGATAATATTTAGATTTTTTTCGATTCACGTAAAGTTAGAATTTCGGTATTTTACATGAGAGAGTATACTGAGTTGGTGTATATATTCAAAAACAAAGGACAATATGGCATTGTATATTTTTTTGACAGATTATATAATGAGCAATTTTGTTTTTAACATTGGGGTGCCTAGATAAGTTTTAGATTTTTTCGATTCGGGTAAAATTAGAATTTCTGTATTTTACATGAGAGAGCATACTGAGTTGGTGTATATACTACAAAACAGAGTAGAAAAAGGCATTGTATATTTTTTCTGACCGAATATATTCATAGCTTTTTTGCTTTTAACATTGTGGTGCATAGATAATATTTAGATTTTTGTCGATTTGCTTAAATATAGAATTTCTGTATTTTACATGAGAGAGCATATGGAGTTGGTGTATATACTCGAAAACAGAGTAGAAGAGGGCATTGTATATTTTTTCTGACAGATTATATTCAGAGCTATTTTGTGGTTATCTTTGGGGTGCCTAGATAATATTTAGATTTTTTTCGATTCGCTTAAATATAAAATTTTTGTATTTTACATGAGAGAGCAGGTAGAGTTGGTGTATATACTCAAAAACAGAGTAGAATAGGGCATTGTATATTTTTTTGACAGTTTATATCCAGAGCAATTTTGTTTTTAACATTGGGGTGCCTTGATAATATTTAGATTTTTTCGATTCGGGTAAAATTAGAATTTATCTATTTTACACGAGAGAGCATACTGAGTTGGTGTATATACTCCAAAACATAGTAGAATAAGGCATTGTATATTTGTTCTAACAGACTATATTCAGAGCTATTTTCTTTTAATGTTGGGGAGCCTAGATATTCCTTAGGGTTTTTTTTTTATTCACATAAAATTTGAATTTGGGTATTTTAAATGAGAGTGCATATTGATTTGGTGTATATACTCCAATACAGAGTAAAAAATGGCATTGTATAATTTTTATGACAGATTATATTCAGAGCAATTGTGTTTTTAACACTGGGGTGCCTAGATAATATTTAGATTTTTTTCGATTCACATAAAATTAGAATTTCGGTATTTTACATGAGAGAGTATACTTAGTTGGTGTATATATTTTGAAACAAAGTAGAATAGGGCATTGTAAATTATTTTTGACAGATTATATTCAGAGCAATTTTGTTTATAACATTGGGGTGCCTAGATTATATTTATATTTTTTTGATTCGGGTAAAATTAGAATTTCTCTATTTTACATGAGAGAGCAAATTGAGTTGGTGTATATACTACAAAACCGAGTAGAAACGGGCATTGTATATTTTTTCTGACAGAATATATTCACCGCACTTTTTCTTTTAACGTTGGGGTGCATAGATAATATTTAGATTTTGTTCGATTCGCTTAAATATAGAATTTCTGTTTTTTACATGAGAGAGCATGTGGAGTTGGTATATATACTCGAAAACAGAGTAGAATAGGGCATTGTATATTTTTTCTGACAGATAATATACTGAGCAATTTTGTTTTAAACATTGGGGTGTCTAGGTAATATTTAGTTTTAACTATTCTGGTAAAATTAGAATTTCTGTATTTTACATGAGAGAGTACACGAAGTTGGTGTATATACTCATAAACAGAGTAGAATAAAACATTGTATATTTTTTCTAACAGACTATATTCAGAGCCATTTTCTTTTAACTTTGGGGCCCCTAGATATTATTTAGATTTCTTTCGATTCACATAAAATTAGAATTTCGTTATTTTACATGAGAGAGCATACTGACTTGGTGTATATACTCCAAGACACAGTAGAATAAGGCATTGTATATTTTTTCTACCAGTCTATATTAAGAGCCATTTTCTTTTAACTTTGGGGAGCCTAGATATTATATAGATTATTTTTGATTCGCATATAATTAGAATTTCCATATTTTAGAGGAGACAGCATATTGAGTTGGTGTATATACTCCAAAACAGAGGAGAATAGGGCATTATATATTTTTTCTGACAGATTATATTCAGAGAAATTTTGTTTTTAACATTGGGTTGCCTAGATAATATTTAGATTTTTTTTGATTCGCTTAAATATAGAATTTCTGTATTTTACATAAGAGAGCATATGGAGTTGGTGTATATACTCCAAAACAGAATAGAATAAGGCATTTTATATTTTTTCTGACAGATTATATTCAGAGCAATTTTGTTTTTAACATTGGGGTGTCAAGATAATATTTAGGTTTTTTTGATTCGGGTAAAATTATAATTTTGATATTTTACATGAGAGAGCATATGAAGTTGGTGTATATACTCCAAAACAAGTAGAATAAGTAATGTATATTTTCTCTGACAGAGTATATTTAGAGCCATTTTCTTTTAAGTTTGTGGCGCCTAGATATTATTTAGATTTTTTTTGATCCACACAAAATTATAATTTCGGTATTTTACATGAGAGAGCATATTGAGTTGGTGTATATACTACAATCCGAGTAGAAATGGGCATTATATATTTTTTCTGACAGATTATATTTAGAGCAATTTCACTTTTAAAATTGGGTTGCCTAGATAATATTTAGATTTATTTCGATTCGCTTATATATAGAATTTCTGTATTTTACATGAGAGAGCAAACTGAGTTGGTGTATATACTCCAAAACAGAGTAGAATAAGGCATTGTATATTTTGTCTAAGAGACTATATTCAGAGCCACTTTCTTTTAACTTTGGGTCGCCCAGATATTATTTAGATTCATTTCGATTTGCGTAAAATTTTAATTTCGGTATTTTACATGAGAGAGCATACTGAGTTGGTGTATATACTCCAATACAGAGTAGAAAAGGGCATTGTATAATTTTTATGACAGATTATATTCAGAGCAATTTTGCTTTTAACATCGGGGTGCCCAGATAATATTTAGATTTTTTTCGATTCACGTAAAATTAGAATTTCGGTATTTTACATGAGAGAGTGTACTGAGTTGGTGTATATATTCAAAAACAGAGGACAATATGGCATAGTATATTTTTTTTGACAGATTATATACAGAGAAATTTTGTTTTCAACATTGGGGTGACTAGATAATTTTTAGATTTTTTTCGATTCGGGTAAAATTAGAATTTCTGTATTTTACTTGAGAGAGCATATTGAGTTGGTGTATATACTACAAAACAAAGTAGAAAAGGGCATTTTATACTTTTTCTGATCGAATATATTCATAGCACTTTTGCTTTTAACGTTGTGGTGCGTAGATAATATTTAGATTTTTTTCGATTCACATAAATATAGAATTTCTGTATTTTACATGAGAGAGCATATGGAGTTGCTGTATATACTCGAAAACAGAGTAGAAGAGGGCATTGTATATTTTTTCTGACAGAGTATATTCAGAGTTATTTTGTGTTTAACTTTGGGGTGCCTAGATAATATTTAGATTTTTTTCGATTCGCTTATATATAGAATTTCTGTGTTTTATATGAGAGAGCAGGTAGAGTTTGTGTATATACTCAAAAACAGAGTAGAATAGGGCATTGTATATTTTTTATGACAGATTACATTCAGAGCAATTTTGTTTTTAACATTGGGTTTCTAGATAATATTTAGATTTTTTCGATTTGGGTAAAATTTGAATATCTTTATTTTACAGGAGAGAGCATACTGAGTTTCTGTATATACTCCAAAACATAGTAGAATAAGGCATTGTATATTTGTTCTAACAGACTATATTCAGAGCTTTTTTCTTTTAACTTTGGGGAGCCTAGATATTTTTTAGATTTTTTTTGATTCACGTAAAATTTGAATTTGGGTATTTTGCATGAGAGAGCATATTGAGTTGCTGTATATACTCCAATACAGAGTAAAAAAGGGCATTGTATAATTTTTATGACAGATTATATTCACAGCAATTTTGCTTTTAACATTGGGGTGCCTAGATATTATTTAGATTATTTCGATTCACGTAAAATTAGAATTTCAGTATTTTACATGAGAGAGTATACTGAGTTGGTGTATATATTCCAAAACAGAGTAGAATTTGGCATTGTATATTTTTTTTGACAGATTATATTCAGAGCAATTTTGTTTATAACATTGGGGTGCCTAGATTATATTTATATTTTTTTGATTCGAGTAAAATTCGAATATCTCTATTTTACATGAGAGAGCATATTGAGTTGGTGTTTATACTACAAAACAGAGTAGAAACGGGCATTGTATATTCTTTCTGACCGAAAATATTCACCGCACTTTTGCTTTTAACGTTGGGGTGCCTAGATAATATTTAGATTTGGTTCGATTCGCTTAAATATAGAATTTCTGTTTTTTACATGAGAGAGCATGTGGAGTTGGTGTATATACCCGAAAACAGAGTGGAATAGGGCATTGTATATTTTTTCTGACAGATTATATACAGCGAAATTTTGTTTTAAACATTGGGGTGCCTAGGTAATATTTAGATTTTATCTATTCCGGTAAAATTAGAATTTCTGTATTTTACATGAGAGAGTACATGAAGTTGGTGTATATACTCATAAACAGAGTAGAATAATACATTGTATATTTTTTCTAACAGACTATATTTAGAGCCATTTTCTTTTAACTTTGGGGCCCCTAGATATTATTTAGATTTTTTTCGATTCACGTAAAATTAGAATTTCGTTATTTTACATGAGAGAGCATACTGAGTTGGTGTACATACTCCAAAACAGAGTAGAATAAGGCATTGTATAATTTTTCTACCAGTCTATATTAAGAGCCATTTTATTTTAACTTTGGAACGCCTAGATATTATATAGATTATTTTCGATTCGCATATAGTTAGAATTTCCGCATTTTACATGAGACAGCATATTGAGTTGGTGTTTATACTCCAAAACAGAGTAGAAAAGGGCATTGTATATTTTATCTGACAGGTTATATTTAAGGCAATTTTGTTTTAAACATTGGGGTGCCTAGGTAATATTTAGATTTTTTTTGATTCACTTAAATATAGAATTTCTGTATTTTACATAAGAGAGCATAAGGAGTTGGTGTATATACCCCCAAGCAGAGTAGAATAGGGCATTGTATACTTTTTCTGACAGATTATATTCAGAGCAATTTCGTTTTAAACATTCGGGTGCCTAGATAATATTTAGATTTTTTTCGATTCACGTAAATTAGAATTTCTCTATTTTTTATGAGAGAACATACTGAGTTGGTGTATATACTCCAAAACAGAGTGGAGTAAGGCATTGTATATTTTTACTAACAGAGTACATGAAGAGCCATTTTCTTTTAACTTTGGGGTGCCTAGATATTATTTAGATTTTTTTCGATTTGCCTAAATTTATAATTTCGGTATTTTACATGAGAGAGCATATAAAGTTAATGTATATACTCCAAAACAGAGTACAAAATGGCATTGTATATTTTTTTGACCGATTTTATTCAGAGCAATTTTGTTTTAAACATTGGGGTGCCTAGGTAATATTTAGATTTTAACTATTCTGGTAAAATTAGAGTTTCTATATTTTACATGAGAGAGTACACGAAGTTTGTGTATATACTCCAAAACAGTGTATAATAGAACATTGTATATTTCTTTAACAGACTATATTCAGAGACATTTTCTTTTAACTTTGGGGCGCCTAGTAATTATTTAGGTTTTTTTTGATTCGCGTATAATTAGAATTTCCGTATTTTACATGAGATAGCATATTAAGTTGGTGTATATACTACAAAACAGAGTAGAAAACGGCATTGTATATTTTCTCTGACTGATTATATTCAGAGCAATTTTGCTTTTAACATTGGTGTGCCTAGATAATATTTAGATTTTCTTCGATTCGCTTAAATATACAATTTATGTATTTTACATGAGACAGCATGTGGAGTTGGTGTATATATTCCAAAACAAAGTAGAATAAGACATTGTATATTTTCTCTAACAGACTATATTTAGAGCCATTTTCTTTATCTTTGGGGTGCCTAGATATTATTTAGATTTTTTCCTATTTGCTTAAATATAGAATTTCTGTATTTTACATAAGAGAGCATATGGAGTTGGTGTATATACTCCAAAACAGAGTAGAATAAGGCATTTTATATTTTTTCTGACAGATTATATTCAGAGCAATTTTGTTTTTAACATTGGGGTGTCAAGATAATATTTAGATTTTTTCGATTCGGGTAAAATTAGAATTTCGATAGTTTACATGAGAGAGTATATGAAGTTGGTGTATATACTCCAAAAGAGAGTAGAATAAGTTATTGTATATTTTCTCTGACAGACTATATTCAGAGCCATTTTCTTGTAACTTTGGGGTGCCTAGATATTATTTAGATTTTTATCGATTTCTGTAAAATTAGAATTTCGGTATTTTACATGAGGGCGCATATGGAGTTGGTGTATATACTTTAAAACAGAGTAGAATAGGGCATTGTATATATTTTCTGACAGATTATATTCAGAGCAATTTTGTTTTTAACATTGGGGTGCCTAGATAGTATTTAGATTTTTTTGATTTGGGTAAAATTAGAATTTCGGTATTTTACATGAGGGAGCATATGGAGTTGGTGTATATACTTTAAAACAGAGTAGAATAGGGCATTGTATATATTTTCTGACAGATTATATTCAGAGCAATTTTGTTTTTAACATTGGGGTGCCTAGATAATATTTAGATTTTTTTCGATTCGCTTAAATATCTAATTTCTGTATTTTACGTGAGAGAGCATAGTGAGTTGGTGTATATACTCCAAAACAGAGTAGAATAAGGAATTGTATATTTTTTCTAATAGACTATATTCAGAGCCATTTTTTTAAACTTTGGCGCGCCTAGTTATTATTCAGATTTATTTCATTTGCATAAAATTAGTATTTCGGTATTTTACATGAGAGAGCCTATTGAGTTGGTGTATATTCTACAAAACAAAGTAGAAAAGGGCATTGTATATTTTCTCTGACAGATTATATTCAGAGCAATTTTGCTTTTAACATTGGAGTGCCTAGATAATATTTAGATTATTTTCGATTCACTTAAATATAGAATTTCTGTTTTACATGAGAGAGCATATGGAGTTGGTGTATATACTCCAAAATACAGTAGAATAAAGCATGCTATATTTTTTATAACTGACTATATTCAGAGACATTTTCGTTTAACTTTGTGGTGCCTAGATATTATTTAGATTTATTTCGATTCGCGTAAAATTAGAATTTCGGTATTTTACATGAGAGAGCATATTGAGTTGGTGTATATACTCCAAAACAAAGTAGAAAAGGGCATTGTATACTTTTTCTGACAGATTATATTCAGAGCAATTTGTTTTTAACTATGGGGCGCATAGATATCCTTTAGATTTATTTTGATTCACGTAAAATTAGAATTTCGGTATTTTACATGTGAGACCATATTGAGTTGGTGTATATACTCCAAAACAGACTAGATTAGTTCATTGTATATTTTTTATGAAAGATTACATTCAGAGGAATTTTGCTTTTAACATTCGGGTGCCTAGATAATATTTAGATTTTTTTCAATTCACATAAAATTAGAATTTCGGTATTTTACATAAGAGAGCATACTGAGTTGGTGTATATACTCCAAAAAAGTGTAGAATAAGGCATTGTATAATTTTTCTAACAGAGTATATTCAGAGTTGTTTTCTTATAACTTGGGGCCCACTGGATATAATTTAGACTTTTTTTGATTTGCGTAAAATTAGAATTTTGGTATTTTACATGAGACAGCATACTGAGTTTGTGTATATACTCCAAAACAGAGTAGAATAAGGCATTGTATATTTTCTCTAACAGAGTATATTCAGAGCCATTTTCTTTTAACATTGGGGCACCTTGATATTATTTCTATTTTTTTCGATTCACGTAAAATTAGGATTTCTGTATTTTACATGAGAGAGCATAGTGAGTTGATGTATATACTGCAAAACAGAGTAAAATAAGGCATTGTATATTTTGTCTAACAGACTATATTGAGAGTTATTTTCTTTGAACTTTGGGGAGCCTAGATATTATTTAGATTTTTTTCGATTCATGTAAAATTAGAATTTCGGTATTTTACATGAGAGAGCATACTGAGTTGGTGTATATACTGAACAACAGAGTAGAATAGGGCATTGTATATTTTTTCTGACAGATTATATTCAGAGCAATTTTGTTTTTAATATTGGGGTTCCTAGATAATATTTAAATTTTTTCGTTTCGGGTAAGATTAGAATTTCCTTATTTTACATGAGAGAGCATATTGAGTTGGTGTATATACTACAAATCAGAGTAAAAATGGGCATTGTATGTTTTTTCTGACAGATTATATTCAGAGAAATTTTCCTTTTAACTTTGGGTTGCCTAGATAATACTTAGATTTTTTTCAATTCGCTTAAATATAGAATTTCTGTATTTTACATGGGAGAGCATATGGAGTTGGTGTATATACTCCAAAACAGAGTAGAATAGGGCATTGTATATTTTCTCTGACAGAATATATTGAGAGCAATTTTGTTTTTTACATTGGGGTGCCTAGATAATATTTAGATTTTTTCAATTCGGGTAAAATTATAATTTTGGTATTTTACATGAGAGAGCATATTCAGTTGGTGTATATACTACAAAACAGAGTAGAAAAGGGCATTGTATATTTTTTATGGCAGATTATATTTAAAGCAATTTTGCTTTTAACATTGGGGTGCCTAGATAATATTTTGATTTTCTTCGAATCACGTAAACATAGAATTTCGGTATTTTACATGAGAGAGCAAGTTGACTTAATGTATATATTCCAAAACAGAGTAGAATAAGGCATTTTATATTTTTTCTAACAGAATATATTCAGAGCAATTTTCTTTTAAATTTGGTGCGCCTCGATATTATTTAGATTTTTTTCAATTCTCGTAAAATTACAATTTTTGTATCTTCCATCAGGGAGCATATAGATTTGGTGTATATACTCCAAAACAGATTAGAAAAGGGCATTGTATATTTTTTCTGACAGATTATATTCAGAGCAATTTTGCTTTTAACACTGGGGTGTCTAGATAATATTTAGGATTTTTTGATTCGCTTAAATATAGAATTTCTGTATTTTACCTGAGAGAGCATATGGAGTTGGTGTATATACTCCAAAACAGAGAAGAATAGGGCATTGTATAATTTTTTTGACACTATATATTCAGAGCAATTTTGTTTTTAATATTGGGGTTCCTAGATAATATTTAGATTTTGTCGATTCGGGTAAAATTATAATTTCTTTATTTTACCCGAGAGAGCATATTGAGTTCGTGTATATACTCCAAAACATAGTAGAATAAGGCATTGTATATTTATTCTAACAGACTATATTCAGAGCCATTTTCTGTTAACTTTGGGGCACCTAGATATTATTTAGATTTTTTTCGATTTGTGTAAAATTAGAATTTGGGTATTTTACATCAGAGAGCATATTGAGTTGGTGTATATTCTCCAATACAGAGTGGAAAAGGGCATTGTATATTTTTAATGACAGATGATATTCAGAGCAATTTTGTTTTTAACATTGGGGTGCCTAGATAATATTTAGATTTATTCGATTTGGGTAAAATTAGAATTTCTGTATTTTAAAATAGAGAGCATACTGAGTTGGTGTATATACTCAAAAACAGAGTAGAATAAGGCATTGGATATTTTTTTCTAACAGACTATATTCAGAGCTATTTTCTTTTATCTTTGGGGTGCCTAGATAGTATTTAGATTTTTTTCGATTCATGCAACATTAGAATTTCGGTATTTTACATGAGAGAGCATATGCAGTTGGTGTATATACTCCAAAACAAAGTAGAAAAGGAAATTGTATATTTTTTCTGAAAGATTATATTCAGAGCAATTTTGTTTTTAACATTGCGGTGCCTATATAATATTTAGATTTTTTTTGATTCACTTTAATATAGAATTTCTTTATTTTACATGAGAGAGCATATGCAATTGTTGTATATACTCCAAAACAGAGTTAGAAAAGGGCATTGTATATTTTTTCTGACAGATTATATTCAGAGCAATTTTGATTTTAACCTTCGGGTGCCTAGGTAGTATTTATATTTTTTTCGATTCGCTTAAATATAGAATTTCTGTATTTTACATGAGAGAGCAGGTAGAGTTGGTGTATATACCCCAAAACAAATAGAATAGGGCATTGTATATTTTTTCTGACAGATTATATTCAGAGCATTTTTTTTAATATTGGGGTGCCTCGATAATATTTAGATTTTTTCTATTTGGGTAAAATTAAAATTTCTGTATTTTACATTAGAGAGCATACTGAGTTGGTGTATATACTCCAAAACAAAGTAGAATAAGACATTGTATATTTTCTCTAACAGACTATATTCAGAGCCATTTTCTTTATCTTTGGGGCACCTAGATATTATTTAGATTTTTTTTGTTTCGCGTAAAATTATAATTTTGTTATTTTATATGAGAGAGCATACTGAATTGGTGTATATACTCCAAAACAGAGTAATATAAGGCATAGTATATTTTTACTAACAATCTATATTAAGAGCCATATTCTATTAGCTTTGTGGCACCTAGGTATTACTTAGATTTTTTTCGATTCGCGTATAATTAGAATTTCCGTATTTTACATGAAAGAGCATATTGAGTTGGTGTATATACTCGAAAACAGAGTAGAAAAAGGCATTGTACATTTTTTCTGACAGATTATATTCAGAGCAATTTTGCTTTTAACATTGGGGTGCCCAGATAATATTTAGATTTGTTTCGATTCAATTAAATATAGAATTTCTGTATTTTACATGAGAGAGCATATTGAGTTGGTGTATATACTCCAAAACAGAGTAGAATAAAGGATTGTATATTTTTTCTGACCGATTATATTAAGAGAAATTTTGGTTTTAACATTGGGGTGCGTAGATAATATTTAGATTTTTTTCGATTCACTTTAATATAGAATTTCTGTATTTTACATGAGAGAGCATATGGAGTTGGTGTATATACTCCAAATCAGTGTAGAATAGGGCATTGTATATTTTCTCTGACAGATTATATTCAGATCATTTTTTTTTAACATTAAGGTGCCTAGATAATATTTAGATATTTTCGATTCAGGTAAAATTAGAATTTCGGTATTTTACATGAGAGAGCATACTGAGTTGGTGTATATACTCCAAAACAGAGTAGAATAAGGCATTGTATATTTTTTCTAACAGACTATATTTATAGCCATTTTCTTTTAACTTTGAGGTACCTAGATATTATTTAGAATTTTCGATTCGCGTAAAATTATAATTACGGTATTTTAAGTAAAAGAGCATATTGAGCTGGGGTATATACTCCAAAACAGAGTAGAAAAGGGCATTGTATATTTTTTCTGACAAATTATATTCAGAACAATTTTGCTTTTAACATTGTGGTGCCTGGATAATATTTAGAATTCTTTTGATTCACGTAAAATTAGAATTTCGGTATTCAACATGAGAGAGAATATGGAGGTGGTGTATAAACTCCCAAAAAGAAAAGAATAGGGCATTGTATATTTTATCTTACAGATTATATTCAGAGAAATTTTTTTATTAACATTGGGGTGCCTATATAATATTTAGATTTTTTTCGATTCGCTTAAATATAGAATTTCTGTATTTTACATGAGAGAGCATATGGATTTGGTGTATACACTCCAAAACAGAGTAGAATATGGCATTGTATATTTTCTCTAACACACTATATTCAGAGCCATTTTCTTTTAACTTTGGGGCGGCTAGATATTATTTAGATTTCTTACTATTCACGTAAAATTAAAATTTCAGTATTTTACATGAGAGAGCATACTGAGTTGGTGTATATACTCCAAAACGGGGTAGAAGAGGGAATTGTATATTTTTTTTGACAGATTATATTCAGACCAATTTTGTTTTAAACATTGGGGTGCCTAGATAATATTCATGTTTTTTCGATTCGGGTAAAATTAGAATTTCTGTATTTTACATGAGAGAGCATATTGAGTTGCTGTATATACTACAAAACAGAGTAGAAAAGGGTATTGTACATTTTTTCTGACAGATTATATTCAGAGCAATTTTGCTTTTAACATTGGGGTGCCTAGATAATATTTAGATTTTTTTCGATTCACGTAAAATTAGAATTTCGGTATTTTACATGAGAGAGCATATTGTGTTGGTGTATATACTCCAAAACAGAGTAGAATAAGGCATTGTATATTTTTTCTAACAGACTATATTCAGAGCCATTTTCTTTTAATTTTGGGGAGCCTAGATATTATTTAGATTTTTTTCGATTCACGTAAAAGTAGAATTTTGTTATATTATGTAAAAGAGCATACTGATTTGGTGTATATACTCCAAAACAGAGTAGAAAAGGGCATTGTATATTTTTTCTCAGAGATTATATTCAGAGCAATTTTGCTTTTAACATTGGTGTGCCTAGATAATATTTAGATTTTTTCGATTCGCTTAAATATAGAATTTCTGTATTTTACATGAGAGAGCATATTGAGTTTGTGGATATACTCCAAAACAGAGTAGAATAGGGCATTGTATATTTTTTCTGACTGATTATATTCAGAGGCATTTTGTTTTTAACATTGGGGTTCCTAGATAATATTTAGATTATTTCAATTCGAGTAAAATTAGAATTTCTGTATTTTACAGGAGAGAGCATATGGAGTTGCTGTATATACTCCAAAAAAGAGTAGAATAGGGCATTGTATATTTATTCTTACAGATTATATTCAAAGAAATTTTGTTTTTAACATTCAGGTGCCGATATAATATTTAGATTTTTTTCGTTTCGCTTAAATATAGAATTTTTGTATTTAACATGAGAGAGCATATGGATTTGGTGTATATACTCCAAAACAGAGTAGAATAGGGCATTGTATATTTTTTCTAAAAGACTATATTCAGAGCTATTTTCTTTTAACTTTGGGGAGCCTAGATATTATTTAGACTTTTTTCGATTCGCGTATAATTAGAATTTTGGTATATTACATGAGAGAGCATACTGATTTGGTGTATATACTCCAAAACAGAGTAGAAAAGAGCATTGTATATTTTTTCTCACAGATTATATTCAGAGCAATTTTGCTTTTAACATTGGGGTGCCTAGATAATGTTTAGATTTTTTCGATTCTGGAAAAATGAGAATTTCTGTATTTTACATGAGAGAACATACTGAGTAGGTGTATATACTCCAAAACAAAGTAGAATATGGCATTGTATATTTTTTCTAACACACTGTATTCAGAGACATTTTCTTTTATATTTGGGGTGCCTCGATATTATTTAGATTTATATCGATTCGCATAAAATTAGAATTTCGGTATTTTACATGAGAGATCATATTGAATTGGTGTATATACTCCGAAACAGAGTAGAATAAGGGATTTTATATTTTTTCTAACAGACTATTTTCATAGCCATTTTCTTTTAACTTTGAGGCGTCTAAATATTATTTAGATTTTTTTTGATTCACTTAAATATAGAATTTCTGTATTTTACATGAGAGAGCATTTTGAGTTGGTGTATATACTACAAAACATAGTATAATAGGGCATTGTATATTTTCTCTGACAGATTATATTCAGAACAATTTTGTTTTTAACATTGGTGTGCCTAGATAATATTTAGATTTTTTCGATTCGGGTAAAATTAGAATTTCTGTATTTTACATGAGAGAGCATACTGAGTTGGTGTATATAGTCCAAAACATAGTAGAATAAGCTATTGTATATTTTTTCTAACAGACTATATTCAGAGCCATTTTCTTTTAACTTTGGGGTGCCTAGATATTGTTTAGATTGTTTTCGATTCAAGTAAAATTATAATTGCGGTATTTTACCTGAGAGAGCATATGCAGTTTGTTTATATACTCCAAAACAGAGTAGAATTGGGCATTGTATATTATTTCTGACTGACTATAATCAGAGGAATTTTGTTTTTAACATTGGGGTGCCTAGATAATATTTAGATTTTTTCGATTCGATTAAAATTAGAATTTCTGTATTTTACATTAGAGAGCATATGGAGTTCGTGTATATACTCTAAAAAAGAGTAGAATAGGGCATTGTATATTTTATTTGACATATTATATTCAGAGCAGTTTTGATTTTAACATTGGGGTGTCTACAGAATATTTAGATTTTCTCGATTCCGGTAATTTTAGAATTTCTGTATTTTACATGAGAGTGCAAACTGAGTTGGTGTATATACTCCAAAACAGAGTATAAAAGGGCATTGTATATTTTTTCTGCCAGATTATATTCAGAGCAATTTTGCTTTTCACATTGGGGTGTCTAGATTACATTTAGATTTTTTTCGATTCACGTAAAATTAGAATTTCTGTATTTTACATGAGAGAGCATACTGAGTTGGTGTATATACTCCAAATCAGAGTTGAATAAGGCATTGTGTATTTTTTCTAACAGACTATATTCAGAACCATTTTCTTTTACATTTGGGGCACCTAGATATTATTTAGATTTTTTTGGATTCTCGTAAAATTAGAATTTCGGTATTTTACATGAGAGCGCATATCGAGTTGGTGTATATACTACAAAACAGAGTAGAATAGAGAATTGTATATTTTTTGACAGATTATTTTCAGAGCAATTTTGCTTTCAACATTGGTGTGCCTAGATAATATTTAGATTTTTTTCGATTCTCTTAAATATAGAATTTCTGTGTTTTACATGAGAGAGTATACTGAGTTGGTGTATATACTCCAAAACAGAGTAGAATAAGGCATTGTATATTTTTTCTAACAGACTATATTCAGAGCCATTTTCTTTTAACTTTGGGGTGCCTAAATATTATTTAGATTTTTTTTTGCATAAAATTCGAATTTCTGTATTTTACATGAGAGAGCATATTGAGGTTGTCTATATACTCCAAAACAGAGTAGAAAAAACCATTGTATATTTTTTCTGACAGATTACATTCAGAGCAAATTTGCTTTTAACATTGGCGTGACTTGATAATATTTAGATTTTTTTCTATTCGCTCAAATACAGAATTTCTGTATTTTACATGAGAGAGAATATGGAGTTTGTGTATATACTCCAAAACAGTGTAGAATAAGGCATTGTATATTTTTTCTGACAGATAATATTCAGAGCAATTTTGTTTTTAACATTGGGGTGCCTAGATAATATTTAGATTTTCTTCGATTAGCTTAAATATAGAATTTCTGTATTTTACATAAGAGAGCATATGGAGTTGGTGTATATACTTCATAACAGAGTAGAATAAGGCATTGTATATTTTTTCTGACAGATTATACTCATAGCAATTTTGTTTTTTACATTGGGGTAACTAGATAATAGTTAGATTTTTTTCGATTCGCTTAAATATAGAATTTCTGTATTTTACATGAGAGAGCATATGGAGTTGGTATAAATACACCATAACAGAGTAGAACAGGGCATTGTATATTATTTCTGACAGATTATATTCAGAGAAATTTTGCTTTCAACATTGGGGTGCCTAGATAATATTTAGATTATTTTCGATTCACGTAAAATTAGAATTTTGGTATTTTAATGAGAGAGCATATTGAGTTGGTGTATATACCCCAAAACAGAGTAAAATAAGGCATTGTATTTTTCTTTCTAACACACTATATTCACAGCCATTTTGTTTTAATTTTGGGGCACCTAGATATGATTTAGATTTTTTTGATTCGTGTAAATTTAGATTTTGGGTATTTTACATGAGAGAGCATATTGAGTTTGTGTATATACTACAAAACAGAGTAAAAAAGGGCATTGTATATTTTTTTCTGACAGATAATATTCAGAGCAATTTTGTTTTTAACATTGGGGAGCCTAGATAATATTTAGATTTTTTCCGATTCGCTAAAATATTGAATTTTTGTATTTTACCTTAGAGAGCATATGGAGTTGGTGTATATACTTCAAAACAGAGTAGAATAAGGCATTGTATATTTTTTCTGACAGATTATATTGAGAGTAATTTTGTTTTTAACATTAGGTTCCTAGATAATATTTAGATTTTTTTGATTCAAGTAAAATTATATTTTCTGTATTTTACATGAGAGAGCCTTCTGAGTTGGTGTATATACTCCAAAATAGAGTAGAATAAGGCATTGTATATTTGTTCTAACAGACTATATTCAGAGCCATTTTCTTTAAACTTTCGGGCGCCTAGGTATTATTTAGATTTTTTTCTATTCGTGTAAAATCTGAATTTCTGTATTTTACTTGAGAGAGCATACTGAGTTTTTGTATATACCCAAAAACAGAGTAGAATAGGGCATTGTATATTTTTTCTGACAGATTATATTCAGAGCAATTTTGTTTTTATCATTGGGGTGCCTAGATAATATTTAGATTTTTTCGATTTGTGTAAAATTAGAATTTCTGTATTTTACATGAGAGAGCATATTGAGTTGGTGTATATACTCTAAAACAGAGTAGAAAAGGGCATTGTATATTTTTTCTGACAGGTTATATTTATAGCAAATATGCTTTTAACCTTGGGGTGCCTAGATAATTAGATTTATTTCAATTCACGTAAAATTAGAAGTTCGGTATTTTACATGAGAGAGCATATTGATTTGGTGTATATACTCCAAAACATAGTAGAAAAGGGCGTTGTATATTTTTTCTGACAGATTACATTCAGAGAAATTTTTCTATTAACACTGGGGTGCCTAGATAATATTTAGATTTTTTTTGATTTTCTGAAATATAGATTTTCTGTATTTTACATGAGAGAGCAGTTAGAGTTGGTGTATATACTCAAAAACGGAGTAGAATAGGGCATTGTATATTTTTACTGACACTTTATATTCAGAGAAATTTTGTTATTAACATTGGGGTGCCTAAATAATATTTAGATTTTTTCGATTCGGGTAAAATTTGAATTACTGTATTTTACATGAGAGAGTATACTGAGTTGGTGTATTTACTCTAAAACAGAGTAGAATAAGGCATTGTATATTTTTTCTAACAGACTATATTCAGAGGCATTTTCTTTTAACTTTGGAGCGACTAGATATTATTTAAATTTTTTTCTATTCGTTTAAATATAGAATTTCTGTATTTTACATGAGAGAGCATATGGAGTTGGTGTACATACTTTAAAACAGAGTAGAATAATGCATTGTATATTTTTTCTGACAGATTACATTCAGAGCAATTTTGTTTTTAACATTGGGGTGCCTAGATAATATTTAGATTATTTTTGATTCACGTAAAATTAGAATTTCTCTATTTTACATGAGAGAGCACACGGAGGTGGTGTATGTACTTCAATAAAGAGTAGAATAAGGCGATGTATTTCTTTTTCTAACAGACTATATTCAGAGCCATTTTCTTTTATCTTTGGGGCGTCTAGATTTTATTTAGATTTTTTTCGATTTGCGTAAAATTTTAATTTCTGTATTTTACTTTAGAGAGCACACTGAGTTGGTGTATATACTCCAAAACAGAGTCGAATAGAACATTGTATATTTTTTCTGACAGATTATATTCACAGAAATTTTGCTGTTAACATTGAGGTGCCTAGATAATATTTAGATTTTTTTTGATTCGCTTAAATATAGAATTTCTTATTTTACATGAGAGAGCATATGAAGTTGGTGTAGGTACTCCAAAAATGAGTAGAATTGGGCATTGTAAAAGTTTTCTAACAGGTTATATTCAGAGCAATTTTGTTTTTAACATTGTGGTGCCTAGATAATATTTAGATTTTTTTTGATTCACGTAAAATGAGAATTTCGGTATATAACATGAGAGAGCATACTCAGTTGGTGTATATACTCCAAAACAGAGTAGAATAGGGCATTGTATATTTTCTCTGATAGATTATATTCAGAGCCATTTTGTTTTTAACATTGGCGTGCCTACATAATATTTAGATTTTTTCAATTCGGGTAAAATTAGAGTTACTGTATTTTAAATGAAAGAGCATATTGAGTGTGTGTATATAAACAAAACAGAGTAGAAAATGGCATTGTGTATTTTCTCTGACAGATTATATTCAGACCAATTTTTCTTTTAACATTGGGGTGCCTAGATAATGTTTAGATATTTTTCGATTCGCTTAAATATATAACTTTTGTATTTTACATGAGGGCGCATATTGAGTTGGTGTGTATACTCCAAAACAGAGTAGAGTAGTGTATTGTATATTTTTTCTCACAGATTGTATTCAGAGCAATTTCGTGTTTAACATTGGGGTGCCTAGATAATATTTAGATTTTTTTCAATTCGCTTAAATATAGAATTTCTGTATTTTACATAAGAGAGCATATGGAGTTGGTGTATATACTCCAAAACAGACTATAATAGGGCATTGTATATTTTTTTTGACAGATTCTATTCAGAGCAATTTTGTTTTTAACATTGTGTCGCCTAGATAATATTTAGATATTTCCGTTTCGGGTAAAATTAGAATTTCTGTATTTTACATAAGAGAGCATCCTGAGATGGTTTATATACTCCAAAACAGAGTAGAATAAGGCATTGTATATTTTTTCTAACAGACTATATTCAGAGCCATTTTCTTTGAGCTTTGGGGCGCCTAGATATTATTTAGAATTTTTTCGATTCATGTAAAATCGGAATTTCGGTATTTTACATGAGAGAGCATATGGAGTTGCTGTATATACTCCAAAACAGAGTAGAATAGGAAATTGAATATTTTTTCTAACAGATTATATTCAGAGAAATTTTGTTTGTAACATTGGGTTGCCTACATAATATTTTTATTTTTTCGATTCAGGTAAATTTAGAATTTCGGTATTTTACATGAGAGAGCATACTGAGTTGGTGTATATACTCCAAAACAGAGTAGAATAGGGCATTGTATATTTTTTCTGAAAGATTATATTCAGAGCAATTTTATTTTTAACATTGACTTGCCTACATAATATTTAGATTACTTCGATTCGGACAAAGTTAGAATTTCTGTATTTTACATATCAGAGCATATTCAGTTGGTGTATATACTAAAAAACAGAGTAGAAAATGGCATTGTGTATTTTTTCTAACAGATTATATTCAGCACAATTTTGCTTTTCACATTGCAGTGCCTAGATAATATTTGGATTTGTTCGGTTCTGGTAAATTTAGAATTTCTGTATTTTACATGAGAGAGCATATTGAGTTGGTTTATATACTCCAAAACAGAGTAGAATAGGGCATTGTATATATTTTTCTGACAGATTATATTCAGAGCAATTTTGTTTTTAACATTGGAGTGCCTAGATAATATTTAGGTTTTTTTTCGATTCACTTAAATATAGAATTTCTGTATTTTACATCAAAGGACATATGGAGTTGGTGTTTATACTCCAAAAATGAGTATAATAGGGCATTTTATATTTTTTCTGACAGATTATACTCAGAGCAATTTTGTTTTTAACATTGGGGTGCCTAGATAATATTTAGATTTTTTCGATTCGGGTAAAATTAGAATTTCTGTATTTTACATGAGAGAGGATACTGAGTTAGTGTATATACTCCAAACAAAACAGAATAAGGCATTGTATATTTTTTGAACACACTATATTTAGAGCCATTTTCTTTTACCTTTGGGGCACCTATATATTATTCATATTTTCTTCGATTTGCGTAAACTTATGATTTCGGTATTTTACATGAGAGAGCATATTGAGTTGGTGTATATACTCCAAAACGAAGTAGAATAAGGCATTGTATATTTTTTCTAACAGACTATATTCAGAGACATTTTCTTTTAACTTTGGAGCACCTAGATATTTTTCAGATGTTTTTCAATTCGCGTAAAGTTAGAATTTCTGTATTTTAAATTAGAGAGCATATTAATTTGGTGTATATACTATAAAACCGAGTAGAAATGGGCATTGTATATTTTTTCTGACAGATTATATTCAGAGAAATTTCGCTTTGAAAATTGGGGTGCCTAGATAATATTTAGATTTTTTTTGATTCACGTAAAATAAGAATTGCAGTATTTTACATAAGAGAGCATACTGAGTTGGTGTATATACTCCAATACATAGTAGAATAAGGCATTGTATATTTTTTCTAACAGACTATATTCAGAGCCAATTTCTTTTAACTTTGCGGCACCTAGATATTATTGAGATATTTTTCGATTCGTGTAAAATTAGAATTTCTGTATTTTACATGAGACAGCATATGGAGTTGGTGTATATACTCCAAAACAGAATAGAGAAGGGCATTTTAAATTTTTTCTGACAGATTATATTCAGAGCAAGTTTGCTTTTAACATTGGGGTGCTTAGATAATATTTAGATTTTTTTCGATTCGCATAAATATAGAATTTCTGTATTTTACATGAGAGAGCATATGGAGTTGGTGTATATACTACAAAACAGAGTAGAAAAGGGCATTGTACATTTTTTCTGACAGATTTTATTCAGAGCAATTTTGTTTCTAACATTGCGGTGCCTAGATAATATTTAGAAGTTTATCGATTCACTTTAAATTAGAATTTCGGTATTTTACATGAGAGAGCATACTGAGTTGTTGTATATACTCCAAAACAGAGTAGAATAGGGCATTTTATAATTATTGTGACAGATTATATTCAGAGCAATTTTGTTTTTAACATTAGGTTGCCTAGATAATATTTAGATTATTTCGATTCGGGTAAAATTAGAATTTTATATTTTACATGAGAGAACACCTTGAGTTGCTGTATATACTCCAAAACAGAGTAGAATAAGGCATTGTATATTTTTTCTAACAGACTATATTCAGAGCCATTTTCTTTTAACTTTGGGGCACCTAGATATTATTTAGATCTTTTTTGAATCGCCTAAAATTAGACTTTCGGTATTTTACATGAGAGAGCATATTGAGTTGGTGTATATACTCCAAAACAGAGTAGAAAAGGGCATTGTATATTTTTTATGACAGATTTTATTCAGAGAAATTTTGATTTAACATTCGGGTGCCTAGATAATATTTAGAATTTTTTCGATTCGCTTAAATATCGACTTTCTGTATTTTACATTAGAGTGCATATGAAGTTGGTGTATATACTTTAAAACAGAGTAGAATAGGGCGTTGTATATTTTATCTGACAGATTATATTCAGAGCAATTTTGTTTTTAACATTGGGGTGCCTAGATAATATTTAGATTATTTTTGATTCACGTAAATTTAGAATTTCTGTATTTTACATGAGAGAGCACACTGAGTTGGTGTATGTACTTCAAAAAAGAGTAGAATAAGGCGATGTATTTTTTTTCTGACAGACTATATTCAGAGCCATTTTCTTTTATCTTTGGGGTGCCTAGAATTTGTTTACATTTTTTTTGATTCGTGTAAATTTGAAATTCTGTATTTTACGTGAGTGAGCATATTGAGTTGGTGTATATACTACAAAACAGAGTAGAAAAGGGCATTGTATATTTTTTGTGACAGATTTTATTCAGAGCAATTTTGTTTTTAACATTGGGGTGCCTAAATAATATTTAGATTTTTTTCAATTTACGTAAAATTAGAATTTCTGTATTTTACATGAGAGAGCATACTGAGTTCGAGTATATACTCCAAAACAGAGTAGAATAAGGCGTTGTTTTTTTTTTTCTAACAGACTATATTCAGAGTCATTTTCTTTTAACTTTGGGGTGCCTAGATATAATTTAGATTATTTTGATTCACCTAAAATTAGAATTTCGGTATTTTACATGAGAGAGCATATAGAGTTGGTGTATATACTCCAAAACAGAGTAGGAAAGGGCATTGTATATTTTTTCTGACAGATTATATTAGACCAATTTTGCTTTTAACATTGGGGTGCCTAGATAATATTTAGATTTTTTTCGATTCGTGTAGAATTAGAATTTCTGTATTTTACATTACAGAGCATATTGAGTTGGTGTTTATACTACAAAACAGAATAGAATAGGGCATTGTATATTTTTTCTGACAGATTATATTCAGAGCAATTTTGCTTTTAACATAGCAGTGCCTAGATAATATTTGGATTTGTTCGGTTCGGGTAAATTTAGAAATTTTGTATTTTACATGAGAGAGCATATTGAGTTGGTGTATATACTACGAAACACAGTAGAAAAGTGCATTGTATATTTTTTCTGACAGATAATATTCTGAACAATTTTGATTTTAACATTGGGTGCCTAGATAATATTTAAATTTTTTTCGATTCACGTATAATTAGAATTTCTTTATTTTACATGAGAGAGCATACTGAGTTTTTGTATATACTCCAAAACAGAGTAGAATAAGGCATTGTATATTTTTTCTAACACACTATATTCAGAGCCATTTTCTTTTAACTTTGGAGCACCTAGATATTATTTAGATATTTTTGATTCACCTAAAATTAGAATTTCGGTATTTTACATGAGAGAGCATATTGAGTTAATGTATATACTCCAAAACAAAGTAGAAAACGGCATTGTATATTTTTTCTGACAGGTTATATTCAGAGAAATTTTGCTTTTAACATTGGGGTGCCTAGATAATATTTAGATTTATTCCGATTGGCTTAAATATAGAATTTATGTATTTTACAGGAGAGAGCATATGGAGTTGGTGTATATACTCCAAAACAAAGTAGAATAGTGCATTGTATATTTTTTCTGACAGATTATATTCAGAGCGATATTGTTTTTAACTTTGGGGTGCCTAGATAATATTTAGATTTTTTTCGAATCACGTAAATATAGAATTTCTGCATTTTACCTGAGAGAGCATATGGAGTTGGTTTATATGCTCCAAAATAAAGAAGAATGGGCATTGTATATTTTTTATGACAGATTATATTCAGAGCAATTTTATGTTTAACATTGGGGTTCCAGGATAATATTTAAATTTTTTCGATTCACGTAAATTTAGAATTTCTGTATTTTACATGAGAGAGTATACTGAGTTGGTGTATACTCCAAAAGAGAGTAGAATAAGGCATTGTATATTTTTACTAACAGACTATATTCAGAGCCATTTTCTTTTATCTTTGGGGCGCCTAGACATTATTTATATTTTCTCCGATTTGCGTAAAATTAGAATTTCGGTATTTTACATGAGAGAGCATATTGAGTTGGTGTATATACTACAAAACAGAGTAAAAACAGCATTGTATTTTTTTCTGACAGATTATACTCAGAGCAATTTTGTTTATAACATTGGGGTGCCTAGATAATATTTAGATTTTTTTCGATTCGCTTAAATATAGAATTTCTGTATTTTACAAGAGAGAGCATATGGAGTTGGTGTATATACTCCAAAACAGAGTAGAATAAGGCATTGTATTTTTCTGTGACACATTATATTCAGAGTAATTTTGTTTTTGATATTGGTGTGCCTAGATAAAATTTCGATTTTTTTGATTCGGGTAAAATTTTAGTTTCTGTATTTTACATGAGAGGGCATACTGAGTTGGGTATATACTACCAAACAGAGTAGAATAAGGCATTGTATATTTTTTTAACAGACTATATTCAGAGCCATTTTCTTTTAACTTTGGGGCGCCTTGATATTATTTAGATTTTTTTCGATTCACGTAAAATTAGAATTTCGGTATTTTACATGAGAGAGCATATTGAGTTGATGTATATACTACAAAATATAGTAGAAAAGGGCACTGTATATTTTTTTGACAGATTATATTCAGAACAATTTTGCATTTAACATTGGGTTTCCTAGATAATATTTAGATTTTTTTCAATTTTCTTGAATATAGAATTTCTGTATTTTACATGAGAGAGCATATTGAGTTGGTGTATATACTCCAAAACAGAGTAGAATAAGGCATTGTATAATTTTTCTGGCAGATTATATTCAGAGCAATTTTGTTTTTAACATTGGGGTGCCTAGATAATATTTAGATTTTTTTCGAATCGTGTATAATTAGAATTTCGGCATTTTACATGAGAGAGCATATTGAGTTGGTGTATATACTCCAAAACAGAGTCTAAAATGGCATTGTATATTTGTTCTGACAGATTATATTCACAGAAATTTTGCTTTTCACGTTGGGGTGCCTATATTATATTCAGTTTTTTTCGATTCACGTAAAATTAAAATTTCGGTATTTTACATGAGAGAGCATACAGAGTTGGTGTATATACTCCAAAACAAAGTAGAATAAATCATTGTATATTTTTTCTAACAGACTATATTCAGAGCCATTATCTTTTATCGTTGGGCCGCCTAGATAATATTTAGATTTTTTCTCTTTGGGTAAAATAAGAATTTCTGTATTTTACATAAGAGAGCATACTGAGTTGGTGTATATACACCAAAGCAGAGCAGAAATGGGCATTGTATATTTAATCTGACATATTGTAATCAGAGCAATTTAGTTTTTATCATTGGGGTGCTTAGATAATATTTAGATTTCTTTTGATTCGAGTAAAATTAGAATTTCAGTACTTTACATGGGAGAGCATACTGCGTTGGTGTATATACTCCAAAACAGAGTAGAATAAGGCATTATATGTTTTTTCTAACAGGCTATATTGAGAGCCATTTTCTGTTAACTTTGAGGTCCCTAGATATTATTTAGATTTCTTCAATTCGTGTAAAATTAGAATTTCGGTATTTTACATGAGCGCATATTGAGTTGGTGTATATACTCCAAAACAGAGTAGAAAGTGGCATTTAATATTTTCTGACCGATTATATTCAGAGCAATTTTTCTTTTAACATTCGGGTGCCTAGGTAATATTTAGATTTTGTTCGATTCACGTAAAATTAGAATTTTGGCATTTTACATGAGAGAGCATACTGAGTTGGTGTATATACTCCAAAACAAAGTAGAATAGGGCATTGTATATTTTTTCTGACAGATTATATTCAGCGCAATTTTGCTTTTAACATTGGGGTGACTAGATAATATTAAATTTTTTTTGATTCGCTTAAATATAGAACATCTGTATTTTACATGAGAGAGCATATGGAGTTGGTGTATATACTCCAAAACAGAGTAGAATAGGGCATTGTATATTTTTTCTGAAAAATTATATTCAGAGGAATTTTGTTTTTAACATTGGGGTGCCTAGATAATATTTAGATTTTTTCGATTCTGGTAAAATAAGAATTTCTGTATTTTACATGAGTGAGCATACTGAGTTGGTGTATATATTCCAAAACAGAGTAGAATAAAACATCGTATATTATTTCTTACAGTCTATATTCAGAGCCATTTTCCTTTAAATTTGGGGCGCCTAGATATTATTTAAATTTTTTTCAATTCGCTTAATATTAGAATTTCGCTATTTTATATGAGAGAGCATGTTGAGTTTGTGTATATACTCCAAAACAGAGTAGAAAAGGGCATTGTATATTTTGTCAGAGAGATTATATTCACGGTAATATTGCTTTTAACATTGACGTGCCTAGATAATTAGATTTTTTCGAATCAAGTAAAATTAGAATTTTGATATTTTACATGAGAGGGCATACTGAGTTGGTGTATATACTCCAAAACAGAGTAGAATAGGGCATTGTATATTATTTCTGAAAGATTATATTCAGAGAAATTTTGTTTTTAACATTGGGTTGCCTAGATAATATTTAGATTTTTTTCGATTCACATAAATTTTGAATTTCGGTATTTTACATGGGAGAGCATATTGTGTTGGTGTATATACTACAAAACCAAGTAGAATAAGACATTGTATATTTTTTCCAACAGACGATATTCAGAGCCATTTTCTTTTAACTTTGGGGCCACTAGACATTATTTAGATTTTTTTCAATTCGCCTAAAATTAGAATTTCGGTACTTTTCATAAGAGAGCATATTGAGTTGGTGTATATACCCCAAAACAGAGTAGAAAAGGGCATTGTCTATTTTATCTGACAGATTATATTCAGAGCAATTTTGCTTTTAACATTGGGGTGCCTAGATAATATTTAGACTTCTTTCGATTCGCTTAAATATAGAATTTCTGTATTTTACATGAGAGAGCATATGGAGTTGGTGTATATAATCCAAAACAGAGTAAAATAGGGAATTGTATATTTTCTGTGAAAGATTATATTTAGAGGAATTATGTTTTTAACATTGGGGTGCCGAGATAATATTTAGATTTTTTTCTATCCACGTAAATTTAGAGTTTCAGTATTTTACATGAGAGAGCATACTGAGTTGATGTATATACCCCAAAACAGAGTAGAATTAGGCATTGTATATTTTTTCTAACAGACTATATTCAGAGAAATTTTCTTTTAACTTTGGGGTGCCTAGATATTATTTAAATTTTTTTCGATTCGCGTCAAATAAGAATTTCGGTATTTTACATGAGAGAGCATATTTAGTTGGTTATACTCCAAAACAGAGTAGAATAGGCATTGTATATTTTTTCTGACAGATTATATTCAGAGAAATTTTGTTTTTAGCATTGGGGTGACTAGATAATATTTAGATTATTTTCGATTTCCGTAAAATTAGAATTTCGGTATTTTAAATGAGAGAGCATAGTGAGTTGCTGTATATACTCCCAAACAGAGTAGAAAAGGGCATTATATATTTTTTCTGACAGGTTATATTCAGAGCAATTTTGCTTTTAACATTGGGGTGCCTAGATAATATTTAGATATTTTCGATTCGCTTAAATATAGAATTTTTGTATTTTATATGAGAGAGCATAAGGAGTTGGTGTATATACTCCAAAACAGAGTAGAATAGGGCATTGTATATTTTTTCTGACAGATTATATTCAGAGCAATTTTGTTTTTATCCTTGAGGTGCCTAGATAATATTTAGATTTTTTCGATTCGGGTAAAATTAGAATTTCGGTATTTTACATGAGAGAGCATATTGAGTTCGTATATATACTACAAACCAGAGTAGAAAACGGCATTATATATTTTTTGTGACAGGTTATATTCAGAGCAATTTTCCTTTAACATTGAGGTGCCTAGATAATATTTAGATTTTTTTCGATTTGCTTAAATATAAAATTTCTGTATTTTATATGAGAGAGCATATGGAGTTGGTCTATATACTCCCAAACACAGTAGAAAAGGGCATTGTATATTTTTTCAGACAGATTATATTCAGAGCAATTTTCCTTTAACATTGCGGTGCCTAGATAATATTTAGATTTTTTTTGATTCACGTAAAATTAGAATTTCGGTATTTTACATGAGAGAGCATACTGAGTTTGTGTATATACTTTAAAAGAGAGTAGAATAAGGCACTGTACAGTTTTTCTAACGGAATATATTCAGAGCCATTTTCTTTTAAGTTTGGGGCGCCTAGATATTATTTAGATTTTTTTCGATTCGCGTAAAAGTAGAATTTCGTTATTTTACATGAGAGAGCATATTGAGTTGGTGTATATACTCGAAAAAAGAGTAGAAAAGGGCATTGTATATTTTTTCTGACAGATTATATTAGGAGCAATTTTGCTTTTAACATTGGGGTGCCTAGATAATATTTAGATATTTTTCGATTCTCTTAAATATAGAATTTCTGTATTTTACAAGAGAGAGCATATGGAGTTGGTGTATATACTCCAAAACAGAGTAGAATAGGGCATTGTATATTTTTTCTGACAGATTATCTTTTTTTTTCAATTTTATCTTTTTTTATTCTTATTTATTTATTTATTTATTTTAATTTTTTATTGGTTTATAGGTTTTGGGGTACCTGAGCAGAGCATGCAAGACAGTTGCGTAGGTACACACATGGCAGTGTGCTTTGCTTTTCTTCTCCCCTTCACCCACATTTGCCATTTCTCCCCAAAATTGCACTTAAGATAATCTGTCAGCTGGAGATGCTGACAGATTATCTTAAGAGCAATTTTGTTTTTAACATTAAGGTGCCTAGATAATATTTAGAATTTTTCGATTCTGGTAAAATTAGAATTTCTGTATTTTACATGAGAGAGCATATTGAGTTGGTGTATATACTCCAAAATAGAGTAGAAAAGGGCATTGTATATTTTTTCTGATGGATTATATTCATAGCAATTTTCCTTTAACATTGGGGTGCCTACATAATATTTAGATATTTTTGTTTCGGGTAAAATTAGAATTTCGGTATTTTACATGAGAGAGCATACTTAGTTGATATATATATCCAAAACAGAGTAGAATAAGGCATTGTATTTTTTTCTAACAGACTATATTCACAGCCATTTTATTAACTTTCGTGCACCTTGATATTATTTAGATTTTTTTCGATTTGCATAAAATTAAGATTTCGGTATTTTACATGAGAGAGCATATTGAGTTGGTGTATATACTCCAAACAGAGTAGATAAGGGCATTGTATATTTTTTCGGAAGGATTATATTCACAGCAATTTTGCATTTAACATTAAGGTGCCTATATAATATTTAGATTTTTTTCGATTCATGTAATATTAGAATTTCTGTATTTTAGATGAGAGAGCATATTGAGTTGGTGTATATACTACAAAACAGAGTAGAAAAGGAAATTTTATATTTTTTCTTAAAGATTATATTGAGAGCAATTTTGCTTTTAACATTGGGGTGACTAGATAATATTTAGATTTTCTTCGATTCGCTTAAATATAGAATTTCTGGATTTTACATGACAGAGCATATGGAGTTGGTGTATATACTCCAAAACAGAGTAGAATAGGGCATTGTATATTTTTTCTGACTCATTATATTCAGAGCAATTTTGTTTTTAATATTAAGGTGCCTAGATAATATTTAGATTATTTTCAATTCACGTGAAATTAGAATTTCGGTATTTTATATGAGAGAGCATAATGAGTTGGTGTATATACTCCGAAACAGAGTAGAATAGGGGAGTTTTTATATCTTCTGACAGATTATATTCAGAGCAATTTTGTTTTTAACATTGGGGTGCATAGATAATATTTAGATTTGTTCGATTCGGGTAAAATTAGAATTTCTGTATTTTCAATGAGAGAGCATATTGAGTGGGTTTATATACTACAAAACAGAGGAGAAAAAGCATTGTATATTTTTTCTGACAGATTATATTCAGAGCAATTTTACTTTAACATTGGGGTGCCTAGATAATATTTAGATTTTTTCAATTTGCTTAAATATAGAATTTCTGTATTTTATATGAGAGAGTATGTGGAGTTGGTGTATATACTCCAAAACAGAGTAGAAAAGGGCATTGTATATTCTTTCTGACAGATTATATTAAGAGCAATTTTGTTTTTAACATTGGGGTGCCTAGATAATATTCAGATTTTTTCGATTCGGGTAAAATTAGAATTTCGGTATTTTACATGAGAGAGCATACTGAGTTGGTGTATATACCCCAGAACAGATTAGAATAAGGCATTGTATATTTTTTCTAACAGACTATATTCAGAGCAATTTTTTTTAACTTTGGGGCGCCTAGATATTATTTAGCTTTTTGTCGATTCGCGTAAAATTATACTTTCGCTATTTTACATGAGAGAGAATACTGAGTTTGTGTATATACTCCAAAACAGAGTAGAATAAGGCATTGTATATTTTTTCTAACAGACTATATTCAGAGTCATTCTCTTTTAACTTTGGGGCCACTAGATATTATTTAGATTTTTTTCGATACGGGTAATATTAGAATTTCGGTATTTTACATGAGAGAGCATAATGAGGTGGTGTATATACTACAAAACAAAGTAGAAAAGGGTATTGTATACTTTTTTATGTCAGGTTATATTCAGAGCAAGTTTGCTTTTAATATTGGGGTGCCTAGATAATATATAGATTTTATTTGATTCACTTAAATATAGAATTTCTCTATTTTAAATGCGATAGCGTAAGGAGTTGGTGTATATACTCCAAAACAGAGTATAATAGGGCACTGTATATTTTTTCTGACAGATTATATTCAGAGCCATTTTGCTTTTAACATTGGAGTGCCTAGATAATATTTAGATTTTTTTCGATTCACGTAAAATTAGAATTTCGGTATTATACATGAGAGTGAATACTGAGTTGGTGTATATACTTTTAAACAAAGTAGGAAAGGGCATTGTATATTTTTTCTGACAGATTATATTAAGAGCAATTTATTTTTAACATTTGGGTGCCTAGATAATATTTAGATATTTTTGATTCGGGTAAAATTAGAATTTCGGTATTTTACATGAGAGAGCATATTTAGTTGATGTATATATATAAAACAGAGTAGAATAAGGCATTGTATTTTTTTCCTAACAGACTATATTCAGAGACGTTTTCTTTTAACTTTGGGGCGCCACGATACTATTCAGATTTTTTTCGATTTGCGTAAAATTGGAATTTCGGTATTTTACATGAGAGAGCATATTGAGTTGGTGTATATACTCCAAACCAGAGTAGAAATGGGCATTGTATATTTTTTCTGAAAGATTACATTCAGAGCAATTTTGCTTTTAACATTGGGATGCCTAGATAATATTTAGATTTTTTTCGATTCACGTAAAATTAGAATTTCTGTATTTTACAATAGAGATCATATGTAGTTGGTGTATATATTATAAAACAGAGTACAAAAGCGCATTGTATATTTTTTATGACAGATTATATTCAGAGCAATTTTGTTTTTGACATTGGGTTGCCTAGAGAATATTTAGATTTTTTCGATTCGTGTAAAATTAGAATTTCGGTATTTTACATGAGAGAGCATACTGAGTTCGTGTATATAGTCCAAAACAGAGTAAAATAAGTCATTGTATATTTTTTCTAACAGAATATATTCAGAGCCATTTTCTTTTATCTTAGGGACGCCATGATATTCTTTAGATTATTTTCGATTCACGTAAAATTTGAATTTCGGTATTTTACATGGGAGAGACTCCTGAGTTGCTGTATATACTCCATAACTGAGTAAAATAGGGCATTGTATATTTTTTCAAACAGAACATATTCAGAGCCAATTTCTTTTATCTTTGGTTCACGTAGATATTATTTAGATATTTTTCGATTCACGTAAAATTAGAATTTCGGTATTTTACATGAGAGAGCATATTGACTTGGTGTATATACTCCACAATAGAGTACAAAAGGGCATTGTATATTTTGTCTTACAGATTATATTCAGAGAAATTTTGCTTTTAACATTGGAGTGCCTAGATAATATTTAGATTTTTTTCGATTCACGTAAAATTAGAATTTCTGTATTTTACATGAGAGAGCCTAATGAGTTGGTGTATATACTCCAAAACAGAGTAGAATAAGGTATTGTATATTTTTTCTAACAGAATATATTCAGAGCCATTTTCTTTTATCTTAGGGACGCCGTGATATTATTTAGATTATTTTCGATTCACGTACAATTAGAATTTCGGTATTTTACGTGAGAGAGCATATTGACTTTGTGTATATACTCTAAAACAGAGTAGAAAAGGGCATTGTATATTTTTTCTGACAGATTATATTCAGAGCAATTTTGCTTTTAACATTGGGGTGCATAGATAGTATTTAGATTTTTTCGATTCGCTTAAATACAGAATTTCTGTATTTTACATGACAGAGCATATGGAGTTGGTTTATATACTCCAAAACAGAGTAGAATAGGGTATTGTATATTTTTTATGACAGATTATATTCATAGCAATCTTGCTTTTAACATTGGGGTGCCTAGAAAATAGTTAGATGTTTTTCGATTCACGTAAAATTAGAATTTTGGTATTTTACATGAGAGAGACTACGGAGTTGGTGTATATACTTCAAAACAGAGTAGAATAGGGCATTGTATATTTTTTCAAACAGAATTTATTCAGAGCCATTTTCTTTTAACTTTGGGGTGACTAAGATATTAATTAGATATTTTTCGATTTGTGTAAAATTAGAATTTCAGTATTTTACATGAGAGAGCATATTGACTTGGAGTTTATACTCCACAACAGAGTAGAAAAGAGCATTGTATATTTTTTCTGACAGATTATATTCAGAGCAATTTTGCTTTTAACATTGGGGTGCCTAGATAATATTGAGATTTGTTTCAATTCAAGTAAAATTAGAATTTCGGTATTTTCTAAGGGAGAACATACTCAGTTGATGCATATATTCCAAAACAGAGTAGAATAAGGCATTGTATATTTTTTCTAATACACTATATTAAGAGCCATTTTCTTTTAATTTTGGGGCGCCTACATATGATTAAGATTTTTTTCGATTCGCGTAAAATTAGAATATCAGTGTTTTACATGAGAGCATATGGAGTTGGTGAATATACTCCAAAACAGAGTAGAAAAGGGCATTGTATATTTTTATTGACAGATTATATTCAGAGCAATTTTACTTTTATAATTGGGGTGCCTAGATAATATTTAGATTTTTTTCGATTCACGTAAAATTAGAATTTCAGTATTTTACATGAGAGAGCATACTTAGTTGGTGTATATATTCCAAAACAGAGTAGAATAGGGCATTGTATATTTTTTCTGGCAGATTATATTCAGAGCAGTTTTGCTTTTAACATTGGGGTGCCTAGATAATATTTAAATTTTTTTCGATTCGCTTAAGTACAGAATTTCTGTATTTTACATGAGAAAGCATATGGAGTTGGTGTATATACTCCAAAAAAGAGTAGAATACGGCATTGTATATTTTTTCTGACAGATTATACTCAGAGCAATTTTGTTTTTAACATTAGGTTACTTAGATAATATTTAGATTTTTTTGATTTGGGTCAAATTAGAATTTCGGTATATTACATGAGAGAGCATACTGAGTTGGTGTATATAGTCCAAAACAGAGTAGAATAAGGCATTGTATCTTTTTTCTAACAGATTATATTCAGAACAATTTTCTTTTAACTTTGGGGCGCCTAGATATTATTTAAATTTTTTTTGATTCACATAAAATGTACATTTCATTATTTTACATGAGAGAGCATATTGAGTTGGTGTATATACCCCAAAACAGAGTAAAAAAAAGCACTGTATATATTTTCTGACAGATCATATTCAGAGCAATTTTGCATTTACAATGGAGTACCTAGATAATATTTAGATTTATTCGATTCGCTTAAATACAGACTTTCTGTATTTTACATGAGAGAGACTTCTGAGTTGCTGTATATACTCCAAAACGGAGTAGAATAGGGCATTGTATATTTTTTCAAACAGAATATATTCAGGGCCATTTTCTCTTATCTTTGGGGCGCCTAGATATTGTTTAGATATTTTTTAATTCGCGTAAAATTAGAATTTTGGTGTTTTACATGAGAGACCATATTGACTTGGTTTATATACTCCACAACAGAGTAGAAGAGAACATTGTATATATTTTCTGACAGATTATATTCAGAGCAATTTTGCTTCTAACATTGGGGTGCCTAGATAATATTTAGATTTTTTTCGATTCACATAAAATTAGAATTTTTGTATTTTAAATGAGAGAACATACTGAGTTGATGTATATACTCGAAAACAGAGTAGAATAAGGCATCGTATGTTTTTTCTAACAGACTATATTCAGAGCCATTTTCTATTATCTTTGGGGCGCCTAGATATTATTTAGATTTTTTTCGATTCACGTAAAGTTAGAATTTCGCTATTTTACAAGAGAGAGCATATTGAGTTGGTGTATATATTACAAAACCTAGTACAAAAGGGCATTTTATATTCTGTCTTATAGATTATACTCAGAGCAATTTTGCTTTTAACATTGGGGTGCCTAGATAATATTTAGATTTTTTTCGATTCACATAAATATATCATTTCTGTATTTTACATGAGAGAGCATATGGAGTTGGTGTATATACTCCAAAACAAAGTAGAATAGAGCATTGTATATTTTTTCTGAAAGATTATATTGAGAGCAATTTTGCTTTTAACATTGGGGTGCCTAGATAATATTTAGATTTTTTCGATTCGCGTAAAATTAGAATTTCGGTATTTTACGTGAGAGAGCATATTGATTTGGTGTATATACTCCAAAACAGAGTAGATTAAGGCATTGTATATTTTTTGTAAGAGACTATGTTCAGAGCCATTTTTTTTTAACTGTGGGGCGCCTAGATATTCTTAAGATTTTTTACCGTTTTGCGCAAAATTAGAATTTCAATATTTTACATGAGAGAGCATACTGAGTTGACGTATATACTTTAAAACTGAGTAGAATAAGGCATTGTATATTTTTTCAGAAAGATTACATTCAGGGCAATTTAGTTTTTAACACTGGGTTGCCTAGATAATATTTAGATTATTTCAATTCGGTTAAAATTAGAATTTCTGTATTTTATATGAGAGAGCATACTGAGTTGGTGTATATACTCGAAAACAGAGTTGAAAATAGCATTGTAGATTTTTTCTGACAGATTATATTGAGAGCAATTTTGCTTTTAACATTGGTGTTCCTAGATAATATTTATATATTTTTCGATTGGCTTAAATCTAGAATTTCTGTATTTTACATGAGAGAGCATATGGAGTTGGTATATATCCTCCAAAACAGAGTAGAATAAATCATTGTATATTTTATCTGACAGATTATATTCAGAGCAATTTGGCTTTTATCATTGGGGTGCCTAGATAATATGTAGATTTCTTTCGATTCACGTAAAATTAGAATTTTGGTATTTTACATTAGAGAGCATACTGAGTTGTTGTATATACTTCAAAATAGAGTAGAATAAGGCATTGTATATTTGTTCTGACAGACTATATTCAAAGCAAGTTTGCTTTTAACATTGGGGCGCCTAGATATTATTTACATTTATTTCGATTCATGTAAAATTTGAATTTCTGTATTTTACATGAGAAAGCATATTGAGTTGCTTTATATACTACAAAACAGGGTAGAAAAGTACATTGTATATTTTTACTGACAGATTATATTTAGAGCTTTTCGCTTTTAACATTGGGGTGCCTAGATAATATTTAGATTTTTTTCGATTCACGTAAAATTAGAATTTCTGTATTTTACATGAGAGAGCAAATTGAGTTGGTGTTTATACTCCAAAACAGAGTAGAATAAGGCATTGTATATTTTCTTCTAACAGACGATATTCAGAGCCATTTTCTTTTAACTTTGGGGCGCCTAGATATTATTTAGATTTTTTTCGATTCATGTAAAATTAGAATTTCAGTATTTTACATGAGAGAGCTTATGGAGTTGATGTATATACTCCAAAGCAGAGTAGAGTAGGGCATTGCATATTTTTCCTGACAGAATATACTCACAGCAATTTTGCCTTTTACATTGGGGGGCCTAGATAATATTTAGATTTTTTTCGATTCCCTTAAATATAAAATTTCTGTATATTATCTGAGAGAGCATATGGATGTGGTGTATATACTCCAAAACAGAGTAGAATAAGGCATTGTATATTTTTTCCTACAGATTATATTCAGAGCAATTTTGCTTTTAACATTGGGGTGCCTAGATAATACTTAGATGTTTTTCGATTCACATAAAATTATAATTTTGGTATTTTACATTAGAGAGCATACTGAGTTGGTGTATATACTGCAAAACAGAGTAGAATGAGGCATTGTATATTTTTTCTAACAGACTTTATTCAGAGCCATTTTCTTTTAACTTTGGGGAGCCTGGATATTATTTAGATTTTTTTCGATTAACATATAATTTGAATTTCGGTATTTTACATGAGAGAGCATATTAAGTTGGTGTATATAGTACAATACTGAGTAGAAAATGTCATTGTATATTTTTTATGACAGATTGTATTCAGAGCAATTTTGCCTTTAACATTGTGTTGCATAGAGAATATTTCGATTTTTTTTATTCACGTCAAATTAGAATTTCGGTATTTTACATGAGAGAGCATACTGAGTTGATGTATATACTCCAAAACAGAGTAGAATAGGGCCTTGTATATTTTTTCTGACAGATTATATTCAGAGCAATAAGTTTTTTGGAGGGCCTACATAATATTTAGATTTTTTTCGATTAACGTAAAATTAGTATTTCGGTATTTTACATGAGAGAGCAAACTGAGTTGGTTTATATACTCCAAAATAAAGTAGAATAAGGCATTGTATATTTTCTCTAACAGACTTTATTCAGAGCCATTTTATTTTAACTTTGTGGTGTGTAGATATTATTTAGATTTTTTTCGATTCGTGTAAAATTAGAATTTTTGTATTTTACATGAGAGAGCATATTGAGTTGGTGTATATAATCCAAAACAGAGTAGAATTAGGCATTGTATATTTTTTCTAACAGAATATATTTAGAGCCATTTTCTTTTATCTTTGGGGTACCTAGATATTATTTAGATTGATTTCGATTCACGTAAAATTAGAATTTCTGTATTTTACATGGGAGAGCATATTGAGTTGGTGTATATACTCCAAAACAGAGTAGAAAAGGGCATTGTATATTTTTTCTGACAAATTATATTCAGAGCAATTTTGCTTTTAACATTGGGGTGCCTAGATATATTTAGATTTTTTTCGATTCACGTAAAATTAGAATTTCTGTATTTTACATGAGAGAGCATACTGAGTTGGTGTATATACTCCAAAACAAAGTAGAATAAGGCATTGTATATTTTTTCTAACAGACTATATTCAGAGCCATTTTTTTTTCACTTTGGGACCCCTAGATATTATTTAGATTTTGTTCGATTCACGTAAAATTTGAATTTCTCTATTTTACATGAGAGAGCATATTGAGTTGGTGTATATACTCCAAAAAAAAGTAGAATAAGACATTGTATATTTTTTCTGACAGACTATATTCAGAGCCATTTTCTTTTATCTTTGGGGCGCCTAGATATTATTTAGATTTATTTCGATTCGCGTAAAATTAGAGTTTCGATATTTAACATGAGAGAGCATATTGAGTGGCTGTATATACCCCAAACAGAGTAGATAAGGGCATTGTATATTTTTTCTGACAGATTATATTCAGAGCAATTTTGCTTTTAACATTGGGGTGCCTAGATAATATTGAGAATTTTTTCGATTCACGTAAATTTAGAATTTCTCTATTTTACTTGAGAGAGCATACTAAGTTGGTGTATATTCTCCAAAAGAGAGTAGATTAAGACATTGTATATTTTTTCTGACAGACTATATTGAGAGCCATTTTGTTTTAACTTTGGAACGCCTAGATGTTATTTAGATTTTTTTTGATTCGCTAAAATATAGAATTTCTGTATTTTACATAATAGAGCATATGGAGGTGGTGTATATACTCCAAAACAGAGTAGAATAGGGCATTTTATATTTTCTATAACAGATTATATTCGGAGGAATTTTGATTTTAACATTAAGTTGCCTAGATAATATTTAGATTTCTTTGATTCGGGTCAAATTAGAATTTCGGTATTTTACATGAGAGAGCATACTAAGTTGGAGTATATACTCCAAAACAGAGTAGAATAAGGCATTGTATGTTTTTTTAACAGACTGTATTTAGAGCCATTTTATTTTAACTTTGAGGCGCCTAGATATTATTAAGATTTTTCCCGATTTGCGTAAAATTAGAATTTCGGTATTTTACATGAGAGAGCATACTGAGTTGGTGTATATACTCCAAAACAGAGTAGAAAGGGGCATTGTATATTTTTTCTGACAGATTATATTCAGACCAATTTTGCTTTTAACACTTGGTTGCCTAGATAATATTAAGATTTTTTCAATTCGGGTAAAATGAGAATTTCTGTATTTTACATGAGAGAGCATACTGAATTGGTGTATATACTCCAAAACAGAGTAGAAAAGGGCATTGTATATTTTCTCTGACAGATTATATTCAGAGCAATCTTGTTGTTAACATTGGGGTGCCTATATAATATTTAGATTATTTTGGATTCACGTAAAATTAGAATTTCTGTATTTTACATAAGAGAGCCTACTGAGTTGGTGTATATACTCCAAAACAGAGTAAAATACGGCATTGTATATTTTTTATAACAGAACATATTCAGAGCCATTTGCCTTTATCTTTGGGGCACCTAGATATTATTTAGATTTTTTTCGATTCGTATAAAGTTAGAATTTTGCTATTTTACATGAGAGAGCATACTGATTTGGTGTATATATTACAAAACAGAGTACAAAAGGTCATTGTATATTATGTCTGAAAGATTATATGCAGAGGAATTTTGCTTTTAACATTGGGGTGCCTAGATTATATTTAGATTTTTTTCGATTCGTGGAAAATTAGAATTTCTGTATTTTACATGAGAGGGCATATTGAGTTGGTGTATATAGTACAAAACAGAGTAGAAATGGGAATTGTATATTGTTTCTGACAGATTATAATCAGAGCAATTTTGCTTTTAACATTGGGGTGCCTAGATAATATTTAGATTTTTTTTTATTTGCTTAATATAGAATTTCTGTATTTTACATGAGAGAGCATATCGAGTTGGTGTATATACTTTAAAACAGAGTAGAATAAAGCATTGTATATTTTTTCTGACAGACTATATTCAGAGCCATTTTGTTTTAACTCTGGGGCACCTAGATATAATTTAGATATTTTTCTATTCACGTAAAATTAGAATTTCTGTATTTTACAAAAGAGAGCCTACTGAGTTGGTGTATATAATCCAAAACCGAGTAGAAAATAACATTGTATATTCTTTCTAGCAGAATACATTCAGAGCCATTTTCTTTTATCTTTGGGGCGCCTAGATATTATTTAGATATTTTTCAATTCGCTTAAAATTAGGATTTCGCTATTTTAAATGAGAGAGCATATTGAGTTGGTGTATATACTACAAAACAGAGTAGAAATGAACATCGCATATTTTTTCTGACAGATTATATTCAGAGCAATTTTGATTTTATTATTGGGGTGCCTAGACAATATTTACATTTTTTTCGATTCGCTAAATACAGAATTTTTGTATTTTACATGAGAGAGCATATGGAGTTGGTGTATATACTCCAAAACAGAGTAGAATAGGGCATTGTACATATTTTCTGACAGACTATATTCTGTGCCATTATCTTTTAACTTTGGGGAGTCTTGATATTATTTAGATTTTGTTTGATTCGCGTAAAATTAGAATTTCGGTATTTTACATGAGAGAGCATATTGAGTTGGTCTATATGCTACAAAACAGAGTAGAATAGGGCATTGTATATTTTTTCTGATAGTTTATATTCAGAGCAATTTTGCTTTTAACATTGTGGTGCCTAGATAATATTTAGATTTTTTTCGATTCACGTAAAATTAGAATTTCGGTATTTTACATGAGAGAGCATATTGAGTTTTTGTATATACTCCAAAATAGAGTAGAAAAGAGCATTTTATATTTTTTCTGACACATTATATTTAGAGAAATTTCGCATTTAACATTGGGGTGTCTAGATAATGTATAGATTTTTTCGATTCACGTAACATTCGAATTTTGGTATTTTACATGAGAGAGCAAACTGAGTTTGTGTATATACTTTAAAACAGAGTAGAATAAGGCCTTGTATATTTTTTTAACTGACTATATTCAGAGCCATTTTCTTTTAATTTTGGTGCACCTATATTTTATTTAGATTTTTGTTAATTGGCATAAAATATGAATTTCGGTATTTTACATGAGAGAGCATATTGAGTTGGTGTATATACCCCAAAACAGAGTAGAAAAGGGCGTTCTATATTTTTTCAGACAGATGATATTCAGAGCAATTTTGCTTTTCACATTGGGGTGCCTAGATAATATTTAGACATTTTTCGGTTTACGTATAATTAGAATTTCGGTATTTTACATTAGAGGGAATACTGAGTTGGTGTATGTACTCCAAAACAAAGTAGAATAGGGCATTTTATATTTTTTCTGACAGATTATATTCAGAGCAATTTTGCTTTCAACATTGCGGAGCCTAGATAATATTTAGATTTTTTTGATTTGGGTCAAATTAGAATTTCGGTATTTTACATGAGAGAGCATACTGAGTTGGTGTATATACTCCAAAACAGAGTAGAATAAGGCATTGTATATTTTTTTATAACACACTAAATTCAGAGTAATTTTCTTTCAACTTTGGGGCCCCTAGATATTATTAGTATTTTTTACCAATTTGCGTAAAATTATAATTTCGATATTTTACATGAGAGAGCATATTCAGTTGGTTTATATACTGCATAAAAGAGTAGAAAAAAAAACATTGTATATTTTTTCTAACAAATTATATTCAGAGAAATTTTGCTTTTAACATTGGGGTGCCTAGATAATATTTAGATTTTTTTCAATTCACTTAAATATAGAATTTCTGTATTTTACATGAGAGAGCATATGGAGTTGGTGTATGTACTCCAAAACAGAGTAGAAAAGGGCATTGTATATTTTTTTTGACAGACTATATTCAGAGCCATTTTCTTTTAACGTTGGGGTGCCTAGATATTATTAAGATTATTTACCGATTTGCGTAGCATTAGAATTTCTGTATTTTACATGAGAGAGCATATTGAGTTTTTGTATATACTCCAAAACAGAGTAGAAAAGGGCATTTTGTATTCTTTCTGACAGATTATATTCAGAGCAATTTTGCTCTTAACATTAGGGTGCCTAGATAATATATAGATTTTTTTCGATTCATGTAAAATTAGAATTTCGGTATTTTACATGAGAGAGAAAACTGAGTTGGCGTATATAATTCAAAACAGAGTAGAATAAGGCCTTGTATATTTTTTCTAACAGATTATATTCAGAGCCATTTTCTTTTAGCTTTGGGGCGCCTAGATATTATTTAGATTTTTTTCAATTCACGTAAAATTAGAATTTCGGTATTTTACATGAGAGAGAAAACTGAGTTGGTGTATATACTACAAAACAGAGTAGAAAAGGGCATTGTATATTTTTTATGACACATTATATTCAGAGCAATTTTGCTTTTAACATTAGCGTGCTTAGATAATATTTAGATTTTCTTCTATTAGCTTAAATATAGAATTTCTGTATTTTACATGAGAGAGCATATGCAGTCAGTGTATATACTCCAGAACAAAGTAGAATAGGGCATTGTATATTTTTTCTGACAGATTATATTCAGAGCAATTTTGCTTTTAACATTGGGGTGCCTAGATAATATTTATATTTTTTTCGTTTTATGTAAAATTAAATTTCGGTATTTTACATGTGAGCGCTTACTGAGTTAATGTATATACTCCAAAACAGAGTAGAAAAAGGCATTTTGTATATTTTTTAACAGACTATATTCAGAGACATTTTCTTTTAAGTTTGGGGCGCCTATATATTATTTAGATTTTCTTTGATTCGCATAAATTTAGAATTTCGTTATTTTACATGAGAGAGCATATTGAGTTGGTGTATATAATACAAAACAGAGTAGAAAATAGCATTGTATATTTTTTCTAACAGATTATATTCAGAGCAATTTTGTTTTTAATATTGGGGTGCCTAGATAATATTTAGATTTTCTCAATTCGGGTAAAATTAGAATTTCTGTATTATACATGAGAGAGCAAACTGAGTTGGTGTATATACACCAAAACAGATTAGAATAAGGGATTGTATATTTTCTCTAACAGACTATATTCAGAGCCATTTTTTTTAACATTTAGGCACCTAGATATTATTTAGAATTTTTCGATTCATGTAAAATTAGAATTTCTGTATTTTATATGAGAGAGCATATTGAGTTGGTGTATATACTCCAAAACAAAGTAGAATAGGGCACTGTATGTTTTTTCTGACAGATTATATTCAGAGCAATTTTGCTTTTAACATTGGAGTGCCTAGATAATATTTAGATTTTTTTCGATTCACGTAAAATTAGAATTTAGTTATTTTACATGAGATTGCATACTGAGTTAATGTATATACTTTTAAACAGAGTAGAATAGGGCATTGTATATTTTTTCTGACTAATGATATTCAGAGCAATTTTGTTTTTAACATTGGGGTGCCTAGATAATATTTAGATCTTTTCTATTCTGGTAAAATTAGAATTTCTGTATTTTACATGAGAGAGCAAATGGAGTTGGTGTATATACTACAAAACAGAGTAGAAAAGGGCATTGTATATTTTTTCTGACAGATTGTATTCAGAGAAATTTTGTTTTTAACATTGGGGTGCTTAGATACTATTTAGATTTTTTTTGATTCGGGTACAATTAGAATTTCGGTATTTTACATGAGAGAGCATATTTAGTTGGTGTATATATCGAAAACAGAGTAGAATAAGGCATTGTATTTTTTTTTTCTATCAGACTATATTCAGAGACGTTTTCTTTTAATTTTGGGGCGCCACGATACTATTTAGATTTTTTTCGATTGGCGTAAAATTGGAATTTCAATATTTTAAATGAGAGCATATTGAATTGATGTATATACTACAAAACAGAGTAGAAATGGGCATTGTATATTTTTTCTGACAGACTATATTCAGAGCAATTTTGCTTTTAACATTGGGATGCTTAGATAATATTTAGATATTTTTCGATTCACGTAAAATTAGAATTTCTGTATTTTACATGAGAGAGCATAATGAGTTGGTTTATATACTACAAAACAGAGTAAAAAAGCTCATTGTATATTTTTTATGACAGATTATATTCAGAGCAATTTTGTTTTTGACATTGGGGTGCCTAGAGAATATTTAGATTTTTTCGATTCGGGTTAAATTAGAATTTCAGTATTTTACATGAGAGAGCATACTGAGTTGGTGGATATAGTCCAAAACAGAGTAGAATAAGGCATTGTATATTTTCTCTAACAGACTATATTCAGAGACATTTTCTTTTAACTTTCGGGCACATTGATATTATTTAGATTTCTTTCGATTCGCGTAAAATTAGAATTTCGGTATTTTCGTTAGAGAGCATATTGACTTGGTGTATATATTCCAAAACAGAGTAGATTAAGGTATTGTATATATTTTATAACAGAGTATAATCAGAACCATTTTTTTTTAACTTTGGTGCGCCTAGATATTATTAAGATTTTTTACCTATTCGCATAATATTAGAATTTCGGTATTTTACATGAGAAAGCATACTGAGTTGACGTATATACTCCAAAACAGAGTAGAATAAGGCATTGTATATTTTTTCTGACATATTTTATTCAGAGAAATTTTGCTTCTTACACTGGGGTGTCTAGATAATATTTATATCTTTTCGATTCAGGTAAAATTAGAATTTCTGTATTTTACATGAGAGAGCATACTGAGTTGGTGTATATACACCAAAACCGAGTAGAAAAGGGCATTGTATATTTTTTCTGACAGATTATATTAAGAGCAATTTCGCTTTTAACATTGGGGTCCCTAGATAATATGTATATATTTTTCGATTCGCATAAATATAGAATTTCTGTATTTTACATAAGAGAGCATATGTAGTTGGTGTATATACTCGAAAACAGAGTATAAAAGGGCATTGTATATTTTTTATGACAGATTATATTCAGAGCAATTATTTTTTTAACATTGGGGTGCCTAGATAATATTTGGATTTTTTTCAATTCACGTAAAATTAGAATTTCGTTATGTTACATGAGAGAGCATACTGAGTTGGTGTATATGCTTCGAAACAGAGTAGAATAAGGCATTGTATATATTTTCTAACAGACTATATTCAGAGACATTTTCTTTTAACTCTGGGGCGCCTAGATATTATTTAGAATTTTTTCGATTCGCGTAAAAATGGAATTCCGGTATTTTACATGAGAGAGCATATTGAGTTGGTATATATACTCTAAAACAGAGTAGAAAAGGGCATTGTATATTTTTTCTGACAGATTATATTCAGAGCAATTTTGCTTTTAACATTGGGGTGCCTAGATAATATTTAGATTTTTTTTGATTCACGTAAAATTAGAATTTTTTTATTTTACTTGAGAGAGCATACTGAGTTGGTGTATATACTCCAAAACAGAGTGGAATAAGGCATTGTATACTTTCTCTAAAAGACGATATTCAGAGCCATTATCTAACTTTGGGGCGCCTAGATATTATATAGATTTTTTGAATTCATGTAAAATTAAAATTTCGCCATTTTACATTAGAGAGCATATTGAGTTGGTGTATATACTCCAAAACAGAGTAGAAAAGTGCATTGTATATTTTTTCTGACAGATTATATTCAGAGCAATTTTGCTTTAACATTGGAGTGCCTAGAGAATATTTAGATTTTTTTCGATTTGCTTAAATATAGAATTTCTGTATTTTACATGAGAGAGCATATGGACTTAGTGTATATACTCCAAAACAGAGTAGAACATGGCATTGTATATTTTTTCTGAAAGATTATATTGAGAGCAATTTCGCTTTCAACATTGGGGTGCCTAGATAACATTTAGATTTTTTTCGATTTGCCTAAATGTATAATTTCTGTATTTTAAATGATAGAGCATGTGGAGTTGGTGTATATACTTTGAAACAAAGTAGAATATGGCATTTTATATTTTCTCTGACAGATTATATTCAGAGCAATCTTGTTTATAACATTGGGATGCCTATAAAATATTTCGATTTTTTTCGATTCACGTAAATTTAAAATTTCTGTATTTTACAAGAGAGAGCATATTGAGTTGGTGTATATGCTACAAACAGAGTAGAAATAGGCATTGTATATTTTTTCTGACAGATTATATTCAGAGCCATTTTGGTTTTTACATTGGGGTGCCTAGATAATATTTAGATTTTTTTCAATTCGCTAAATATAGAATTTTTGTATTTTACATGAGAGAGCATATGGAGTTCCTGTATATACTACAGAACAGAGTAGAATAGGTCATTGTATATGTTTTCTGACAGACTATATTCAGAGCCATTTTATTTTAAGTTTGGAACGCCTTGATATTATTTAGATTTTTTTCAATTCGCGTAAAATTAGAATTTCGGTATTTAACATAAGAGAGCATATTGAGTTAATTTATATACTACAAAACAGAGTAGAAAAGGGCATTTTATATCTTTTCTGACAGATTATATTCAGAGCAATTTTGCTTTTAACATTGTGTGCCTAGATAATATTTAGATTTTTTTCGATTTGCTGAAATATAGAATTTCTGTATTTTACATGAGAGAACATACTGAGTTGGTATTTATACTCCAAAACAGAGTAGAATAGGGCATTGTATATTTTTTCTCACAGTTTATATTCAGAGTAATTTTGTTTTTAACATTAAGGTACTTAGATAATATTTAGATTTATTTTCAAATCACGTACATTTAATATTTCGGTATTTAACATGAGAGAGCATATTGAGTTGGTGTATATATTAAAAAACAAAGTAGAAAACGGCATTGTATATTTTTCTGACAGTTTATATTCAGAGCAATTTTGATTTCAACTTTGGGTTGCCTAGATAATATTTAGATTTCTTTCGATTCATGTAAATTTATAATTTCGGTATTTTATATGATAGAGCATATGGAGTTGGTGTATATACTCCAAAAAAGAGTAGAATAGTGCCTTGTGTATTTTTTCTGACTGATTATATTCAGAGCAATTTTGTTTTTAACATTGGAATGCCTAAATAATATTTAGATTTTTTCGATTCAGGTAAAACTAGGACTTCTGTATTTTATATGAGAGAGCATTCAGAGTTGGTGTATATACACCAAAACAGAGTAGAATAAGGCATTGTATATTTTTTCTAACAGACTATATTAAGAGCCATTTTCTTTTAACTTCGAGGTGCCTAGATATTATTTAGATTCTTTTCGATTCTTGTAAAATTAGTATTTCTGTATTTTACATGAGAGAGCATATGCAGTTGGTGTATATACTCCAAAACAGAGTAGAAAAGGACACTGTATATTTTTTGTGACAGATTATATTCAGAGCAATTATGCTTTTAACATTGGGGTGCGTCAATAATATTTAGATTTTTTTCGATTCCCATAAAATTTGAATTTCTGTATTTTACATGAGAGAGCATACTGTGTTGGTGTATATACTTTAAAACAGAGTAGAAAAAGGCATTGTATATTTTTTTTAACAGACTATATTCAGAGCCATTTTCTTTTAACTTTGGGGTGGCTAGATATTATTTAGATTTTTTTCGATTTGCGTAATATTAGAATTTCGGTGTTTTTTATGAGAGAGCATATTGAGTTTGTGTATATACTACAAAACCGAGTAGAAATGGGCATTGTATATTTTTTCTGACAGATTATATTCAGAGCAATTTCGCTTTCAAAATTGGGGTGCCTAGATATTATTTAGATTTTTTTCGATTCGCTTAAATATAGAATGTCAATATTTTACATGAGAGAGCATACGGAGTTTGTGTATATACTTTAAACACATTAGAATAGGGCATTGTATATTTTTTCTGACAGATTATATTCAGAGCAATTTTGTTTTTAACATTGGGGTGCGTAGATATTATTTATATATTTTTTGATTCACGTAAAATTAGAATTTCTGTATTTTACATGAGATAGCATATCGAGTTGGTGTATATACTACAAAACAGAGTAGAAAAGGGCATTGTCTATTTCTTCTGACAGATTATATTCAGAGCAAGTTTGCTTTTAACATTGGGGTGCCTAGATAATATTTAGATTCTTTTGGATTCGCATAAATATAGAATTTCTGTATTTTACATGAGAGAGCATACGGAGTTGGTGTATATACTCCAAAACAGAGTAGAATAGGGCATTTTATATTTTTTCGAACAGACTATATTAAGAGCAATTTTTTTTTAACATTGGGGGGCCTAGATAATATTTATATTTATTCGATTCTGGTAGAATTAGAATTTCTGTATTTGACATGAGAGAGCATATAGAGTTGGTGTATATACTCCAAAACAAAGTCGAATAAGGCATTGTATATTTTTTCTTTTTTTTTTTAAAGTATGAAATTTAGTTGTTTTTATTGCATTCACAGTTATGCAAGCATTATAACCACCTAATTTCTGAAAATATACATCCCCCAAGAGGAATCTCCATACCTCTTAGCAGTCATTTTCTTTTCCTTTTGCTCACTTTTTCTAGCAACCACAACTCAACTTTCTGTCACTATGGATTTGTGTATTCTGAACATTTTATATAACTTGAATCATATAATATGTAGTCTTTTTTAGCTGGCTTATTTTACAGAGTATAATTTTTTCAAGGTACATCCATGTTGTAGGATGTATCAGTATTTCATTCCATTTTGTTGTGGAATAATAGTCTATTGTATGAATATACTATATTTGTTTATGTGAAATCAGATATTTGGGCTTTTTATAAATTTTTGCTTGTATATGTAATATTTCTATAACCTTTCATTTGAAAGGTAGGAAATTTTTTTTGTTTCTATTGAATATTTTTCAATGAGTGAAACTGGTCATATGGAGACCTTATAAATAAATATTATATTTTTATCAGCAATATCTGAGCTATTCAATTTTTCCATATTCTAGTTAGCACTTAAAATTATCTGTCTTGTCTTTTTAGTTATGACTAATGAATATGAAATTAATTGGTCTGCATTTCTGAGACAGCTAATCATTTTACACATCCTTTCATGGCATTTTGTATATATTTTTGGAGAAATGTCTGTTTAAATCACACCATTAAAAAAGCAAAAAGACAACCCATGGGATGGAAAAAATTGCAAATTATATATCTGACAAAGGACTTGTATCCAGAATACATAGAAAATTATTACAATGATACCATAAAAAAACAAAAGTCTACTTAAAAATGTAAAAATGATTTAAACAGACATTTCTCCAAAAATGTATATTTTTTCTAACAGACTATATTCAGAGCCATTTTTGTTGAACGTTGGGGCGCCTAGATATTATTTACATTTTTTTCGATTCGCGTAAAATTAGAATTTCTGTATTTTACATGAGAGAGCATCCTGAGTTGCTGTATATACTCCAAAACAGAGTAGAATAAGGCATTGTATATTCTTTCTAACAGACTATATTCAGAGCCATTTTCTTTTAACTTTGGGGCGCCTAGATATTATATAGGTCTTTTTGATTCACCTAAAATTAGACTTTCTGTATTTTACATGAGACAGCATATTGAGTTGGTGTATATACTCCAAAACAGAGTAGAAAAGTGCATATGAAGTTGGTGTATATACTTTAAAACAGAATAGAAGAGGGCATTGTATATTTCTTCTGACAGATTATATTCAGAGCAATTTTGTTTTTAACATTGGGTGTCCTAGATAATATTTAGATATTTTTCGATTCGCTTAAATATATAATTTCTGTATTTTACAGGAGAGAGCATATGGAGTTGGTGTATATACTCAAAAACAAAGTAGCATAGGTCATTGTATATTTTCTCTGACAGATTATATTCAGATAAATTTTGTTTTTAACATTGGGGTGACTAGATAATATTAAATTTTTTTCGATTCACGTAAAGTTAGAATTTCGGTACTTGATATGAGAGACCGTACTGAGTTGGTGTATATACTCCAAAATTGAGTAGAATAATGCATTGTATATAGTGTTTAACAGACTATATTCAGAGCCATTTTCTTATACTTTTGGGGTGCCTAGATATTATTTAGATTTCTCTCGATTTGTGTAAAATTAGAATTTCGGTATTTTACATGAGAGAGCATATTGAGTTGGTGTATATACTCAATAAAAGAGTAGAAAAGGGCATTGTATATTTTTATTGACAGATTATATTCAGAGCAAATTTGCTTTAACATTGGGGTGCCTAGATAATATTTAGATTTTTTTCGATTAACTTAAATATTGAATTTTTTTATTTTACATGAGAGAGCATATGGCGTTTGTGTATATATTCGAATAAAGAGTACAATCGGGTATTGTATATTTTTTCTGACAGATTATATTCAGAGCAATTTTGCTTTTAACATTGGAATGCCTAGATAATATTTAGATTTCTTTCGATTTGCTTAAATATAGAATTTCTGTATTTTACATGAGAGAGCATATGGAGTTGGTGTATATACTAAAAAACAGAGTAGAATAGGGCATTGTATATTTTTTCTGACAGATTATATTCAGAGCAATTTTGCTATTAACATTCGGGTGCCTAGATAATATTTAGTTTTATTTAGATTGACGTAAAATTAGAATTTCGGTATTTTACATCAGAAAGCATACTGAGTTGGTGTATATACTCCAAAAAAGAGTAGAATAGAACAGTGTATATATTTTCTGACAGATTATAATCAGAGTAATTTTGCTTCAAACATTCGGGTGCCTAGATAATATTTAGATTATTTCGATTCGGGTAAAATTATAATTTCTGTATTTTACATGAGAGAGCATACTGAGTTGGTGTATATACTACAAAACAGAATAGAAAAGGGCATTGTATATTTTGTCTGACAGATTATATTCAGAGCAATTTTGCTTTTAACATTGGGGTGCCTAGATAATATTTAGATATTTTTTGATTCGCTTAAATATATAATTTCTGTATTTTACAGGAGAGAGCAAATGGAGTTGGTGTATATACTCAAAAACAAAGTAGCATAGGTCATTGTATATTTTCTCTGACAGATTATATTCAGATAAATTTTGTTTTTAACATTGTGGTGCCTAGATAATATTAAATTTTTTTCGATTCACGTAAAGTTAGAATTTCGTTACTTGATATGAGAGAGCGTACTGAGTTGGTGTATATACTCCAAAATTGAGTAGAATAACGCATTGTATATAGTGTTTAACAGACTATATTCAGAGCCATTTTCTTATAATTTTGGGGCGCCTAGATATTATTTAGATTTCTCTCGATTTGCGTAAAATTAGAATTTCGGTATTTTACATGAGAGAGCATATTGAGTTGGTGTATATACTCAATAAAAGAGTAGAAAAGGGCATTGTATATTTTTTCTGACAGATTATATTCAGAGCAAATTTGCTTTAACATTGGGGTGCCTAGATAATATTTAGACTTTTTTCGATTAACTTAAATATTGAACTTTTTTATTTTACATGAGAGAGCATATGGCGTTTGTGTATATATTCGAATAAAGAGTACAATCGGGTATTGTATATTTTTTCTGACAGATTATATTCAGAGCAATTTTGCTTTTAACATTGGAATGCCTAGATAATATTTAGATTTCTTTCGATTTGCTTAAATATAGAATTTCTGTATTTTACATGAGAGAGCATATGGAGTTGGTGTATATACTACAAAACAGAGTAGAATAGGGCATTGTATATTTTTTCTGACAGATTATATTCAGAGCAATTTTTTATTTTACATTGGGTTGCCTAGATAATATTTAGACATTTTTCGATTCACATAAAATTAGAATTTTGGTATTTTATATGAGAGAGCATACAGAGTTGGTGTATATACTCCAAAACAGAGTAGAATAAAGCATTGTATATTTCTTCTAACAGACTATATTCAGAGCCATTTTCTTTTAACTTTGGGGCACCTAGATAATATTTAGATTTTTTCGATTCGCTTAAATATAGAATTTCTCTATTTTACATGAGAGAGAATACGGAGTTGGTGTATATACTCCAAAACAAAGTAGAATAGGGCATTGTATATTTTATCTGACTGATCATATTCAGAGCAGTTTTTTTTTTAACATTGGGGTGCCTAGATAATATTTAGATTTTTTCGATTCGGGTAAAATTAGAATTTCTGTATTTTACATGAGAGAGCATATTGAATTGGTGTATATAGTCCAAAACAGAGTAGAATAAGGCATTGTATATTTTTTCTAACGGATTATATTCAGAGCCATTTTCTTTTAACTTTGGGGCGCCTAGATATTATTTAGAATTTCTTCGATTCGCTTAAATATAGAATTTATGTATTTTACATGAGAGAGCATAGGGAGTTGGTATATATACTCCAAAACAGAGTAGAATAGGGCATTGTATATTTTTTCTGACAGACTATATTCAGAGCCATGTTCTTTTAACTTTGGGGCACCTGGATATTATTTAGATTTTGTTCGATTCACGTAAAATTAGAATTTCAGTATTTTACATGAGAGAGCATATTGAGTTGGTGTATATACTACAAAACAGAGTAGAAATGGGCATTGTATATATTTTCTGACAGATTATATTCAGAGCAATTTTTATTGTAACATTGGGGTGCCTAGATAATATTTAGAATTTTTTCGATTCGCTAAATATTGAATTTCTGTATTTTACATGAGAGAGCATATCGAGTTTGTGTATATACTCCAAAACAGAGTAGAAGAGGGCATTGTATATTTTTTCTGACAGATTATATTCAGAGTAATTTTGATTATAACATTGGGGTGCCTAGATAATATTTAGATTTTTTTCAATTCACGTAAAATTAGAATTTCTGTATTTTACTTGAGAGACCATACTGAGCTGATGTATATAATCCAAAAAAAAAGTAGAATAAGGCATTGTATATTATTTTTAACAGACTATATTCAGATTCATTTTCTTCTAACTTTGGGGTGCCTAAATATTATTCAGATTTTTTTCGATTCGCGTAAAATTAGAATTTCTGTATTTTACATGAGAGAGCATATTGAGTTGGTGTATATACTCCAAAACAGAATAGAAAAGGGCATTGTATATTTTATCTGACAGATTATAATCAGAGCAATTTTGTTTTTAACATTGGGTGCTTAGATACTATTTAGATTCTTTTCGATTCACGTAAAAGTAGAATTTCAGTACTTTACATGAGAGGGCATATTGAGTTGGTGTATATACTCCAAAACAGAGTAGAATAAGGCATTGTATATTTTTTCTAACAGAGTATATTAAGAGCCATTTTCTTCTAACATTGGGGCGCCTAGATATTATTTAGATTTTTTTTTTATTCGCGTAATATTAGAATTTCTGTATTTTACATGAGAGGGCATACTGAGTTGGTGTATATACCCCAAAACAGAGTAGAATAAGGCATTGTATATTTTTTTAACAGACTATATTCAGAGCCATTTTCTTTTAACTTTGGGGCGCCTAGATATTATTTAGATTATTTTCGATTCGTGTAAAATTAGAATTGTGGTATTTTCCGTGAGAGAGGATATTGAGTTGGTGTATATACTCCAAAACAGAGTAGAATAGGGTATTTTATATTTATTCTGACACACCATATTCAGAGAAATTTTGTTTTTAACATTGGGGAGCCTAAATAATATTTAGATTATTTTGATTTGGGTCAAATTAGAATTTCGGTATTTTACATGAGAGAGCATACTGAGTTTTTGTATATACTCCAAAACAGAGTAGAATAAGGCATTGTATATTATTCATAACAGACTATATTCAGAGTCATTTTCATTTAACTTTGGTACGCCTAGATATTAAGATGTTTTACCTATTTACGTAGAATTAGAATTTCGGTATTTTAAATGAGAGAGCATATAGACTTGTTGTATATACTGCAAAAGTGTGTAGAAATAGGCATTGTATATTTTTTCTGACAGATTATATTCAGAGCAATTTTGCTTTTAACATTGGGGCGCCTAGATAATATTAAGATTTTTTTTCGATTCACGTAAAATTAGAATTTCGTTATTTTACATGAGAGAGAAAACTGAGATGGTGTATATACTCCAAAACAGAGTAGAATAAGGCATTGTATATTTTTTCTAACAGACTATATTCAGAGCCATTTTCTTTAATTGTCATGCGCCTAGATTTAATTAGATTTTTCTCGATTGGCATAAAATTAAAATTTCGGTATTTTACATGAGAGTTCATATTGAGATGGTATATATACTCCAAAATAGAGTAGAATAAGGCATTGTATATTTTTTCGAACACACTATATTCAGAACCATTTCCTTTTAGCTTTGGGGCGCCTAGATATTATTTAGATTTTTTTTGATTGACGTAAAATTAAAATTTTTGTATTTTACATGAGAGAGCATATTTAGTTGGTGTCTATACTTCAAAACAGAGTAGAAAAGGGCATTGTATATTTATTCTGACAGATTATATTCAGAGCAATTTTGCTTTTAACATTGGGGTGCCTAGATAATATTTAGATATTTTTCGATTCTCTTAAATATAGAATTTCTCTATTTTACATGAGAGAGCATATAAAGTTGGTGTATGTACTCCAAAACAGAGTAGAATAGGGCATTCTATATTTTTTCTGACAGATTATATTCAGAGCAATATTGTTTTTAACATTGAAGTGCCTAGATAGTATTTAGATTTTTTTCAATTTATGTAAATTTAGAATTTCGGTATATTTCATAAGAGAGCATACTGAGTTGGTGTATATACTCCAAAACAGTGTAGAATAAGGCATTGTATATTTTTTCTAACAGACTATATTCAGAGCCATTTTTTTTTAGTTTTTGGCACCTAGATATTATTTAGATTTTTTTCGATTCACGTAAAATTTGAATTTCGATATTTTACATGAGAGAGCATATTGAGTTGTTTTATATACTCCAAAACAGAGTAGAAAAGCGCATTGTTTATTTTTTCTGACAGATTATATTAAGAGAAATTTTGCTTTTAACATTGGCATGCCTAGATAATATTTAGATTTTTTTCGATTCACGTAAAATTAGAATTCTGGCATTTTACATGAGAGAGCATACTGAGTTGGTGTATATACCCCAAAACAAAGTAGAAAAGTGCATTGTATATTTTTTCTGACAGATTATATTCAGTGCAATTTTGCTTTTAACATTGGGGTGCCTAGATAATATGTAGATTTTTTTCGATTCTCTTAAATATAGAATTTCTGTATTTTAAGTGAGAGAGCATATGGAGTTGGTGTATGTTCTCCAAAAAGAGTACAATAAGTCATTGTATATTTTTCCTGACAGATTTTATTAAGAGAATTTGTCTTTTTAAGATTTTGGTGCCTAGATAATATTTAGAATTTTTTGATTCGCAGAAAATTAGAATTTCGGTATTTTACATGAGAGAGCGTACTTAGATGGAGTATATACTCCAAAACAGAGTAGAATAAGGCATTGTATATTTTTTCTAACAGACTATATTCAGAGCCATTTTCTTTTAACCTTGGGGCGCCTAGATATTATTTAGAGTTTTTCCATTTGCGTAAAATTTGCATTTCGTTATTTTACATGAGAGAGATTATTGGGTTGATGTATATACTACAAAACAGAGTAGAAAAGGGCATTGTATATTTTTTCTGACAGAATATATTCAGAGCAATTTTGCTTTTAACATTGCGGTGCCTAGATAATATTTAGATTTTTTTCAATTTGCTTAAATATAGAGTTTCTGAATTTTACATGAGAGAGCATATGGAGTTGGTGTATATATTCCATAACAGAGTAGAATAGGGCATTGTGTATTTTTTCTGACAGATTATACTCAGAGCAATTTTGTTTGTAACATTGGGGTGCCTAGATAATATTTAGATATTTCCGATACGGGTAAAATTAAAATTTCGGTATTTTACATGAGAGAGCACACTTAGTTGGCGTATATACTCCAAAACAGAGTAGAATAAGGCATTGTATATTTTTACTAACAAACTATATTCAGAGCTATTTTCTTTTAACTTTGGGGCGCCTAGATATTATTTAGATTTTTTCCATTTGCGTAAAATTTGAATTTCGCTATTTTACATGAGAGAGCATATTGAGTTGGTGTATATACTCCAAAATAGAGTAGAAAAAAGCATTGTGTATTTTTACTGACAGGTTATATTCAGAGCAATTTTGTTTTTAACATTGAGGTGAGTAGATACTATTTAGGTTCTTTTTGATTCACGTAAAATTAGAATTTGGTTATTTTATATGAGAGAGCATACTGATTTTTGTATATACTCTAAAACAGAGTAGAATAAGGCATTGTATATTTTTTCTGAAGGATTATATTCAGAGCAGTTTTGCTTTTCACATTGTAGTGCTTAGATAATATTTAGATTTTTTTTCGATTTACGTTAAATTAGAATTTCTGTATTTTACCTGAGAGAGCATATTGAGTTGGTGTATATACTCCAAAACAAAGTAGAAAAGGGCATTCTATATTTTTTCTGACAGATTATATTCAGAGCAATTTTGCTTTTAACATTCGTGTGCCTAGATACTATTTAGATTTTTTTCGGTACACGTAAAATTAGAATTTCGGTATTTTACTTGAGAGAGCATACTGAGTTGGTGTATATACTCCAAAAGAAAGTAGAATAAGGCACTGTATATTTTCTCTAACAGACTATAATCAGAGCCATTTTCTTTTAACTTTGGGGTGTCTAGATATTACTTAGATTTTTTTGGATTCGTGTAAAATTAGAATTTCAGTATTTTACATGATAGAGCATATTGAGTTGGTGTATATACCCCAAAACAGAGTAGAATAAGACATTGTATAATTTTTCTAACAGACTATATTCAGAGTCTTTTTCTTTTAAATTTTAGGCGCCTATATATTATTTAGATTTTTTTCGATTCACGTAAAATTAGAATTTTGTTATTTTACATGAGGGAGCATTCTCAGTTGTTGTATATACTCCAAAACAGAGTAGAAAACGGCATTGTATATTTTATCTGTCAGATTATAATCAGAGCAATTTTGTTTTTAACATTGGGGTGCCTAGATAATATTTAGGTTTTTTTCGATTCACGTAAAATTACAATTTCGGTACTTTACATGAGAGAAAATACTGAGTTGGTGTATATACTACAAAACAGAGTAGAAAAGGGCATTGTATATTTTTTCTGACAGATTATATTCAGAAAAATTTGGCTTTTAACATTGGGGTGCCCAGATAATATTTAGATGTTTTCTAATTTGCTTAAATACAGAATTTCTGTATTTTACATGGGAGAGCATCCTGTGTTCGTGTATATACTCCAAAACAGTGTAGCATAGGTCATTGTATATTTTCTCTGACAGAATATATTCAGAGAAATATAGTTTTTAACATTGGGGTGTCTAGATGATATTTAGATTTTTTGGATTCACGTAAATATACAATTTCTGTATTTTCCATGAGAGAGCATATGGAGTTAATGTATATTTTCCAAAACAAAGTAGAATAGGGCATTTTATATTTTTTCTGACAGATTATATTCAGAACAATTTTGTTTTTAACATTGGGGTGCCTAGATAATATTAAAAATTTTTTCGATTCACGTCAAATTTGAATTTCTGTTTTTTACATGAGAGAGCCTACTGAGTTGGTGTATATACTCCAAAACAGAGTAAAATAAGGCATTGTATATTTTTTATAACAGACTATATTCAGAGCCTTTTTCTTTTAACTTGAGGGCGCCTCGATAATATTTAGATTTTTTTCGATTCGAGTAAAATTAGGATTTTGGTATTTTATATTAGAGAGCATACTGAGTTTGTATATATACTCCAAAACAGAGTAGAATAGGGCATTGCATATTTATTATGACAGATTATATTCAGAGCAATTTTGTTTTTAACATTAGGGTGCCTAGATAATATTAAGGTTTTTCAAATAGGGTAAAATTAGAATTTCTGTATTTTACATGAGAGAGCATATTTAGTTGGTGTATATAGTAAAAAACACAGTAGAAAAGGCATTGTATATTTTCTCTGAAAGATTATATTCAAAGCAATTTTGCTTTTAACATTGTGGTTCCTAGATACTATTTAGATTTTTTTCGATTCACGTAAAATTAGAATTTCGGTATTTTACATGAGAGAGCATATGGAGTTGGTGTATATACTCCAAAACAGAGTAGAATAGGGCATTGTATATTTTTTCTGACAGATTATATTCAGAGCAATTTTGTTTTTAACATTGGGGTTCCTAGCTAATATTTAGATTTTTTTCTCTTTAGGTAAAATTAGAATTTCAGTATTTTACAAGAGAGAGCATACTGAGTTGGTGTATATACTACAAAACAGAGTACAATATGGCATTGTATATTTTTTCTGACAGATTATATTTAGAGAAATTTTGTTTTTAACATTAAGGTCCCTCGATAATATTTAGATTTTTTTGATTCGGGTAAAATTAGAATCTCTGTATTTTACATGAGAGACCATATTGAGTTGGTGTATATACTACAAAACAGAGTCAAAAAGGGCATTGTATATTTTTTTGACAGATGATATTCAGAGAAATTTTGCTTTTTACATTGGGGTGCCTAGATAATATTTAGATTTTTTTCAATTCACGTAAATTTAGAATTTCGTTATTTTACATTAGAGGGCATATTGAGTTGGTGTATATATTCCAAAACAGAGTAGAATAAGGCATTGTATATTTTTTCTAACAAACTATATTCAGAGCCATTTTCCTTTAACTTTGGGTATCCTAGATATTATTTAGATTTTTGTCGATTCGTGTAAAATTTGAAATTCGGTATTTTACATGACAGAGCATATTGAGTTGGTGTATATACTCCAAAACAAAGTGGAAAAGGGCATTGTATATTATTTCTGACAGATTACATTCAGATCAATTTTGCTGTTAACATTGGGTTTCCTAGATTATATGTAGAATTTTTTCGGATCCCTTAAATATAGAATTTCTGTATTTTACATGAGAGGGACTATGGAGTTGGTGTATATACTCCAAAAAAAAAGTAGAATAGGGCATTGTATATTTTTTCTGAGAGATTATATTGAGAGCAATTTTGTTTTTAACATTTGGGTGCCTAGATAATATTTAGAGTTTTTCGATTTTGCTAAAATTAGAATTTCGGTATTTCACATGAAAAAGCATACTGAGTTTGTTTATATACTTTAAGAAAGAGTAGAATAAGGCATTGTATATTTTTTTTAACACACTATATTCAGAGCCATTTTCGTTTACCTTTGGGGCGCCTAGATATTATTTAGATTTTTATCGATTCACATAAAATTAGAATTTCGGTATTTTACATGACAGAGCATATTGAGTTGGTGTATATATTCCAATACAAAGTGGAAAAGGGCATTGTATATTTTTTCTGACAGATTATATTCAGAGAAATTTTTCTTTTAACATTGGGGAGCCTAGATGATGTTTAGATTTTTTTTGACCGGTTAAATATAGAATTTCTGTATTTTACATGACAGAGCATATAGAGTTGGTGTATATACTCCAAAAGAGAGTAGAATAAAGCATTGTATATTTTTTCTGACAGTTTATATTCAGAGCAATTTTGCTTTTAACATTGGAGTGCCTAGATAATATTTAGATTTTTTTCCATTCGCTTAAATATAGAATTTCTCTATTTTACAAGAGAGAGCATATTGAGTTCGTGTATATACTGCAAAACAGAGTAGAAGAGGGCATTGTATATTTTTTATGACAGATTATATTCAGAGCAATTTTGTTTTTAACATTGGGGTGCCTATATAATATTGAGATTTTTATGATTCGAGTAAAATTAGAATTTCTGTATTTTATGGGAGAGAGCATACTGAGTTGGTGTATATACTCCAAAACAGAGTAGAATGAGGCATTGTGTATTTTTTTAAGAGACTATGCTCAGAGCCATTTTCGTTTACCTTTGGGGCGCCTAGATATTATTTAGATTATTTTCGATTCATGTAAAATTTGAATTTCAGTATTTTACATGAGAGAGCATATTGAGTTGTGGTATATACTTTAAAACAGTGTAGAAAAGGGCATTGTATATTTTTTCTGAGAGATTATATGCAGAGCTATATTGTTTTTGACATTCGGGTGCCTAGATGATATTTAGGTATTGTCGATTCTGGTAATATTATAATTTCGGTATTTTACATGAGAGAGCATACTGAGTTGGTGTATATACTGTAAAACTGAGAAGAATAAGGCATTGTGTATTTTTTCTAACACACTATATTCAGAGCCATTTTTTTTTAACTTTGGGGCGCCTAGATATTATTTAGATTTTTTTCGATTCATGTAAATTTTGAATTTCTGTATTTTACGTGAGAGAGCATATTGAGGTGGTGTATATACAACAAAAGAGAGTAGAAAAGGGAATTTTATATTTTTTATGTCAGATTATATTCAGAGCAATATTGCTTTTAACATTGGGTTGCCTAGAATATATTTAGATTATTTCAATTCGGGTAAAATAAGAATTTCGTTATTTTACATGAGAGAGCATACTGAGTTGGTGTATATACTCGAAAACATAGTAGAATAAGGCATTGTACATTTTTCCTAACAGACTATATTCAGAGCCATTTTCTTTTAACTTTGGGGTGCCTAGATATTATTTAGATGTTTTTCGATTTGCTAAAATATAGAATTTCAGTATTTTACATCAGAGAGCATATGGAGTTGGTGTATATACTACAAAACAGATTAGAAAAGGGCATTGTATATTTTTTCTTACAGATTATATTCAGAGCAATTTTGTTTTAACCATTGGGTTGCCTAGGTAATATTTAGATTTAACTATTCTGGTAAAATTAAAATTTCTATATTTTACATAAGAGAGTACACGAAGTTGGTGTATATACTCCAAAACAGTGTAGAATAAAACACTGTATATTTTTTTAACAGACTATATTCAGAGACATTTTCTTTTAACTTTGGGGCGCCTAGAAATTATTTAGATTTTTTTCGATTCGCGTATAATTAGAATTTCCGTATTTTACATGAGATAGCATATTAAGTTGGTGTATATACTCCAAAACAGAGTAGAAAAGGGCATTGTATATTTTTTCTGACAGATTATATTTAGAGCAATTTTGCGTTTAACATTGGGTTGCCTAGATATTATTAACATTTTTCCGATTGGCTTAAAAATAGAATTTCTCTCTTTTACATGAGAGAGCATATGGAGTTTATGTATATACTCCAAAACAGGGTAGAATATGGCATTGTAAATTTTCTCTGACAGATTATATTCAGAGCAATTTTGCTTTTAACATTAAGGTGCCTAGATAATATTTATATTTTTTTCGCTTCGCTTAAATAGAGAATTTCTGTATTTTACATGAGAGAGCATACAGATTTGGTGTATATACTCCAAAACAGAGTAGAATACGTCATTGTACATTTTTTCTGACAGATTATATTCAAAGCAATTTTGTTGTTAACATTGTGGTGCCTAGATAATATTTAGCTTTTTTCGATTCGGGTAAAATTAGAATTTCGGTATTTTACATTAGAGAGCATACTGAGTTGGTGTATATACTACAAAACAGAGTAGAATAAGGCATTGTATATTTTTTCCAACAGACTGTATTCAGAGCAACTGTCTTTTAACTTTAAGGCGCCTAGATATTATTAAGATTTTTTTCAATTCGCGTATAATTAGAATTTCGGTATTTTATATGAGAAAGCATATTGAGTTGGTGTATATACTCCAAAACAAAGTAGAAAAGGGCGTTGTATATTTTTTCTGACAGATTATATTCAGAGCAATTTTGCTTTTAACATTCGGTTGCCTAGATAATATTTAGATTATTTTTGATTCGCTTAAATATAGAATTTCTGTATTTTTATGGGAGAGCATATGGAGTTGGTGTATATACTCCAAAAGAGAGTGGAATAGAACATTGTATATTTTTCTTGAAAGATTATATTCAGAGCAATTTTTTTGTTAACATTGGGGTGCCTAGATTATATTTACATTTTTGATTCGGGTAAAATTAGAATTTCTCTATTTTACATGAGAGAGCATATTGAGTTGGTGTATATACTACAAAACAGAGTAGAAACGGGCATTGTATATTTCTTCTGACCGAATATATTCACAGCACTTTTGCTTTTAATGTTGGCGTGCGTAGATAATATTTAGATTTTATTTGATTCGTTTAAATAATTTCTGTATTTTACATGAGAGAGCATATGGAGTTGGTGTATATACTCCAAAACAGAGTAGAGTAGGGCGTTGTATATTTTTTTGACAGATTATATTCAGAGTCATTTTGTTTTTAACATTGGTGTGCCTAGATCATATATAGATTTTTTTCGATTTGGGTAAAATTTGAATTATTGTATTTTTCATGAGAGAGCATACTGAGTGGGTGTATATACTCCAAAACAGAGTAGAATCAGGCATTGTATATTTTTTCTAGCAGACTATATTGAGAGCCATTTTTTTTTAACCTTGGGGCGCCTACGTAATATTTAGATTTTTTTATTCACGTAAAATTAGAAATTCGGTATTTTACATGAGAGAGCATATTAAGTTGGTGTATATACTCCAAAACAGAGTAGAAAATGGCATTGTATATTTTTTCTGACAGATTATATTCACAGCAATTTTGCTTTTAACATTTGGATGCCTAGATAATATTTCGATCTTTTTTGATTCACATAAAATTAGAATTTTGGTATTATATGTAAGAGAGCATACTGAGTTGGTGTATATCCTCCAAAACAGAGTAGAAAAGGGCATTGCATATTTTTTTGACAGACTATATTCAGAGCAATTTTGCTTTTAACATTGGGGTGTTTAGATAATATTTAGATTTTCTTCGATTCGCTTAAATATAGAATTTCTGTATTTTACATGAGACAGCATGTGGGGTTGGTGTATATATTCCAAAACAAAGTAGAATAGCACATTGTATATTTTCTCTAACAGACTATATTTACAGCCATTTTCTTTATCTTTGGGGCGCCTAGATATCATTTAGATATTTTTCGGTTCGCATAAAATTATAATTTCGGTATTTTACATTAGAGAGCATACTGAGTTTGTGTATATACCCGAAAACAGAGTAATATAAGGCATTGTATATTTTATCTAACAGTGTATATTACGAGCCATTTTCTATTAACTTTGGGGCGCCAGGTTATTATTTAGATTTTTTTCGATTCGTGTAAAATTAGTATTTCGGTATTTTACATGAGAGAGCATATTGAGTTGGTGTATATACTCCAAAACAGAAGAGTAAAGGGCATTGTATATTTTTTATGACAGATTATATTCAGAGCAATTTTGTTTTTAACATTGGGGTGCCTAGATAATATTTAGATTTTTTCAATTCGGACAAAATTTTAATTTCTGTATTTTACATGAGAGAGAATACTGAGTTGGTGTATATACTCCATAACAGAGTAGAATAAGGCATTGTATATTATGTCTAACAGACTATATTCAGAGCCACTTTCTTTTAAGTTTGGGGCACCTAGATATTATTTAGATTTTTTTCGATTCGCGTAAAATTAGAATTTCGGTATTTTACTTGAGAGAGCATACTGAGTTAATATATATACTCCAATACAGAGTAGAAAAGGGCATTGTATAATTTTTATGACAGATTATATTCAGAGAAATTTTGCTTTTAACATCGGGGTGCCTAGATAATATTTAGATTTTTTTCGATTCACGTAAAATTAGAATTTCGGTATTTTACATGAGAGAGTATACTGAGTTGGTGTATATATTCAAAAACAGAGGACAATATGGCATTGTATATTTTTTTTTGACAGATTATATTCAGAGCAATTTGTTTTTAACATTGGGGTGCCTAGATAATTCTTAGATTTTTTCGATTCGGGTAAAATTAGAATTTCTGTATTTTACATGAGAGAGCATATTGAATTGGTGTATATACTACAAAACAGAGTAGAAAATGGCATTGTATATTTTTTCTGACCGAATATATTCATAGCACTTTTGCTTTTAACGTTGGGGTGCGTAGATAATATTTAGATTTTTTTCGATTTGCTTAAATATAGAATTTCTGTATTTTACATCAGAGAGCATATGGAGTTGGTGTATATACTCGAAAACAGAGTAGAAGAGGGCATTGTATATTTTTTCTGACAGATTATATTCAGGGCTATTTTGTGTTTATCTTTGGGGTGACTAGATAAAATTTAGATTTTTTTCGATTCGCTTAAATATAGAATTTCTGTATTTTACATGAGAGGGCAGGTAAAGTTGGTGTATATACTCAAAAACAGAGTAGAATAGGGCATTGTATATTTTTTCTGACAGATTATATTCAGAGCCATTTTGTTTTTAACATTGGGGTGCGTAGATAATATTTAAATTTTTTTCGATTCGGGTAAAATTTGATTATCTTTATTTTACACGAGAGAGCATAGTGAGTTCCTGTATATACTCCAAAACATAGTATAAAAAGGCATTGTATATTTGTTCTAACAGACTATATTTAGAGACATTTTCTTTTAACTTTGGGGAGCCTAGATATTTTTTAGATTTTTTTTTATTCACTTAGAATTTGAATTTGTGTATTTTACTTGAGAGAGCATATTGAGATAGTATATATACTCCAATACAGAGTAAAAAACGGCGTTGTATAATTTTTATGACAGATTATATTCAGAGCAATTTTGCTTTTAACATTGGGGTGCCTAGATAATATTTAGATTTTTTTCGATTCACGTAAAATTAGAATTTTGGTATTTTACATGAGAGAGTATACCTAGTTGGTGTATATATTCCAAAACAGAGTAGAATAGGGCATTGTATATAACTTTTGACAGATTATATTCATAGCAATTTTGTTTTTAACATTGGGGTGCCTAGATTGTATTTATATTTTTATGATTCGGGTAAAATTAGAATTTCTCTATTTTACATGAGAGAGCATATTGAGTTGATGTATGTACTACAAAACAGAGTAGAAACGGGTATTGTATATTTTTTCTGACAGAATATATTCACAGCACTTTTGCTTTTAACGTTGGCGTGCGTAGATAATATTTAGATTTTGTTCGATTCGCTTAAATATTGAATTTCTGTTTTCTACATGAGAGAGCATGTGAAGTTGGTGTATATACTCGAAAACAGAGTAGAATAGGGCATTGTATATTTTTTGACGGATTATATACAGAGCAATTTTGTTTTAAACATTGGGGTGCCTAGGTAATATTTAGATTTTAACTATTCTGGTAAAATTAGAATATCGTTATTTTACATGAGAGAACAGACTGACTTGGTGTATATACTCTAAAACAAACTGGAATAAGGCTTTGTATATTTTTTCTAACAGACTATATTCAGAGCTATTTTTTTTTAACTTTGGGGCACCTAGATATTATTTAGATTTTTTTCAATTCGCGTAAAATTAGAATTTCGGTATTTTGCATGAGAGAGCATATTGAGTTGGTGTATATACTCCTAAACAAAGTAGAAAGGGGCATTGTATATTTTTTCTGACAGATTATATTCAGAGCAATTTTGCTTTTAACATTGGGTTGCCTAGATATTATTAAAATTTTTCCGACGGGCTTAAATATAGAATTTCTCTCTTTTACATGAGAGAGCATATGGAGTTTATGTATATACTCCAAAACAGGGTAGAATAAGGCATTGTATATTTTCTCTGACAGATTATATTCACAGCGATTTGGCTTTTAACATTAAGGTGCCTAGATAATATTTAAATTTTTTGGATTCGCTTAAATATAGAATTTCTGTATTTTACATGAGAGAGCATACGGAGATGGTGTATATACTCCAAAACAGAGTAGAATACGTCACTGTATATTTTTTCTGACAGATTATATTCAGAGCAATTTTGTTGTTAACATTGGGGTGCCTAGATAATATTTAGCTTTTTTCGATTCGGGTAAAATTAGAATTTCGGTATTTTACATTAGAGAGCATACTGAGTTGATGTATATACTACAAAACAGAGTAGAATAAGGCATTGTATATTTTTTCGAACAGACTATATTCAGAGCAACTGTCTTTTAACTTTGGGGTGCCTAGATATTATTAAGATTTTTTTCGATTTGCGTATAATTAGAATTTCGGTATTTTACATGAGAAAGTATATTGAGTTGGTGTATATACTCCAAAACAGAGTAGAAAAGGGTATTGTATATTTTTTCTGACAAATTATATTCAGAGCAATTTTGCTTTTAACATTCGGTTGCCTAGATAATATTTAGATTATTTTTGATTCGCTTAAATATAGAATTTCTGTATTTTTTATGGGAGAGCATATGGAGTTGGTGTATATTCTCCAAAATAGATTGGATAGGGCATTGTATATTTTTCTTGAAAGATTATATTCAGAGCAATTTTGTTGATAACATTGGGGTGCCTAGATTATATTTACATATTTTGATTCGGGTAATATTAGAATTTCTCTATTTTACATGAGAGAGCATATTGAGTTGTTGTATATACTACAAAACAGAGTAGAAACGGGAATTGTATATTTCTTCTGACCGAATATATTCACAGCACTTTTGCTTTTAACGTTGGCATGGTTAGATAATATTTAGATTTTGTTTGATTCGCTTAAATATAGAATTTCTGTATTTTACATGAGAGAGCATATGGAGTTGGTGTATATACTCCAAAACAGAGTAGAATAGGGCATTGTATATTTCTTTGATAGATTATATTCAGAGCCATTTTGTTTTTAACATTGGTGTGCCTAGATCATATATAGATTTTTTCGATTCGGGTAAAATTTGAATTTTTGTATTTTTCATGAGAGAGCATACTGAGTTGGTGTATATACTCCAAAACAGAGTAGAATCAGGCATTGTATATTTTTTCTAACAGACTATATTCAGAGCCATTTTCTTTTAACCTTGGGGCACCTACATAATTTTTAGATTATTTTTATTCACGTAAAATTTGAAATTCGGTATTTTACATGAGAGAGCATATTAAGTTGGTGTATATACTCCAGAATAGAGTAGAAAATGGCATTGTATATTTTTTCTGACAGATTATATTCACAGCAATTTTGCTTTTAACATTCGGGTGCCTAGATAATATTTCGATTTTTTCGATTCACGTAAAATTAGAATTTCGGTATTATACATAAGAGAGCATACTGAGTTGGTGTATATCCTCCAAAACAGAGTAGAATAAGGCATTGTATACTTTTTTTGACAGATGATATTCAGAGCAATTTTGCATTTAACATTAAGGTGCCTAGATAATATTAAGATTTTTTTCGATTTGCTTCAATATAGAATTTCTGTATTTTACATGAAAGAGCATATGAAGTTGGTGTATATACTCCAAAACAGAGTAGAAAAGCGCATTGTATAAATTTTCTTACAGATTATATTCAGAGCAATTTTGCTTTTAACTTTCGGTTGCCTAGATAATAATTTGATTTTTTTCCATTCACGTAAAATTAGAATTTCGGTATTTTACATGAGAGAGCATACTTAGTTGGTGTATATACTCCAAAACAGAGTAGAATAGGGCATTGTATATTTTTCTGACAGATTATATTCCGAGCAATTTTGTTTTTAACATTGGGGTGCCTATATAATATTTAGATTTTTTCCATTCGGGTAAAATTAGAATTTCTGTATTTTACATGAGAGAGCATACTTAGTTGGTGTATATACTCCAAAACAGAGTAGAATAGGGCATTGTATATTTTTCTGACAGATTATATTCCGAGCAATTTTGTTTTTAACATTGGGGTGCCTATATAATATTTAGATTTTTTCCATTCGGGTAAAATTAGAATTTCTGTATTTTACATGAGAGAGCATACTGAGTTGGTGTATATACTCCAAAACAGTGTAGAATAAGGAATTGTATATTTTTTCTAACAGAATATATTCAGAGCCACTTTCTTTTAACTTTGGGTCACCTAGATATTATTTAGATGTTTTTCGATTCACATAAAATTAGAATTTCGGTATTTTACATGAGAGAGCATACTGAGTTGGGGTATATACTCCAAAACAGAGTAGTAAAAGGCATTCTATATTTTTTCTAACAGACTATATTCAGAGCCATTTTCTTTTAACTTTGGGGCGCCTAGATATTATTCAGATTTTTTTCGATTCGTGTAAAACTATAATTTTGGTATTTTACATAAGAGAGCATATTGAGTTGGTGTATATATTACAAAACAAATTAGAAAAGGGCATTGTATATTTTTCCTGACAGATTATATTCAGATCAATTTTGCTTTTTACATTTGGGAACCTAGATAATATTTAGATTTTTTTCGATTCGCTTAAATATAGAATTTCTGTATTTTACATGAGAGAGCATATAAAGTTGGTGTATATACTTCAAAACAGAGTAAATTAGGGCATTGTATGTTTTCGCTGAAAGGTTATATTAAGAGGAATTATGTTTTTAACATTGGGTTGCCTAGATAATATTTAGATTTTATTCAATTCTCTTAAATATAGAATTTCTGTATTTTACATTAGAGAGCCTAAGAGTTGGTGTATATACTCCAAAACAGAGTAGAATAGGGTATTGTATATTTTTTCTGACAGACTATATTCAGAGCAATTTTGCTTTTAACATTGATGTGCCTAGATAATATTTAGATTTTCTATTCGCTTAAATATAAAATTTCTGTATGTTACAAAAGAGAGCATATTGAGTTGGTGCATATACTCCAATACAGAGTAGAATAGGGCATTGAATATTTTTTCTGACAGATTATATTCGGAGCAATTTTGCTTTTAACATTCGGGTGCCTAGATAATATTTAGATTTTTTTCAATTCACGTAAAATTTGAATTTCTCTATTTTACATGGGAGAGCATACTGAGTTGGTTTATATACTTTAAAACAGAGTAGAATAAGGCATTGTATATTTTTTCTAACGGACTATATTCAGATCTATTTTCTTTTAATTTTGGGACGCCTAGATATTATTTAGATTTTTTTCGATTCGCGTAAAATTAGAATTTCGTTATTTTACAGGACAGAGCTAATTGAGTTGATGTATATACTCCAAAACAGAGTAGAAAAGGGCATTGTATATTTTGTTTGACACATTATATTCAGAGCAATTTTGCTTTTAACATTGGGGTGCCTAGATAATAATTAGATTTTGTTCAATTCACGTAAAATTAGAATTTCGGTATTTTACATGAGAGAGTATACTGAGATGGTGTATATACTCCAAAACAGAGTAGAATAGGGCATTGTATATTTTTTATAACAGACTATATTCAGAGGCATTTTGCTTTACACATTGGGGCGCCTAGATATTATTTAGATTTTTTTCGATTCACGTAAAATTAGAATTTCGTTATTTTACATGAGAGAGCATATTGACTTGGTGTATATACTCCAAAACAGAGTAGAATAGGGCATTGTATATTTTTACTGACAAATTATATTAAGAGAAATTTTGCTTTACACATTGAGGTGCCTAGAAAATATTTAGATTTTTTTCGATTCACGTAACATTAGAATTTCGGTATTTTACTTGAGAGAGCATACTGAGTTGGTGTATATACTCCAAAACAGAGTAGAACAGGGCATTGTATATTTTTTCTGACAGATTATATTCAGAGAAATTTTACTTTTAACATTGTGGTTCTTAAAAAATATTTAGATTTTTTTCGATTCACGTAAAATTAGAATTTCTGTATTTTACATGAGAGAGCATACTGAGTTGGTGTATATACTCCAAAACAGAGTAGAATAGGGCATTGTATATATTTTTTTGACAGATTTTATTCAGAGCAATTTTGCTTTTAACATTCGGGTGCCTAGATAATATTTAGATATTTTCGATTCTGGTAAAATTGTTATTTCTGTATTTTAACTGAGAAAGCATACTGAGTTGGTGTATATACACCAAAACAGAGTAGAATAAGGCATTGTATATTTTTTATAACAGACTATATTCAGAGTCATTTTCTTTTAGCTGTGGGGCGCCTAGATATTATTAAGATTTTTTACCAATTTGCGTAAAATCAGAATTTCGGTATTTTACATGAGAGGGCATATTGAGTTGGTGTATATACTACCAACAGAGTAGAAAAGGGCATTGTATATTTCCTCTGACAGATTGTATTTAGAGCAATTTTTCTTTTTACATTGGGGTGCCTAGATAATATTTAAATTATTTTTAATTCGCTTAAATATAGAATTTCTTTGTTTTAAATGAGAGAGCATATGGAGTTTGTGTATATAGTTTAAAACGTAGTAGAATAGGGTATTGTATATTTTTTCTGACAGATTATATTCAGAGCAATTTTGTTTTTTACATTAAGGTGCCTAGATAATATTTAGATTTTTGCGATTCGGGTAAAATTTGAATTTCTGTATTTTTCATGAGTAAGCATACTGAGTTGGTGTATATAATCCAAAAGAGAGTAGAATAAGGCATTGTATATTTTTTCTAACAGACTATATTTGGAGACATTTTCTTTTATATTTGGGGCGCCTAGATAATATTTAGGTTCTTTTCCATTCGCGTAAAATTAGAATTTCGGTATTTTACATGAGAGAGCATATTGAGTTGGTGTATATACTCCAAAACAGAGTAGAAAAGGGCATTGTATATTTTTTTCAACAGATTATTTCAGAGCAATTTTGGTTTTAACAATGGGGTGCCCAGATAATATTTAGATTTTTTTCGATTCACGTAAAATTAGAATTTCGGTGTTTTACATGAGAGAGCATACTGAGTTGGTTTATAAACTACAAAACAGAGTAGAATAGGGCATTGTATATTTTTTTCTGACAGATTATATTCAGAGCAATTTTGATTTTAACATTCTGGTTCCAATATAAGATTTAGATTTTTTCGATTTGTGTAAAATTTTAATTTCTGTATTTTACATGAGAGAGCATACTGAGTTGGTGTATATACTCCAAAACAGAATATAATGGTGCATTGTGTATTTTTTCTGAGAGATTATATTGAGAGCAATTTTGTTTTTAACATTGGTGTGCCTAGATAATATTTAGATTTTTTTGATTCGGGTAAAATTAGAATTTTTGTATTTTACATGAGAGGGTATACTGAGTTGGTGTATATACTCCAAAACAGAGTAGAATAAGGCATTGTATATATTTTATAACAGACTATATTCAGAGCCAATTTCCTTTAACTTTGGAGTGCCTAGATATTATTTAGAATTTTTCGATTCGTGTAAAATTTGAATTTCGATATTTTACATAAGAGCATATTGAGTAGGTGTATATACTCCAAAACAGAGTAGAAAATGGCATTGTATATTTTTTCTCACAGATTATATTCAGAGCAATTTTTCTTTTATCATTGGGGTGCCTAGATAATATTTAGATTTTTTTCGATTCGCTTAAATATACAATTTTTGTATTTTACATGAGAGAGCATATGGATTGGTGTATATACTCCAAAACAGAGTAGAATAGGGTATTGTATATTTTCTCTGACAGATTATTTTCAGAGCAATTTAGTTTTTAACATTGGTATGCGTAGATAATATTTAGATTTTTTTCAATTCACGTAAATTTAGAATTTCAGTATTTTACATGACAGAGAATATTGAGTTGGTTTATATACTCCGAAACAGAGTAGAAAGGGGCATTGTATATTTTTTCGGACAGATTATATTCAGAGCCATTTTGCTTTTAACATTGGGGTGCGTAGATAATATTTAGATTTTTTATGATTCGCGTAAATTTAAAATTTCGGTATTTTACATGAGAGAGCATATTGAGTTGCTGTATGTACTCCAAAACCGAATAGAAAAAAGCATTGTGTATTTTTTTGTGACAGATTATATTCAGAGCAATTTTGGTTTTAACATTGGAATGCCTAGATAATATTTAGATTTTTTCGGTTCGTGTAAAATTATAATTTCTGCAATTTACATGGGAGAGCATATTGAGTTGGTGTATATATTTCAAAAGAAAGTAGAAAAAGGCATTTTATGTTTCTTCTTACAGATTACATTCAGAACAATTTTGCTTTTAAAATTGAGGTGCCTATATAATATTTAGAATTTTTTTAATGTGCGTAAATTTATAATTTCGGTATTTTACATGAGAGAGAATATTGAGTTGGTGTATATACTCCAAAACGAAGTAGAAAAAGTCATTCTATATTTGTACTTACAGATTATATTCAGAGCCATTTTCTTTTAACATTAGGGTTCCTAGATAATATTTAGATTTTTTTCGATTCGCGAAAAATTTGAATTTCGGTATTGTTCATGAGAGAGGATATTGAGTAGGTGTATATACTCTAAAACAGAGTAGAATAGGGCATTGTATATTATTTATGACAGATTTTATTCAGAGCAATTTTGCTTTTAACATTGGGGTTCCTAAATATTATTCAGATTTTTTTCGATTCCTGTAAAATTAGAATTTTGGTATTTTACATGAGAGAGCATATTGAGTTGGTGTATATACTCCAAAACAGAATAGAATAGGGCATTGTGTATTATTTCTGACATAAAATATTCCGAGAAATTTTGCTTTTAACATCGGGATGCCAAATTAATATTTAGATTTTTTTCAATTCGAGTGAATTTAGAATTTCTGTATTTTACAGGAGACAGCATATTGAGTTAGTGTATATCCTCCAAAACAAAGTAGAAAAGGGCATTGTATATTTTTTCTGACATTTTATGTTCAGAACAATTTTGCTATTAACATTGGGGTGCCTAGATAATATTTAAATTTCCTTTGATTAACGTAAATTTATAATTTTGGTAATTTACATGAGAGAGCATTCTGAGTTGGTATATGTACTCCAAAACAGAGTAGAAACCGCATTGTATATTTTTTCTGACAGATTATATTCAGAGCCATTTTTTATCAACATTTGGGTGCCTAGATAATATTTAGATTTTTTCGATCGAGTATATATAGAATTTCAGTGTTTTACATGAGAGACCATATTGGGTTGGTGTATATACTCCAAAACAGGGTAGAAAAAGGCATTGTATATTTTTCTCTGAAAAATAATATTCAGAGCAATTTTGCTTTTAATATTGGGGTGCGTAGATAATATTTAGATTTCTTTAGATTCGCATAAATTTAGAATTTTGGTATTTTACATGAGAGAGCATACTGAGTTGGTGTATATACCCCAAAACAGAGTATAAAAGGGCATTGCATATTTCTTCTGACAGATGATATTCAGAGCAATTTTGCTTTTAACATTGGGGTGCCAAGATAAAATTAAATTTTTTCGGTTCATATAAATTAGAATTTTGATACTTTACATGAGAGAGCATGTTGAGTTGGTGTGTATACTCTCAAACAGAGTAGAAAAGGCCAGTTTATATTTTTTCTGATAGATTATATTCAGAGCAATTTTACTTTTAACATTGGGTTGCCTAGATGATATTTAGATTTTTTTTGATTCACGTAAATTTAGAATTTCAGTATTTTACATGAGAGAGCATATTGAGTTGGTGTATATACACCAACACCATGAAGAAAAGGGCATTGTGTATTTTCTCTGACAGACTTTATTAATAGCAATTTTACTTTTAACATTGGGGTGCCTAGATAATATTTCTATTTTTTTCGATTTGCGTAAATTTAGAATTTCGGTATTTCACATGAGAGAGCATATTGAGTTGGTTTATATACTCCAAAATAGAGTAGAAAAGGGCATTGTAGATTTTCTCTGAGAGATTATATTCAGAGCAATTTTGCTCTTAACATTGGTTTTCCTAGATAATATTTACATTTTTTTCGATTCGCGTAAAATTAGAATTTCCGTATTATACATGAGAGAGCATATTGAGTCGTTGTATATAATACAAAACAGAGTAGAAAAGGGCATTGGGTATTTTTTATGACGGATTATATTCAGAGCAATTTTGCTTTTAACCCTGGGGTGCCTAGATAATATTGAGATTTTTTTCAATTTGCGTAAATATAGAATTTTGGTATTTTACATGAGAGAGCATATTGAGATAGTGTATATACTCCAAAACTGAGTAGAAAAAGCATTGTATATATTTTCTGACAGATAATATTCATAGCAATTTTGCTACTACCATTGGGGTGCCTCGATAATATTTATATTTCATTTGATTAGCGTAAATTTAAAATTTTGGTATTTTACATGAGAGAGCATATTGGGTTGGTGTACATACTCCAAAACATAGTAGAAAATGGCATCGTTTATTTTTTCTGGAAGATTATATTCAGAGCAATTTTGCTTTTAACAATGGGTGCCTAGATAATATTTAGATATTTTTCGATTCACTTAAATATAGAATTTCTGTATTTTACATGAGAGAGCATATGGAGTTGGTGTATATACTCCAAAACAGAGTAGAAAAGGGCATTGTATATTTTGTCTGACAGATTATATTCAGATCAATTTTGTTTTTAACATTGCGGTGTCTAGATAATATTTAGATTTTTTTGATTCTGGAAAAATTAGGATTTCTGTATTTTACATGAGAGAGCATACTGAGTTCGTGTATATACTCCAAAACATTGTAGAATAAGGAATTGTATATTTATTCTAAGAGATTATATTCAGAGCCATTTTATTTTAACTTTGGGGCGCCTAGATATTATTTAGATTTTTTTCAATTCAAGTAAAATTAGAATTTGGGTATTTTACATGAGAGAGCATATTGAGTTGGTGTATATTCTCCAATACAGAGTAGAAAAGGGCATTGTATATTTTTTCTGACAGATTATATTCAGAGCAATTTTGTTTTTAACATTGGGGTGCCAAGATAATATTTATATTTTTTTCGGTTCGCTTAAATATAGAATTTCTGTATTTTACATGAGACAGTAAAAGTAGTTTGTGTATATAATCCAAAGCAGCGTAGAAAAGGGCATTGTATTTTTTTTCTGACTGATTATATTCAGAGCAATTTTGTTTTTAACCTTGAGGTGCCTAGATAACATTTAGAATTTTTTCGATTCACTTAAATATAGAATTTCTGTATTTTACATGAGAGTATATGGAGTTGGTTTATATGTTTCAAAACAGAGTAGAGTAGGGCATTGTATATTTTTTCTGACAGATTATATTCAGAGCAATTTTGTTTTTAACATTGAGGTACCTAGATAATATTTAGATTTTTTCGATACTGGTAAAATTAGAATTTCTGTATTTTACATGATAGGGCATACTGAGTTGGTGTATTTACTCCAAAACAGAGTAGAATAAGGCATTGTATATTTTTTCTAACAGACTATATTCATAGCCATTTTATTTTAAATTTGGGGTGCCTAGATATTGTTAAATTATTTTCAATTCGCGTAAAATTAAAATTTCATTATTTTCATGAGAGAACATATTGAGTTGGTGTATATACTAAAAAAAAGAGTAGAAAGGGGCATTATATATTTTTATTCACAGAAAATATTCAGAGCAATTTTGGTTTTCACATTGGGGTGCCTAGATACTATTTAGATTTTCTTCGATTCGCTTAAATATAGAATTTCGTTATTTTACATGAGAAAGCATATGGAGTTTGTGTATATACTCCAAAGTAGAGTAGAAAAGAGAATTGCATATTTCTTCTGAAAGATTATATTCAGAGCAATTTTTTTTAACATTGGGTTGACTAGATAATTTTTAGATTTTTTTCGATTCGCTTAAATATAGTATTTCTGTATTTTACGTGAGAGAGCATATGGAGTTGGTGTATATACGCCAAAACAGAGTAAAAGAGGGCATTGTATACTTTTTCTGACAGATTATATTCAGAGCAATTTTGTTTATAACATTGCGTTGCCTAGATAATATTTAGATTTATTCGATTCGGGTAAAATTAGAATTTTATTATTTTACACGAGAGAGCATACTGAGTTCATGTATATACTCCAAATCATAGTAGAGAAAGGCATTGTTTATTTTTTCTAACAGACTATATTCAGAGCCATTTTCTTTGAACTTTAGGGCACCTAGATATTATTTATATTTTTTTCGATTCTCATAAAATCAGAATTTGGGTATTTTACATGAGAGAGCATACTGAGTTGGTGTATATACTCCAATACAGAGTAGAAAAGGGCACTGTATATTTTTTATGACAGATTATATTCAGAGCAGTTTTGCTTTTAACATTGTGGTGCCTAGGAAACATTTAGATTTTTTTCGATTCCCATAAAATTAGAATTTCGTTATATTACATGAGAGAGAATACTGAGTTTGTTTATATAATCGAAAACAGAGTAGAATAGGGCATTTTATATTTTTTTGACAGATTATATTCGCAGCAATTTTGTTTTTAACATTGGGGTGCCTAGAAAATATTTAGATTTTTTTCGATTCGCTTAAATATTGAATATCTGTATTTAACATGAGAGAGCATATGGAGTTGGTGTATATACTCCAAAACAGAGAGGAATAGGGCATTGTATATTTTTTCTGACAGATTATATTCAGCGCAATTTTGTTTTTAACATTGGGGTGCCTAGATAATATTTAGATTTTTTTCGATTCGCTTAAATATAGAATTTCTGTATTTTACAAGAGAGAGCATATAAAGTTGGTTTATATTCCCCAAAACAGAGTAGAATACAGTATTGTATATTTTTTCTGACAGATTATATTTAGAGCAATTTTTTTTTAACATTGCGGTGCCTAGATAATATTTGGATTTTTTCGATTCGGGTAAAATTAGAATTTCTGTATTTTACATGTGAGAGCATGTTGCGTTGGTGTATATACTACAAAAAAGAGTGGAAAGCGGCATTGTATATTTTGTCAGACAGATTATATTCAGAAAAATTTTCCTTTTAACATTGGGGTGCCTAGATAATATTTAGATATTTTTCAATTCACCTAAATATAGAATTTCTGTATTTTACATGAGAGAGCATATGGAGTTGGTGTATATACTCCAAAACAGAGTAGAAAAGGGCATTGTATATTTTGTCTGACAGATTATATTCAGAGCAATTTTGTTTTTAACATTGCGGTGTCTAGATAATATTTAGATTTTTCGATTCTGGTAAAATTAGAAATTCTTTATTTTACATGAGAGAGCATACTGAGTTCGTGTATATACTCCAAAACATAGTAGAATAAGAAATTGTATATTTATTCTAAGAGACTATATTCAGAGCCATTTTTTTTTAACTTCGGGGCGCCTAGATATTATTTAGATTTTTTTCAATTCGCGTAAAATTAGAATTTGGGTATTTTACGTGAGAGAGCATATTGAGTTGGTGTATATTCTCCAATACAGAGTAGAAAAGGGCATTGTATTTTTTTTTCTGACAGATTATATTCAGAGCAATTTTGTTTTTAACATTGGGGTGCCAAGATAATATTTAGATTTTTTTTGGTACGCTTAAATATAGAATTTCTGTATTTTACATGAGAGAGTAAAAGTTGTTTGTGTATATAATCCAAAGCAGAGTAGAATAGGGCATTGTATATTATTTCTGACTGATGATATTCAGAGAAATTTTTTTTTTAACCTAGAGGTGCCTAGATAATATTTAGAATTTCTTCGATTCACTTAAATATAGAATTTCGGTGTTTTACATGAGAGAGCATATGGAGTTGGTGTATATACTCCAAAACAGAGTTGAAAAGGGCATTGTATATTTTTTCTGACAGATTATATTCAGAGCAATTTTGTTTTTAACATTGGGGTGCCTAGATAATATTTAGATTTTTTTCGTTTTGCTTAAATATAGAACTTCTGTATTTAACGTGAGAGAGCATATTGAGTTGGTTTATATATATTAAAACAGAGTAGAATAGGGCATTGTATATTTTTTCTGACAGATTATATTCAGAGCAATTTTGTTTTTAACATTGAGGTGCCTAGATAATATTTAGATTTTTTCGATTCTGGTAAAATTTGAATTTCTGTATTTAACATGAGAGAGCATACTGAGTTGGTGTATTTACTCCAAAACAGAGTAGAATAAGGCATTGTATATTTTTTCTAACAGACTATATTCATAGCCATTTTCTTTTAAATTTGGGGCGCCTAGATATTATTAAATTTTTTTCGATTCGCGTAAAATTAAAATTTTGTTATTTTACATGAGAGAACATATTGAGTTGGTGTATATACTACAAAACCAAGTAGAAAAGGGCATTATATATTTTTATTTACAGATAATATTCAGAGCAATTTTGTTTTTCACATTGGGGTGCCTAGATAATATTTAGATTTTCTTCGATTCGCTTAAATATAGAATTTCGTTATTTTACATGAGAGAGCATATGGAGTTGGTGTATATACTCCAAAATAGAGTAGAAAAGTGCATTGCGTATTTTTTCTGAAAGATTATATTCAGAGCAATTTTTTTTTATCATTGGGTTGCCTAGATTATTTTTAGATTTTTTTTCGCTTCGCTTAAATGTAGTATTTCTGTATTTTACATGAGAGAGCATATGGAGTTGGTGTATATACTCCAAAACAGAGTAGAATAGGGCATTGTATATTTTTTCTGACAGATTATATTAAGGGCAATTTTGTTTTTAACATTGGGGTGCCTACATAATATTTAAAATTTTTCGATTAACGTAAAATTAGAATTTCGGTATTTTACATGAGAGAACATACTGATTTGGCATATATACTCCAAAACAGAGTAGAATGAGGCATTGTATATATATTTTTTTTTTTTTTTTTTTTTTTTTTTTTTTGAGACGGAGTTTCGCTCTTGTTACCCAGGCTGGAGTGCAATGGCGCGATCTCGGCTCACCGCAATTTCCACCTCCTGGGTTCAGGCAATTCTCCTTCCTCAGCCTCCCGAGCAGCTGGGATTACAGGCACGCACCACCGTGCTCAGCTAATTTTTTGTAATTTTAGTAGAGACGGGGTTTCACCATGTTGACCAAGATGGTCTCGATCTGTTGACCTTGTGATCCACCCGCCTCGGCCTCCCAAAGTGCTGGGATTACAGGCTTGAGCCACCACGCCCGGCCCTATTTTTTTAACAGACTATATTGAGAACCATTTTCTTTTAACATTGGGGTGCCTAGATATTATTTAGATTTTCTTCGATTTCTGTAATATTAGAATTTCAGTATTTTACATGAGAGAGAATATTTAGTTGGTGTATATAATCCACAACAAAGTAGAATAGGGCATTGTATATTTTTTCTGACAGAGTATATTCAGAGCAATTTTGCTTTAACATTGGGGTGCCTAGATAATATTTAGATTTCTTTCGATTCATGTAAGTTTAGAATTTCGGTATTTTACATGAGAGAGCATACTGAGTTGGTGTATATACTCCAAAACAGAGTAGAATAAGCATTGTATATTTTTTTGACAGATTATATTCAGAGCAATTTTGTTTTTAATATTGGGGTGCCTAGATTATATTTAGATTTTTTTTCAATTCGCTTCAATATAGAATTTCTGTATTTTACATGAGAGAGCATATGGAGTTGGTGTATATACTCCAAAACAGAGTAGTATAAGGCATTGTATATTTTTTCTAACGGACTATATTGTGAGCCATTTTCTTTTAACTTTGGGGTGCCTTGATAATATTTAGATTTTTTCGATTCATGTAAATTTAGAATTTCTGTATTTCACATGAGAGAGCATATTGAGTTGGTGTATATACACCAAAACAGAGTAGAAAAGGGCATTGTATATTTTTTCTGACAGTGTATATTCAGAGCAATTTTGCTTTTACCATTAGGATGCCTAAATAATATTTAGATTTTTTTCCATTCACATCAAATTAGAATTTTGTTAGTTTACATGAGAGAGCATACTGAGTTGGTGTATATACTCCACAACAGAGTAGAATAAGGAATTGTATATTTTTTTGTCAGTGTATATTCAGAGCAATTTTGCTTCTACCATTTGGGTGCCTGGATAATATTTAGGTTTTTTTTGATTCACGTAAAATTAGAATTTTGGTATTTTACATGAGAGAGCATACTGAGTTGGTGTATATACTCCAAAAGAGAGTAGAAAAGGGCATTGTATATTTTTTCTAACAGACTATATTCAGAGCCATTTTCTTTTTGCTTTGGGGCGCCTAGATATTATTTAGATTTTTTTCGATTCACGTAAAATTAGAATTTCGGTATTTTACATGAGAGAGCATTTTGAGGTGGTGTATATACTCCAAAACAGAGTAGAAAAGGGCATTGAATATTTTTTCTGACAGATTATATTCAGAGCAATTTTGTTTTTAATACGGGGTGCCTAGTTTATATGTAGATTTTTTTCGATTCGCTTAAATATAGAATTTCTGTATTTTACATGAGAGAGCATATGGAGTTGGTGTATATACTCCAAAACAGAGTAGAATAGGGCATTGTATATTTTTTCAGACAGATTATATTCAGAGCAAATTTTCTTTAACATTGGGGTACCTAGAAAACATTTAGATTCATTAGATGCGGGTAGAATTATAATTTCTGTGTTTTACATGAGAGAGTATACTTAGTTGGTGTATATACTCCAAAACAAAGTAGAAAAAGCATTGTATATTTTCTCTAATAGACTATATTCAGAGTAAGTTTCTTTTAACTTTTGGCGCCTAGATATTATTTACATTTTTTTTGGATTCACGTAAAATTACAATTTCGGTATTTTACGGGAGAGAGCATATTGAGATGGTTTATACACTCCAAAACAGAGTTGAAAAGGGCGTTGTATATTTTCTCTGTCAGATTATATTCAGAGCAATTTTGGTTCATACATTTGGGTGCCTAGATAATATTTAGATTTTTTTCGATTCACGTAAAATTAGAATTTCGGTATTTTACTTGAGACAGCACACTGAGTTTGTGTATATACTCCAAAACAAAGTAGAATAGGGCATTGAATATTTTCTCTGACATATTATGTTCAGAGCTATTTTGTTTTTAACATCGGGGTGCTTAGATAATATTCAGATTTATTCAATTCGGGTAAAATTTGAATATCGGTATTTTACATGAGAGAGCATCCTGAGCTGGTGTATATACTCCAAAACAGAGTAGAATAAGGCATTGTATGTTTTTTCTAACAGACTATATTCCGAGCCATTTTCTTTTTACTTTGGGGCGCCTAGATATTATTTAGATTTATTTCGATTCGCGTAAAATTAGAATGTTTGCATTTCACAAGAGAGAGCCTATTGAGTTGGGTTATATACTGCAAAACAGAGTAGAAAAGGGCATTGTATATTTCTTCTGACAGAATATATTCTCAGCAATTCTGCTTTTAACATTGGGGTGCCTAGATTATATTTGGATATTTTTCGATTCGCTTTAATATAGAATTTCTGTATTTTACATGAGAGAGCATATTGAGTTGATGTATATACTCCAAAAAAGAGTAGAAAAGGGCATTGAATATTTTTTCTGACAGAATATATTCAGAGCAATTTTGTTTTTAACATTGGTGTGCCTAGTTTATATGTAGAATTTTTTCAATTCGCTTAAATATAGAATTTCTGTATTTTACATGAGAGAGCATACTGAGTTAATGTATATACTCCAAAACAGAGTAGAATAAGGCATTGTATATTTTTTTAACAGACTATATTCATAGCCATTTTTTATTAACTTTGGGGTGCCTAGATATTATTAAGATTTCTTTCGGTCCACGTAAAATTAGAATTTCAGTATTTTACATGAGAGAGCATACTGAGTTGGTGTATATACTCCAAAACAGAGTAGAATAAGGCATTGTATGTTTTTTCCAACAGACTATATTCCGAGCCATTTTCTTATAACGTTGGGGCGCCTAGATATTATTTAGATTTTTTTGGATTCGCGTAAAATTATAATTTCTGCATTTTACATGAGAGAGCCTATTGAGTTGGTGTTTATACTCCAAAACAGAATAGAAAAGGGCATTGTATATTCCTTCTTACAGATTATATTCAGAGCAATTCTGCTTTCAACATTGGGGTGCGTGGATAATATTTAGATTTTTTTCGATTCGCTTAAATATATAATTTCTGTATTTTACATGAAAGAGCATACTGTGTTGGTGTAAATACTCCAAAACAGGGTAGAATAAGGCATTGAATATTTTTTCTGACAGATTATATTCAGAGCAATTATGTTTTTAACATTGGGGTGCCTCGATTATATGTACATTTTTTTCAATTCGCTTAAATATAGAATTTCTGTATTTTACATGAGAGAGCATATTGAGTCGGGGTATATACTCCAAAACAGAGTAGAATAGGGCATTGTATATTTTTTCTGACAGATTATATTCAGAGCAATTTTGTTTATAACATTGGGGTTCCTAGATAATATTTAGATTTGGTCGATTCAGGTAAAATTAGAATTTCTTTTTTTACATAAGAGAGCATACTGAGTTGGTGTATATACTCCAAAACAGAGTAGAATAAGGCATTGTATATTTTTTCTGACAGATTATATTCAGAGCAATTTTGCTTTTAATATTTGGGAGCCTAGATTATATTTAGATTTTTTTTTCAATTCACTTCAATATAGAATTTCTGTATTTTACATGAGAGAGCATATAGATTTGCTGTATATACTCAAAAACAATGTAGAATAGGGCATTGTATATTTTTTCTAACAGATTATATTCAGAGCAATTTTGTTTTTAACATTGTGGTGCCTAGAAAACATTTACATTTATTAGATTCGGGTAAAATTAGAATTTCTGTATTTTACATGAGAGAGCATACTGAGTTGGTGTATATACTCCAAAACAGAGTAGAATAAGGCATTGTATATTTTCTCTAACATACTATATTCCGAGCCATTTTCTTTTAATTTTGGGCGCCTAGATATTATTTAGATTTTTTTCGATTCGTTTAAAATTCGAATTTCTGCATTTTAAATGAGGGAGCTTATTGACTTGGTGTATATACTCCAAAACAAATTAGAAAAGGGCATTGTATATTTCTTCTGACAGATTATGTTCAGACCAACTTTGCTTTTAACATTGGGGTGCCTGTATAATATTTAGATATTTTTCGATTCGCTTAAATATACAGTTTCTGTATTTTACATGAGAGAGCATACTCAGTTGGTGTATATACTCCAAAACAGAGGAGAATAAGGCATTGTATATTTTTTCTGACAGATTATATTCAGAGCAATTTTGCTTTTAACATTCAGATGCCTAGATAATATTTAAAATTTTTCGATTAATGTAAAATTTGAATTTCGGTATTTTACATGAGAGAACATACTAAGATGGCGTATATACACTCCAAAACAGAGTAGAATAAGGCATTGTATATTTTTTGACAGATTATAGTAATAGAAATTTTTCTTTTAATATTGGGGTGCCTAGATTATATTTAGATTTTTTTCGATTCACTTAGATATAAAATTTCTGTATGTTACATGAGACAGCATATTGAGTTGGTGTATATACTCCAAAACAGAGTAGAATAGGGCATTGTATATTTTGTCTGACAGATTATATTCAGGGTAATTTTGTTTTTAACATTGTGGTGCCTAGAGTATATTTAGATTTTTCGATTTGGGTAGCATTAGAATCTGTATTTTACATGAGAGAGTTGGTGTATATACTCCAAAGAAAAGTAGAATAAGGCATTGTATATTTTCTTTAACAGACTATATTCAGAGCCATTTCTTTTAACTTTGGGGCGCCTAGATATTATTTAGATTTTTTTCGATTCACGTAAATTTTGAATTTCGGTATTTTACATCAGAGAGCATACTGAGTTGGTGTATATACTCCAAAACAGAGTAAAATAAGGCATTGTATATTTTTTCTGACAGATTATATTCAGAGAAATTTTGCTTTTAACATTCGGGTGCCTACATAATATTTAGATTTTTTTCGATTCTCGTAAAATTAGAATTTCGGTATTTTACATGAGAGGGCATACTGAGTTGTAGTATATACTCAAAAACAGTGTAGAATAAGGCATTGTATATTTTTTCTGACAGAGTATATTCAGAGCAATTTTGTTTATAACATTGGACTGCCTAGATCATATTTAGATTATTTCCATTTGGGTAAAATTAGAATTTCTGTATTTTACACGAGAGAGCATATGGAGTTGATGTATATACTCCAAAACAGAGTAGAATAAGGTATTGTATATTTTATCTAACAGACTATATTAAGAGCCATTTATTTTAACTGTGGGGCACCTAGATATTATTTAGATTCTTTTCAATTTGCGTAAAATTAGAATTTCGTTATTTTACATGAGAGCATATTCAGTTGGTGTATATACTGCAAAACAGAGTAGAAAAGGGCATTGTATATTTTTTATGACAGATTATATTCAGAGCAATTGTACTTTTAACTTTGGGGTGCCTAGATAATATTTAGATTTTTCTCGATACATGTAAAATTAGAATTTCGGTATTTTACATAAGAGAGCATATTGAGTTGGTGTATATACTCCAAGACAGAGTAGAAAAGGGCATTGTATATTAATTCTGAAAGATTATATTCAGAGCAATTTTGCTTTTAACATTGGGGAGCCTAGATAATATTTAGATTTTTTTCGTTTCACGTAAATTTAGAATTTTGCTGTTTTACATCAAAGACCATACTGAGTTGGTGTATATAATCCAAAACAAAGTAGAATAAGGCATTGCATATTTTTTCTAACAGACTATATTCAGAGCCATTTTCTTTTAAATTGGGAACGCCTAGATATTATTTAGATTTTTTTCGAATCGCGTAAAATTAGAATTTCGCAAGTTTACATGAGAGAGCATATTGAGTTGGTGTATATACTCCAAAACAGAGTAGAAAAAAGCACTGTATATCTTTTCTGACAGATTATTGTCTCAGCAATTTTGCTTTTAACATTTGGGTGCCTAGATAATATTTAGATTTTTTTCGATTCACGTAAAATTAGAATTTTGGTATTTTACATGAGAGAGCATACTGAGTTGGTTTATAAACTGTAAAACAGAGTAGAATAAGGCATTGTAAATTTTTTCTAACAGACTATATTCAGAGCCATTTTCCTTTAACTTTGCGATGCCTAGATATTATTTAGGTTTTATTCGATTCGCGTAAAATTAGAATTTCTGTATTTTTCATGAGAGAGCATATTGAGTTGGGATATATACTACAAAACAAAGTAGAAAAGGGCATTGTATATTTTTTCTAACAGATAATATTCAGAGCAATTTTTCTTATAACATTGGTGTGCCTAGATACCATTATCATTTTTTTTGACTCACATAAAATTAGAATTTCTGTATTTTACATGAGAGAGCATATGGAGTTAGTGTATATACTCCAATAAAGAGTAGAATAAAGCATTGTATATTTTTTCTGACAGATTATATTCAGAGCAATTTTGTTTTAAACATTGAGGTGCCTAGATAATATTTAGATTTTTTTCGATTCACGTAAAATTAGAATTTCGCTATTTTACATGAGAGAGCATATTGAGTTGGTGTATATACTCCAAAACAGAGTACAAAAGGGCATTGTATATTTTTTCTGACAGATTATATTCATTGAAATTTTGCTTTTAACATTAGGGTGCCTAGATAATATTTAGATTATTTTCGATTCGCTTAAATATAGAATTTCTGTATTTTACATGAGAGAGCATACTGAGTTGGTGTATATACTCCAAAACAAAGTAGAATATGGCATTGTATATTTTCTCTGACAGATTATATTCAGAGAAATTTTGTTTTTAACAATGGGGTGCCTAGATAATATTTAGATTTTTCCGATTCGGTTTAAATTAGAATTTCTGTATTTTACATGAGAGAGCATTTGAGTTCGTGTATATACTACAAAACAGAGTAGAAAAGGGCATTGTATACTTTTTCTCACAGATTATATTCAGAGAAATTTTGCTTTTAACATTGGATTGTCTAGATAATATTTAGATTTTTTTCGATTGGCTTCAATACTGAATTTTTGTATTTTACATGAGAGAGCATATGGAGTTGGTGTAGATACTCCAAAACAGAGTAGAAAAGGTCACTGTATATTTTCTCTGACAGACTTTATTCAGAGAAATTTTGTTTTTAACATTGGAGTGCCTAAATAATATTTAGATTTTTTCGATTAGGGTAATATGAGAATTTCTATATTTTACATGAGAGAGCATACTGAGTTGGTGTATATACTCCAAAACTCAGTAGAATAAGGCATTGTATATTTTTTCTGACAGAGTATATTCAGAGCCATTTTCTTTTAACTTTGTGGAGCCTAGATATTATTTAGATTTTTTTTGATTCCCGGAAAATTAGAATTTTGGTATGTTACAAGAGAGAGCATATTGAGTTGGTGTATATACTACAAAACATAGTAGAAAAGGTCATTGTATATTTTTTCTGATAGATTATATTCAGCGCAATTTTGCTTTTAACATTGGGGTGCCTAGATAATATTTAGATTTTTTTTCAATTCTGTTAAATATAGAATTTCTGTATTTTGCCTGAGAGAGAATATGGAGTTGGTGTATATACTCCAAAACAGAGTAGAATTGGGCATTGTATATTTTTTCTGACAGATTATATTTAGAGCAATTTTGTTTTTAACATTGGGGTGCCTAGATTATATTTAGATTATTTCGATTTGGGTAAAATTAGAATTTCTGGATTTTACATGAGAGAGCATACTGAGTTGGTGTATATACACCGAAATAGTGTAGAATAAGGCATTGTATATATTTTCTTACAAACTATATTCAGAGCCATTTTCTTTTAACTTTGCGGTGCATACATATTATTTAGATCTTTTTCGATTCGCGTAAAATTAGAATTTCGGTATTTTCCATTAGAGCGCATATTGAGTGGGTGCATATACTGCAAAAAATAGTAGAAAAGGGCATTGTATATTTTTTCTGACAGATTATATTCAGAGAAATTTTGCTTTTTACATTGGGGTGCCTAGATAATATTTAGATTTTGTCGATTTGCTTAAATATAGAATTTCTTTATTTTACAGAAGAGAGCATATGGAATTGGTGTATATACTCCAAACAGAGTAGAACAGGGCATTGTATATTTTTTCTGACAGATTATATTCAGAGCAATTTTGCTTTTAACATTGGGGAGCCTAGATTATATTTATATTTTTATCGATTCACGTAAAATTAGAATTTCTGTATTTTAAATGAGGGAGCACACTGAGTTGGTGTATATACTTCAAAACAGAGTAGAATAAGGCATTGTATATTTTTTCTAACAGACTATATTCAGAGCCATTTTATTTTAACTTTGAGGAGCCTAGATATTATTTAGATTTTTTTTTTGATTCACATAAAATCAGAATTTCGGTATTTTACATGAGAGAGCATACTGATTTGGTTCATATACTACAAAACAGAGTAGAAAAGGGCATTGTATATTTTTTTGACAGCTTACAGTCAAATCAATTTTGCTTTTAAAATTGGGGTGCCTCGATAGTATTTAGATTTTTTTTCCATTCGCTTCAATATACAATTTCTGTATTTTACATGAGAGAGCATATGGAGTTGGTGTATATAATCTAAAACAGAGTAGAATAGGGCATTGTATATTTTCTCTGAGAGGTTATATTCAGAGCAATTTTGTTTTTAACATTGGGGTACCTAAATAGTGTTTAGATTTTTTGGATTCGGGTAATATTAGAATTTCTCTATTTTACATGAGAGAGCATACTCAGTTGGTGTATATACTCCAAAACTCAGTAGAATATGGCATTGTATATTTTCTCTAAAAGACTATATTCAGAGCCATTTTCTTTTAATGTTGGGGCGCCTAGATATTATTTAGATTTTTTTTTATACACGTAAAATTAGAATTTCGGTATTTTACATGAAAGAGCATATGGAGTTGGTGTATATACTCGAAAACAGAGTAGAGTAGGGCATTGTATATTTTCTCGGACAGATTATATTCAGAGAAATTTTGTTTTTATCATTGGGGTGCCTAGATTGTATTTAGATTATTTTTGATTCGCTTAAATATAGAATTTTTGTATTTTACATGAGAGAGCATATGGAGTTGGTGTATGTATTCCAAAACAGAGTAGAAAAGGGCATTGTATATTTTTTATGACAGAGTATATTCAGAGAAATTTTTCTTTCAAACTGGGGTGCCTAGATAAAATTTAGATTTTTTTCGATTCGCGTAACATTAGAATTTTCGTATTTTACATGAGAGAGCATATTGAGTAGGTGTATATACTCCAAAACATAGTAGAAAGGGCATTGTATATTTTTTCGGACAGAATGTATTCAGAGTAATTTTGTTTTTAACATTGGGATGCTTAGGAGATATTTAGATTTTTGTAGATTCGCTTAAATATGGAATTTCTCTATTTTACATGAGAGAGCATATGGCGTTGAGCTATATACTCCAAAACAGAGTAGAATACGGCACTGTATATTTTTTCTGAAAGATTATATTCAGATAAATTTTGCTTTTAACATTGAAGTGCCTAGATAATATTTAGGATTTTTTCGATTTGCTTAAATAGATAATTTCTGTATTTTACATGAGAGAGTATATGTAGTTGCTGTATATACTCCAAAACAGAGTAGAATAGGGTATTGTATATTTATTCTGAGAAATGATATTCAGTGCAATTTTGTTTTTAACATTGGGGTGCCTAAGTAATATTTAGATTATTTTGATTCGCTTAAATATAGAATTTCTTTATTTTACATGAGTGCATAAGGAGTTGGTGTATTTACTCCAAAAAAGAGTAGAATAGGGTATTGTATATTTCTTCTGACAGATTATATTCAGAGCAATTTTGTTTTTAACATTGGGGTGCCTCGATTATATTTAGATTTTTTCAATTTGGGTAAAATTAGAATTTCTGGATTTTACATGAGAGAGCATACTGAGTGGGTGTATATACTCCGAAACAGTGTAGAATAAGGCATTGTATATTTTTTCTTACAGAATATATTCAGAGCCATTCTCTTTTAACTTTGTGGCGCATAAATATTATTTAGATCTATTTCGATTCGCGTAAAATTAGAATTTCGGTATTTTCCATGAGAGCGCATATTGAGTTGGTGCATATAGTACAAAACAGAGTAGAAAAGGGCATTGTATATTTATTCTGACAAAATTGAGAGCAATTTTGCTTTTTACATTGGGGTGCCTAGATAATATTTAGATTTTTTCGATTTGCTTAAATATAGAATTTCTGTATTTTACAGGAGAGAGCATATGGAGTTGTTGTATATACTCCAAAACAGAGTAGAATAGGGCATTGTATATTTTTTCTGACAGATTATATTAAGAGCAATTTTGTTTTTAACATTGGGGTGCCTAGATTATATTTAGATTATTTTCGATTCGCTTAAATATAGAATTTTTGTATTTTACATGAGAGAGCATATAAAGTTGGTGTATGTACTCCAAAACAAAGTAGATATGGGCATTGTATATTTTTTGTTACAGATTTTTTTTTTGAAGGAAATAATAGAATTTAAATTACAGTAAAATTTTCTCCAGATTATAATCAATCCATGAAGATTGAAAGTGTTTCCCTCATTATTTTTTTTTACAGGTTTATTTTATATTTTTTATTTTTATTTTTTTTTATTTTTTATTTGATTATAGGTTATGGGGTACATGAGCAGAGCATGCGAGACAGTTGCGTAGGTACACACATGGCAGTGTGCTTTGCTTTTCTTCTCCCCTTCACCCACATTTGGCATTTCTCCCCAGGCTATCCCTCCCCACCTCCCCCTCCCACTGGCCCTTTCCTTTTCCCCCCAATAGACCCCACTGTTTAGTACTCCCCTTTCTGTGTCCATGTGTTCTCATTTTTCATCACCCACCTATAAGTGAGAATATACGGTGTTTCATTTTCTGTTCTTGTGTCAGTTTGCTGAGGATGATGTTCTCCAGATTCATCCATGTCCCTACAAACGACACGAACTCATCATTTCTGATTGCTGCATAATATTCCATGGTGTATATGTGCCACATTTTTCCAATCCAGTCTATTATCAATGGGCATTTGGGTTGATTCCAGGTCTTTGCTATTGTAAACAGTGCTGCAATGAACATTCGTGTACATGTGTCCTTATAGTAGAACGATTTATAGTCTTTTGGATATATACCCAGTAATGGGATTGCTGGGTCAAATGGAATTTCTATTTCTAAGGCCTTGAGGAATCGCCACACCGTCTTCCACAATGGTTGAACCAATTTACACTCCCACCAACAGTGTAAAAGTGTTCCTTTTTCTCCACATCCTCTCCAGCATCTGTTGTCTCCAGATTTTTTAATGATCGCCATTCTAACTGGCGTGAGATGGTATCTCAATGTGGTTTTGATTTGCATCTCTCTGATGACCAGTGACGATGAGCATTTTTTCATATGATTGTTGGCCTCATATATGTCTTCTTTCGTAAAGTATCTGTTCATATCCTTTGCCCACTTTTGAATGGGCTTGTTTGTTTTTTTCCTGTAAATCTGTTTGAGTTCTTTGTAAATTCTGGATATCAGCCCTTTGTCAGATGGGTAAACTGCAAAAATTTTTTCCCATTCTGTTGGTTGCCGATCCACTCTAGTGACGGTTTCTTTTGCCGTGCAGAAGCTGTGGAGTTTCATTAGGTCCCATTTGTCTATTTTGGCTTTTGTTGCCAATGCTTTTGGTGTTTTGTTCATGAAGTCCTTGCCTAGTCCTATTTCCTGGATAGTTTTGCCTAGATTTCCTTCTAGGGTTTTGATGGTGCCAGGTCTTATGTTTAAGTCTTTAATCCATCTGGAGTTAATTTTAGTGTAAGCAATTTTTCTTTTAAACTGGGGTGCCTAGATAATATTTAGATTCTTTTCGATTCACGTAAGATTAGAATTTCGGTATTTTACATGAGAGAACATAGGGAGTTGGTGTATATACTCCAAAACAGAGTAGAATAAGGCGTTGTATGTTTTTTCTAACAGACTATATTCAGAGCCATCTTCTTTTAACTTTGGGCGCCTAGATATTATTTAGATTTTTTTCGATTCACGCAAAATTAGAATTTCGGAATTTTACATGAGAGAGCATATTGAGTTGGTGTATATAATACAAAACAGAGTAGAAAAGGGCATTGTATATTTTTTCTGACAGATTATATTCAGAGCAATTTTGCTTTTAACATTCGGGTGCCTAGATTATATTTAAATTTTTTTCATTCACGTAAAATTAGAATTTCGGAATTTTACATGAGAGAGCATAATGAGTTGGGGTATATACTCCAAAACAGAGTAGAATAAGGCATTGTATATTTTTTCTGACAGATTATATTGAGAGCAATTTTGCTTTTAACATTGGGGTGGCTAGATTAGATTTTTGTCGATTCGCTAAAATATAGAATTTCTGTATTTTACATGGGAGAGCATATGGTGTTGGTGTATTTACTCGAAAACAGAGTAGAATAAGGCACTGTATATTTTTTCTGACAGATTATATTCAGAGCCATTTTGTTTTTAACACTGGGGTGCCTAGAGTATATTTAGATTTTTTCGATTTGGGTAGCATTAGAATCTGTATTTTACATGAGAGAGCATACTGAGTTGGTGTATATACTCCAAAACAGAGTAGAATAAGGCATTGTATATTTTTTCAAACAAACTATATTCACAGCCATTTTCCTTTCACTTTGGGGCGCCTAGATATTATTTAGATTTTTTTCGATTCACGTAAATTTCGAATTTTGGTATTTTAAATCAGAGAGTATACTGAGTTGGTATATATACTCCAAAACAGCGTATAATAAGGCATTGTATATTTTTTCTGACAGCGTATATTCAGAGCTATTTTTCTTTTAACATTAAGGTGCCTAGATAATATTTAGATTTTTTTCGATTTGCTTAAATATAGATTTTCTGTATTTTACATGAGAGAGCATATGGAGGTGGTGTATATACTGCAACACAGAGTCGAATAAGCCATTGTATATTTTTTTCTGACAGATTTTGTTCAGAGTAATTTTGTTTTTAATATTCAGGTGCCTAGATCATATTTAGATTTTTTCGATTCGGGTAAAATTAGAATTTCTGTATTTTACATGAGAGAGCATATGGAGTTAATGTATATACTCCAATAAAAAGTAGAATAAAGCATGGTATATTTTTTCTGACAGATTATATTCAGAGCAATTTTGTTTTTAACATTGGGGTGCCTAGATAATATTTAGATATTTTCAATTCGGGTAAAATTCGAATTTCTGTATTTTACATGAGAGAGCATACTTTGTTGGTTTATATACTCCAAAACAGAGTAGAATAAGGCACTGTGTATTTTTTCTAACAGATTATAATCAGAGCCATATTCTTTTATCTTCCGGGAGCCTAGATATTACTTAGATTTTTTTCGATTTGCGAAAAATTAGAATTTCGTTATTTAACATGAGAGAGCATAGTGAGATGGTGTATATACTCCAAACCAGAGTAGAATAAGGCAATGTATATTTCTTTAACAGACTATATTCAGAGAAATTTTATTTTAACGTTGGGTCGCCTAGATATTATTTAGATTTATTTCGATTCGTGTAAAATTAGAATTTCGCTATTTTATATAAGAGAGCATATTGAGTTGGTGTATATACTCCAAGACAGAGTAGAATAGGGCATTGTATATTTTCTGTGACAGATTATATTCAGAGCAATTTTGTTTATAACATTGGGGTGCCTAGATAATATTTAGATTATTTTCGATTCTCTTAAATATAAAATTTCTGTATTTTACATGAGAGAGCATATGGAGTTGGTGTATGTACTCCAAAACAGAGTAGAAAAGGGCATTGTATATTTTTTCTGACAGACTATATTCAGAGCAAATTTGCTTTTAACACTGGGTTGCCTAGATAATATTTAGATTTTTTTCGATTCACGTAAAATAAGAATTTCGTTATTTTACATGAGAGAGCATATGGAGTTGGTGTATGTAACCCAAAACAGAGTAGAATAAGGCATTGTATATTTTTTCTAACAGGCTATATTCAGAGACATTTTTGTTTAACTTTGGGGTGCCTAGATATTACTTAGATTTTTTTCGATTCACGTAAAATTAGAATTTCGATACTATACATGAGAGAGCATTTTGAGTTGGTGTATATACTACAAAACATAGTAGAAAAGGGCATTGTATATTTTTTCTGACAGATTATATTCAGTGCTATTTTGCTTTTAACGTTGGGGTGCCTAGATAATATTTAGATTTTTTTCGATTCACTTAAATATAGAGTTTTTGTATATTACATGAGAGAACATATCCAGTTGGTGTATATACTCCAAAACAGAGTAGAATAGTGAATGGTATAATTTTTCTTACAGACTATATACAGAGCAATATTGTTTTTATCATTGGGGTGCCTAGATAATATTTAGATTTTTTCGACTCGGGTAAAATGAAAATTTCTGCATTTTACATGAGAGAGCACACTGAGTTGGTGTATATACTCCAAAACAAAGTAGAAAAGGGCATTGTATATTTTTTCGGACATATTATATTCAGAGAAATTTTTCTTTTAACATTGGGGTGCCAGGATAATATTTAGATTTTTCTCGATTCGCGGAAAATTAGAATTTCTGTATTTTACATGAGAGAGCATATCGAGTTGGTGTATATACTACAAAACAGAGTAGAAAAGGGCATTGTACATTTATTCTGACAGATTTTATTCAGAGCAAATTGATTTTAACATTGCGGTGCCTAGATAATATTTAGAAACTTATTGATTCACTTAAAATAAGAATTTCGGTATTTTACATGAGAGAGCATACAGAGTTGTTGTATATACTCCAAAACAGAGTAGAATAGGGCATTGTATATTTTTTCTCACAGATTATATTCAGAAAAATTTTGATTTTAACATTGGGGTGCCTAGATAATATTTAGATTTTTTTCGATTCGCTTAAATATAGAATTTTTGTATTTTATATGAGAGAGCATACTGAGTTGGTGTATATACTCCAAAACAGAGTAGAATAGAAGATTGTATAATTTTTCTGACAGATTATATTCAGAGGAGTTTTGTTTTTAACATTGGGGTGCCTAGATAATATTTAGATTTTTTTCGATTCGTGTAAAATTAGAATTTCTGTATTTTACATGAGAGACCATACTGAGTTGGTTTATATACTCCAAGACCGAGTAGAATAAGGCATTGTATACTTTTTCTAACAGACTATATTCAGAGCCATTTTCTTTTAAGTTTGGGGTGCCTAGATATTATTTAGATTTTTTTCGATTCACGTAAAATTTGAATTACGGTATTTTACATGAAAGAGCATATTGAGTTGGTTTATATACTACAAAACCAAGTAGAAAAGGGCATTGTATATTTTTTCTGACAGATGAAATTCAGAGCAATTTTGCTTTTAACATTGGGGTGCCTAGATAATATTTAGATTTTTTTCGATTTGCTTAAATATAGAATTTCTGTATTTTACATTAGAGAGCATACTGAGTTGGTTTATATACTCCAAAACCGAGTTGAATAGGGCATTTTATAATTATTGTGACATTATATTCAGAGCAATTTTGCTTTTATCATATGGGTGCCTAGATAATATTTAGATTTTATTCGATTCGCGTAAAATTAGAATTTCGGTATTTTATATGATAGAGCATATTGATTTGGTGAATATACTAAAAAAGGGAGTAGAAAAGGGCATTGTATATTTCTTCTGACAGTTTATATTCAGAGCAATTTTGCTTTTAACATTGGAATGCCTAGATTATATTTACATTTTTTTCGATTCGCATAAATATAGAATTTCTCTATTTTATATGAGAGAGCATATGTAGTTGGTGTATATACTACAAATCAGCGTAGATTAGGGCATTGTATATTTTTTCTGACAGTTTATATTCAGAGCAATTTTGCTTTTAACATTGGGGTGCCTCGATAATATTTATATTTTTATCGATTCGCTTAAATACAGAATTTCTGTATTTTACATGAGCGAGCATATGGAGTTGGTGTATATTCTCCAAAACAGAGTAGAAAAGGGCATTGTATATTTTTTCTTACATACTATATTCAGAGGAAATTTCTTTTTAACATTGGGGTGCCTATATAATATTTAAATATTTTCGATTCGATTAAAGATAGAATTTCTCTATTTTACATGAGAGAGCATATGGAGTTGGTGTATATACTCCAAAACAGAGTAGAATAGGGCATTGTATATTTTGTCTGACAGATTATATTTAGAGTAATTTTGTTTTTAACATTGGGGTGGCTAGATAATATTTAGATTTTTTCGATTCGGTTAAGTTAGAATTTCGGTATTTTACATGAGAGAGCATACTGAGTTGGTGTATATACTCCAAAATAGAGTAGAATAAAGCCTTCTATATTTTTTCTAACTGACTATATTCAGAGCCATTTCCTTTTAACTTTGGTGTGCCTAGATATTATTTAGATTTATTTCGATTCGTGAAAAATTAGAATTTCGGTATTTTACATGAGAGAGCATATTGAGTTGGTGTATATACTCGAAAACAGAGTAGAAAAGGGCATTGTATATTTTTTCTGACACATTGTATTCAGAGAAATTTTGCTTTTAACATCGGGGTGCCTAGATAATATGTAGATTATTTTCGATTCGCTTAAATATGGAATGTCTGTATTTTACATGAGAGAATATATGGAGTTGGTGTATGTACTCCACAACAGAGTAGAATAGGGCACTGTATATTTTCTCTGACACATTATATTGATAGCAATTTTGTTTTTAACA